>NC_045427.1:630402445-630769945 GCF_902635505.1 Sarcophilus harrisii
TGAAGGATATTTATTGGCCAGTTGGATACCCAATGCATGTCCATGAGGATCCTAGTGTCTTCCTTCCCTTGATCACCTCCCAATTCATCTTGTATTTGTCTCATTTGCATATAGCTATTTGTGGCTGCCTCCCCCCTTAGACTGTGCGCTCCTGGAGGGCAAGGGCCATCATCCCACCTTCCTTTGTGGGCCACCATGTGCAGGACACAGCAGGAACGGAACAAGCTTCTGGACTTAGAATAGGGGCCTAGTTGTGGCCCCAGGCCCCTGCTGAGAAGTCCCTGGCTGGGGGAGTCCGGCACATTGCCATCTGTGACCTCGCTCGGGCTCTTCCCAGCCAAGCCTGGCCCACCACCATCTTCTGCGAGCCCCGGGAACTGTACCCAAAGACCCTGCACACTGGTGTCCTCTCCAGGCCACCCACGGGCATCTGGAACGCCCCTTGCTGCCCACGCCCCTTGCTGGCCACACCCCTTGCTGCCCGTGCCTCTCGCAGCTTCTTGCCGATGTGGTCCCAGCTCCTCCTAACTCTCCCTCTCTCTGGTGGGCCCGTCCTACTGGTTCCCGCCTCGCGTTTTCCTCAGCCACTGTCCAGCCTGGGCGGCCCCTCTGTTTCCTGTCTTTTTTCTCCATCTCTTTTACTGCATCATCTCCCGATTGTGGAGAGTCTGGGCAAGGTGGGACAAATAAAGGTCATCTTGGAGCCAGCTAAACCTACAATGAGGCATTACGTAACTGGGCTGCCAGGGGCGCCATAATGCCCATGGAACTCTCACCAGCTGGGTGACCTTGGGCAAATCACTTCACCCTGCGCCTCAGTTTCCTCATCTGCAAAATGAGTCGGAGAGGAAATGGCCAACCGCTCAGTATCTCTGTCCAGAAAACCCAACGGGATCACAAAGAACTGAACCTGAACAGCGTGGGTCTGTGGCGCACAAGGGAAACCGCTGGCTTGTTGTCAGAGGAGCTGGATCTTGGCCAAGGCTTTGCAGAGTTCACCTTCACATCCAGAATGACCTTGGATAAGTCACAACTTTAATGTCCTCATCTGCCAAACAAGAGGCTCCAGCGAGATGAGCTTTCAGGCTGGCTCTAAAATCTTATAATCATACGAATAATAGATTTTAGGTGTGTACAAAATTGATTATCACGCTATAAATAACGGTTTAGGAAAAACTACTCAGATCTTTGCAAACACAAAACTACCTTGCTAAAATCCACATTTTAAATCAGATAAGCCGTTTATTAAATTAGTTTCTATAGCACTTGTTACAAAGATGTTAGATGAGGCTTAAAAAGTCCTTTATCAAATGTCCTCGGTAGTCTAATTCCCACATGTCCCTAGACATCAGTCTAGCAATTTATCACTGATTCTGACAGGAAGACCATTAATGTATTATTCATAAGTGTATTATACATTTTACTGCTTGTACACAGAGAACTTAATTCATGAGTGTATCAATGCTAGTAAGAATTTAGTGTGAATTATGCAGAAAAAATCATGTAATGTACTTTTGACAAATAATTTACATAGCATTTCTATTTATCAAAATAGGCTAGTTGATATGGACTATTACTTGATAGTTAATTTATTGAATGAATTTATACAGTGTTTCATATTACAAAATTTAAAATGCCTTGGAACTGATTTTCATTGAAATAATTTTGAATATTGACTAGAAATAATAATCTCTATAGGAGAATATTATTAAAAATTACAATATGAAGTGAGAGTGATTATAGATAATTCAAATGTTAAATGGGAAATTTATTTACTGAGAAAAAAATTTGTTCAGTTTGTACTTGACAAAAAAGGAAAATATTTTTTAATTACTGCAAAGTTCCTGGCACCTGACATGAATACATATATTGTATAAACATAAATTTCAATGCTGAGCCTTACTCTCACAACTATATCTACATAAAAACTCTTCTTATAATTGGAAATAGTATTATCAAACATTACCTTCTAAAGAGAAAAAAAAAAGTGACATACCAACAAAACACTGATTTCAGGGCTCTTTTGGTCAAATTCTATATAGAGCTAGTCAAATTACTAGGTCTAAAAAAAGTATGTTTATATATGGTAAAAATATATATACATATATACACACATATAAATAAATTTATATATACATAGACACACATATATGTCTGTATATACGTATAATTCATGTATATAGCATTATAAGTATTTCTCCAAAACGTGAGAGTTGGGGCCTTGCCTAAATAGTTTGCTGCATGATCCTTCCCAGGTCACATTACTCCACACTAATGGCCTCATCGGCGCCCCCATTCCCCACTTTCCACCTCCCCACCACTGTCTGAAACCTTGGACAGCTCCACCCTGAGGGCAGCTCAGGGGTGAGAAGGTACAGACTCCCTGGTCACCCTGCTGTCTTGGGTTAGGGTTTGGCTTGCTCCTTCTCCTCATGCCTGCCTCACGCTCCACGGATGAAGATAACTGTCTAAACTCATTTCTTTGTGCTTAACACACTCCCATGATCTCATATCCTCCACACACCAGTGATCCGGAACCCAGACATTTTGTTATAGAAACTCTGCTTCCTTACTCCCATCCCCCTCAATCTAATGCCTCCTTGACCGCCCACTCACAGTATCCTCATTCCTTTCACTGAGCTCTCTGGAATGACTGGTCCACACACAACAAATCCGCCTCTCATTTGGCATGGTGATATTACATTTGTTTTTGGTTTTTTTTGGAAACTGGTTAGAACAGGGGAAGCGTGATCCACTTGGAGTTTATAAATAAGGGACGGTCTTATTGGAAACATTCTGAACTATTGGTTAGGATGATTACTTAATAGGAGGAATCGATAAGGGCAATTAAGGTGAACCTATCTCCCATAGGTATTTCAGCTATGGAAGGGAATAAAAATAGAACATTCAGGAACAGTGTCATGTGATAAGCAAATGTCCAATGAAAAGTACTATTTTTTTTATTTTTTCAAAATCACATAATTTCAAGAGTTAGGAAAGCCTCCAGTGATCTAGTTCAACCCATACTTGAAAAGAATCCCTACTACAACATAAGCAAAAAGGGAACATTCAACCTCTGCTTAAAGAGAAACAGATTTTTTTTGTTGTTGTTGCAAAATCTTTAGGTTTTCCTGACATGAAGCCTAAATTGACTTTTTTGTAACTCCTACTCACTCTTCTCGATTCTGAAACAAAACAAAGTTAAATTTCTTTTACAGACTCCAAACATGTATTTTAAAAATTATTTCATGATTTGCTGCCACAAAGTTTTTTCCCACCAATAATTTCCCAGTGATGCTATAAGGTTGAGAATCATGTATCAGTTCAATTTCAGAAAACAAACAAAACTCAGAACTGTGGGTGGGTAATTCAGATGGAAATGGGAAGACAAATGAGGGGTGTTAATGGGTTGTATCACATAGTCAATTTTTACTTGTTTATGAAAAGTCGTACAAAAGACATCAGGAATACCTACAAGCTAAAAAGGAGGTAAGTGGGTCAGATAGAGAGATTGTGGGACAGCAGTTGGATGAACTATGCTCCACTGAGCTCCATGAAATTATAAAAGAACCACAGGAAGTCTTCCAGTATATTACTAGGCACATTCTCTATGGTGTGTTCACAAATAAAAAAGAATAATAAAGCACGAATAGGCTATGATCTTCCCTGTTTGGGATAACATAGAAGGTCCTAGATCCACTGAGAGACACAGAATATATTTTAAAAGCTTTATATCAGATCCTTCATATAATTCCTGATAATCACAATATACTTTAATATTTTAAAAGTCCATGATTTCACTGGCCTTATATAGGTGGTTTCATGATCTGCGGTGACTGAAAAACTATTGCTTTTAGGAATTGCTTCCAAACTGGAAGATTTCCAAGGCCTATATCTCCTGGATTAGGAAACTGGGGCCCAGAAACTTGCATTTGGAAATGCCCAGAGGTCCAGAAATGCTAAATAGTGACATTCACAGAATAAGCATCCTTCAGCCCCAAATTATCCAGGAATCTCTTAATTACCAAATTTCTGCCCATGGTTCTTTTCTCCCTTCTCATCACTTCTCTTGCTTTGGCTGGAGCATCTCCATGTCACAAATTGTGGGGTTCTTTCTCTCTAAAACCTTCATGTGAGGGTCTCATTAGCTCCTACACAATTATCATTGTCATATCCCTAGATCTACACATCTAGATTGACTTTATTGAACACCACCACTGCATTGCCCGGCCCTACCCCAATCAATCAACATTTATTAAGTACTTATTATGTGCCAGGCATTGTGCTTAAGTACTGGGGATGCAAAAAGAGGCAAAAGACAGTCGCTGCCCTTAAGGAACATAATAGCTATAATTTATTTATGTTTAATATTCATTTAAAAAATTCTGGGTTCTGAATTCTCTCCTTACCTCTCCCCCAACCATTGAGAAGACAAGAAATGTGATTATAAATATGAAATCATGTAGTCATGTTGCAAAAAAAAGCAAGAAAAATCAAACTAAAAAATTATGCTTCCATCTGCCTTCAGCCTCCATCATTTAATGATTTGTAACGAATCCTTTGGGAGTGTCCTGGGTCACTGCATGGCATTCACAGTTGAACATCACACAATATCGCTGTTCCTGTGCACAGAATTCTTTTGGTTCCATTCACTTCACTTTCTATTGTTTTTTTCAAACTGAACGTCCCACAGGCATCTCGGGTCCAACACATAAAAAGGAGACAGCATTCGTTATCCCTGGCCCCACGTCCATGCCTTCCCTCTTCTTACAAGGTGGAAGGCTGCACTGGACAGCAGCTGAGGCAGCTCTGCTTCCTGATCTTGGTCCCTCCTGAGTGGCCTCCTGGGGACAGCCAAGCACAGGCTCATCCAGTCCCGTAATGTTACCCCTAGATCTTCCCTCTCCCTCACCCATGCATCCAGCCAGCTGTCCTTGTCCCATTATGTTTTCACCTTCACAGTGCTTCTTGCCCCACCATTCTCACAAGTTACTATCCTATGTCAGGCCCTCAGAGGCTCTCACCCAGTGTCCAGCATCAGCCTCCTAATCTTGCTGACCTCCCCTTCTCATGACTCTTCCTTGACCAGGCCATCTTTCAATAATTCTCATGGGGATTTCCCTCCTCCAGGGCCATCTCCGGTCGTCCTGATCTCTCTGGCCCCTGGACCCAGATGGCTCTGGAGGAGAAGGTGAGGCAGCAGGATGACCTTGCCCAGCCCTCCCTCACTTCCATCCAAATACCCTTCCACATCATGGCATCCCCTCCCCAATGTCATAGTCCTCTTTGAGAAGAACAAATAACAATGGGGACTTTCCTAAAGTACAGCTCTCACCAGGGGCTTCCAGGGGCGCAATGCCATGGTTTGGCATCTGAGTTCCTTCACAACCTGACCCTCCCTATAGCCTGTGGTCCAGCCATTGATCTCCTGCCCCCTTGCCTTTACATGGCTGTGCTCCCTCATCATCTCAGCCACAGAGACGCTTTAGCTTTTGCAATACACAGCTCAACCTCTACCTTCCACAGGAAGCCTTCCCTGACCGCCACAACTGAACGTAGCTTTATATGTTTATGTTAACTTCTCCACATAACAGAACTGTTTCACTCCACTGTCTCCTTAGAACATATGATGATTAAAAACTGATGATTAAAAAAAGCTCACTGATTGACTGAGAGAGAATAAATTCCAGGTAGGAAGCTGAACATGTGCAAAAGCAAAAGGTTGGGTCAAATAAGTTCTGTGTTAGAGACAGAGACTGATAGGGAATAAGAAATTATGTTGGTGAGGAGGGGGCATAAAGACAGTGACTGAGAATGATGAATTTTAGTAGCGGTAGGCGATTGTAATAATGATAACACATTTACTTATGTCGTATTTTTCTCACAACAATTCCATGAGATAGGCAGTTCAACTATTGTCATATCTATTGTATACATGAAAAACCTAAGCTTGAAGAGTTGAAGTGTCTTATACTTGCTGACAAACCCAGCAAGCATTAAAATGAAATTTTAAATTCAGATTTCTTATTTTCAAGCCCTACCACAACATGGAACTTGAATTCAAAAATTGAAGATTATTTAAGAAATAGAATGCCATGAAAAAATTTTAGGAATATCATAGCCGTGTCTACTAAATTCACTGTTCTGAACTCACAGGCACAATTTAATAGACATTATTACAAATTTCACATTTATCTGTGATCCACCAGCATATAATTACATACACCATGTCAATTCTGTTTTGGGAGGATCTGAGAGGGAAGTTCTAATTAGTTATGTTAATTATTATAGGATCATAGGATGCACAACCACAAGAAGAAATTGTAACCAGCCATCCTTAATTGTCCAGACTCAGATCCCATTCTTCAGAAGATGCCTTGTCCTTCTGGTCTTGTCACCCCCTTCTCCTATTAGCCAGTTCTCCTGAAGTCTCCATTTTGAGTATCCATTCTTCCTTCTCCAAACTTGTGCCCGCACATAACATAATTCCCCACAAACTCCCCCTACCTCCTCCTCCAAGTACATCTCCCCTCCAAGACTCTTCCCTTTGTCAGCTCCCACACTAAAATGTAAGTTCTGTGAGTGTAAGCACTTTCTTTTGTATTTGTATCTTCAATGCTTAGCCCAAAGCTAGGTACCATATAAGCATTTCACAAATATCAGTCAGTTTGATATCATCTAGTTCAATTCTTTAATTTTACTGGGAAGGAAAAAGAATATGGCCATATTGGTAATAAATTAGATTTCTAGTCTACAAAGACTTTAGACATCATCTAATCTAACTCTCTTCTATTATAAATGAGGAAAATAAGCCCAGGGATGAGGAATATGATTTCTAAAGTCACACAATGATAAGAGCTAGGGTTTTAACTCCAATCCCTTAACTCCAAATTTGGTGCCTTTTGCACAGAAACACCATGATTAAGAACTCCCATCATTTCCTTCTTTTTAAGGAACATACCAAATAGCCCCCACATGTTTGTCTAGGACCCAAAGCACATTTTCTTCTCTAATTTTCTGCCTAAAACTCAAGCTGACATAGAAAAAAGTCAAGCAAAACAAAACAACCCGCATAAATAAGATTCTCTGAGCACATTCATCCTCAGAGCTTGGTTTTTACGTTTACAGTAAATTTTATCCTTTCATCATTTAGAACTGATCACTCACAGGGCCCATTCTAGATAAGACTAATCTAGAGTCTTTACAGTACCTCGTTTTAAAAAAATCATTCTATTAATCTTCCCATGTGCCAATTGGTCACTCTAGTGAGCAGGGCTGACAGTCTGTAGATTAAAATATAAACAGTGGGCTGGACTCTGGAACATTGAGGCCAACCATTTCTGACAGTCTCTACAATGTGATAAACACCGTCTGTCTACAGTTCCCCTGTATTTGAAAGTTACGACAAACATTTTCCTGAAATGTAAATAACTGACATCATGACTGGTGAAGCAGTGGGCTGCAAATTTATCTAAAAATCAAGGAAAAAAAATCTTGTTTGACACTAAATAAACCATTAGTGGTCACTGAGGGAGCAGCATTTGGAGGTCATAAGTGTTGTACATCAGTCTTAGAAAAATAGGCATCAATGATACTGTAGTTATTCATTTAGCTGAAGCATGTTCAAATCCAAATTTTGAAAGACAAAAGGTAAAAATTAGTAATCAAAGAACAATGGTTAACTTATCCTTTTCCTTTAAAAATGTTTTTAAGTCACAGTAGAATAATGAAATATAAATTAGCTTCAATTTCAGAGTTCTGGTTGATTTTTGAATAGAAATGGAAACTAGGTCTAAAACAATCATCTTGTAAAGGAGAATAAGTTTTCACTCTTTTCCCTTTTACAAAAATGAAGGATAAATAATCTAAAAATCATATGGGAATGGGTTTTTATGTTCCAATTATTCCTTTATAGATAATGTGATGAGTAGATAGTGCTGGATGTTCAATCCCAAAACTTCTGTTTCCCTTTTACACAGAATGAGCTGCCTTTCCTCTTTAATTCTCAGTTTGCTCATCTGTAAAAAAGAAGGTGCTGAATGAGATCTCTGAGGGATTTTCCAGCTTTCAATTCTCAAATATTAGGTCCCATTTCTTTTCATTTTCTTCTGATTTATCTTTTTCAGAGACATACACCTGAGGGGAAAACCTATACTTCCAGCATTCCCTTCCTTATCTATGCCCCATGCATTTAAAGTTCTTTATAATTTATTTTTAATCCAATCAATTAAACGGAAATTGGCTCAGTCTCCCAATAACTTCTTTACTGCTAGATCACATAGCCATTTGGTCTGCACCTAAATTAACTGAGCCCAAAAAACAGATAAGAATATTTTATTATTAAGAGTCTGCTATGTCTGGAAGATCTGGATTCAGATCCTGCCTCTGACACATTAGCTGTGTGACTGAAATCATCAATGATCTTTTAAATTTTTTATTTTATCTTCTATAAGATGGAAATAATAAGCTGTGGATAGTGGGCTGGGCCTGGAATCAGCAGACCAGGTGACCTTGAGTTGCTTAAGTTCCCTCATCTGTAAACAAGCTGGAGAAGGAGATGGTCAACCATTTCAGTATCTTTGCCCAGAAAAGCCCAAATGGGGTCACAAAGCACGGGGTGTGACTGAAGCATCAGAACCACCACAGAAGGCCTTGCTGCACGGTACTGTACTGGGAAGTTTATTTGCTCCAGCACAATCTATCACTGCACTTCTCCAAGCTCTTGGGGAGGGCCCTACTTGTCATACTACCCACTGGCCTAAATGGTTTCACCATCAGCTTCATCCTACCTTGCCAGACATTTTCTATTCTTATCCCCTCCCCCACCCCCACCCCCACCCCAGCTACCTTCTAACCGGATGGACATTTACCTTGTCCCCTGAACTTGAGGTGACATTTCCTGCCTTCACACCTTGTCAAAGACTGAACTTCATCCCAAGTCCCTTTGGCTTCTGCAAGACTGCTCTCAAAGGGCCCCTCCTTTTTGGATCCCCCAACCAAGAGCATCTCTCTTTAAGTCTTTTCTTCCTCATGTTGATTTACAGGGACACACTGGAGAAGAAAACCATAAACCACTTCAAGAGCTTTTCCCAAGAAATCCCCCAGACAGTGAAATCCTCAAGGTCACAAAGAATAGGCCAATGAGCCTTAAAATGTGATGTAGGAAGGCGCTAAGCTCAAGACATCTTGCAGAGGAGGTGCTCTGGTCTGCCCATGGTAATCCATCTCTCACTATCATTTTGCCTGTCACCAGCCCTTCCGCTCTCAGCCCAGGAAGTCTGGGGAACTCGTTCCATGCCTTGCTACAGATCCCCCAGGGTTAAAGCTGGAAGCAGCCTGAGGAAGACCCCAGGACCTTGGGGGGAGGAGAGTCTGAGCAGCCAGCACCACAGCGCCAGCCTCAGAAGTTGCACAGACTCTTCCTTATGAGACTGACTGCACCGTGTGCTCCACATTCGGAAGGAAGGTGTAATTGCCGACTCTAAATGTAGTCGAGGATGATATTTGGTTGCTCACTAGGACCTCCAGTCCACCTTCCATACTGCAGCCCAAAGGGTCTTCCTAATGGTCTGACCCAAGACCTAGCTCTAGCCACTCTCCCAATCACATTTCCTTCTCCTCCTCCTGATGCGTCCACATCCAGCCATGCTCTCTGGCTTGCCATCTATTCTGCCTTCATATGGGCTCTCGCCCAGGGCCCAGGACATTGCCTCCCCCTTCTATTTCTGCATATTGGGCATTTTCATTTGCTCAAAAGCCCAGCTTAGTGGCCACCATGTCCAGGACACTTCAATTTGAATCCAGCCACCAACATTAGTCACCTATTTGACCTTGACCTTGGCCAAGTCAGTGTACCACACCCAATTTTGTTTACTCAACTGCAGAATAAAGGGTTTGGATTAGAGTCTCTGAAGCTCTTTCCAAATCTAGATTTGGGATCCTTAAGTTCCCTTTTGGTGCTAAAATTCTGTACTTCTTTCTGATTCTTTTAATATCTTATAAAATTACATAGGATACAATTGACATAGCTTTCTGATAAAGGAAATGTACTGAACTAAAAAAAAAACAGTTCCAGGGATTCATTACAATACCCTCAACTTTCAAAATAAACCCAAATGAAATACAATCTCTGATACTCTCTCTTGGTTAAAATCTTTTCCCTGGGTTTCACAAAGTATATTTTTTAATCTCTCCAATATACTCTCCAAATATTAATGAGATTAATATTTATCTGTGTTGATTTTGCATTCCCCTATTATTTGGTCAGCTCCAGGAGGCCAGGTTCTATCTACTGAACATTTCACTTTCCCTCCAAATACAGGATTCTGTTTGTTCACAGTAGTGAATATCTATTGTTGAATTATTGTTGAGCAAAATGCAAAGTAGCAACGAATCAATTTAAACTTTTTTCAATTAACAAGCATTTATTTTCTCTCCCTTTATTGTTTATTTAAAAAAAATCTTCGTAATAAATATGCATAGTCAACCAAACCAAATTCTCATTTATCCAGGTCAAAAATGTGTATTTCATTCTGCTTATTCACCCATCTCCTTCTAGGTGGAAAGTCCAATAAGCATTCTTTGTGATGGGTCCTTGGGAATCATGGATGATTACTTTTTAATCAGGTTCTTAATTCTTTCAAATTTGTTTATCTTTACAATGTTGTTAATCAATAAATTGTTCTTCTGCATTAGTTCATACATATTCTTCCAAGCTTCTTTGAAAACAGTCCTTTCATTATTTCTTGCAGCATAAAAGTCTTTCAAAATCTCAATTATACCATGATTTGTTCAGCCATTCCCCGAGTGATGGTCATCCCTTTTTTTTTTCTTCTAATTTTGTTTTGTCTTATTTTTTCTCATCACAGAAAGAGTTCCTATACAAATTTTGGACAGACGGACTTTTTCCTACTTCTCTTGGAGTTAGGCCTTATACTGCATGAAAGGGCAAGCACAGTGTTAGTAATGGTTTGGCCATAACTCCAACTTGCTTTCTAGAAAGGACACAGCAGGCATTCAGACTATCTAGTAGAAGAAAGACACTGGACAGTCAGTAGGAGAACTTCAACAGGAAAACCAGTTCTTTGAAAAAATAAATACTTGTTATTTGAAAAAGTTTAAATGAGAGTACACTAGAAAATTTCTAAGAAATCTTCTTGGATCTAACTACAGATCCAAACAGTTTTTTACTGTAAGTTTGGACTTGATCTTCTTGTTGTTTTAAAGAAAGTATTCATTATCAGAGGGAAGTCATTTAATGTGCAAAAGGGAACAACTATACAGAACCTTTTTTCCTTAGGGCTTTTTAAAAAACCTAATCCCAGCCATCAGCAGAGGTAAATCAACTCACATACAGTGGTATGGTTTCCCTTCTTCCTTTCATCCTATACATCCTGACATATTTTTATTCTCTCTGGGGAAATTCAATTAACAGTATCTGTCTCCTCCTCTTTGTCAATGACTGACACTGACACTGTAGAGATTCTTTTCACCTGCACAAGAGCATGCAAGGGGGCCACTGACTTATCTTCCAAGTTAACAAGGGAATTACTGACCACTTCTATAAATGACTATATATGTCCCTTGTCATAAACACAGTGACAGTTACTGAAATCAATCTTTCATGACCTTATTGATTAGGACACTTAGAAGTAATGAGACTTCACTGGTGGCAGAGTAATGCTTAGAAAAAGAAAAAAACCCACCAATGAGGGCCTGCCTATTAATGTGGCCAAATTTATCTTCCTTTTACCCTTTTCCCATTACAGTTATCTACCCAGGAACAAATGTGATAAAAATTTAATAATCAATTTTATTTGTGTTTAATGTAATTTTTCTTAGCATTTTCTGGAAACATTTAATTAAAAGAACAGATAGGCACACTACTGGTTGCTATCTTATAAATCTGTTATAACAAGATTTACTTTCAATATGAAAAATAAAGACACATACCTAAATTTTTCAAAGGAAATAACTTTTTGGTAGAACTAGCTGAATACCCAAATTAAATTCTCAAGAGCTGAAATAAGTGAAATAGCAAATACACTCACTTATCTTTCTGATGTGATATAATATGTGACAGAAGATCAGACTTCCAAGCAAAGTATCATAGAATTTACTAGAATGAACCATAATTAAACCTCACAGCTTCTGAGGTAACAAAGTCAGAACTAGAGTTGAGGTTCCCTCTCTTCTAAGTAGCCATTTTTCCCATTGTATTATCCTTTTTTTTTCCCATTTAAATTGTCCTTTGAAGTTCTTTCAGGCTTGGATTTTATGATGCTTTAAAATTACATTAAAGTACCATGGCTTTTTGTTTCTTATAGGGTAAAGCAAAATCACTTCAACATGGCATTTGGGGTCCTAAATGATAACTTTCCCATTCTTTCATCTTCCCAACATGAACCTTCCACTTTAGGAGTGAAAACTCCATACTTGTTGCTCCTGAAATGTACCTTTTATTTTATTGTTTCCAGTCTAACTTTTCTCTTAGCCTGGAATACCTTTCTTCCTTATCTCTACCTATCTAAACAATCAATCCAGAAACATTCATTAAGTGTCTACTATGTGAAATGCTAGCCATCATTTGAATTAATGAGTGAAAAAATATTTATTATAAACTTACTATTTGCTAGGTACAATATTAATTGCTTGGGAATATAAACATAAAAATATGGCATTCCCTATACTTAAGAAGTTCACATTTCAATGGAGAGACAACACAGACACACACACACTCACTCACTCACTCCTAATTAATCTGCAAAATACCTTGAAGTCAAGGGATTATGTATCATAATTCTGTCCTATATATGGGAGGTCCTCCAAAAACATTTCTTATCTTGCTTTTACCAACAAAGTTCATGGGTCAAAGATTATATGAAACACAGTAGTCTGTGTATTTTGCAAACTTTATCCTTCTTTAATGGAGGTTGGGAATGTATAAGATCTTGTAGTGTTCTGGTTAGTTTTTTGGAGGTCTTTGGACCAGCCTTTGTTTCATTTGAATATCACCACAAGAATAGCCAGGGATAAAGTCCAGATTCTTTATTATCTCTTTCAAAGTCTTGTCTCTTTGCCTGGGGCTCCGGCTAGCTTTCTGGAGGTCCTGCGGAATGTGTCTTGGTTTCAGTGGAGAAGTGAAGGAGGAGAGTCACCAAAGGAGGAGAGCCACCATGATGGTGTGAGATGGAATGAATGAATCTGGCTGAGTTTGTCCCAGTATATAAGTATTATATTTACATCATCGTAAGTGTGAATCTTGCAGAACTATATTAAGTACTAAGTTCATGTACGGAACTAGAGAACTATTAATCTCCATGCTAAACTATATAACCATTGTCTTATGAATTCCACTGCCTTAACACCTTTTAAGAACCCTTGTTTCAAGAACAGAGTTCTGGCCCATAACTAGCTTGCCTAAAGTAAAGGGTTTATATCGGAGGATCAAAAGGTGGACTGGAAAGTTACCATTGGACAGATTGTGCATGGTCCTAAATGCCAGGTTAAATAGTTTTTACACATAATTGTGTAAAAATCAGGGGAGATATAAAAATTCTTGAGGAGAGGCACAGCTAGACTAGATGGCACAGTGGATGGAGCACCAACCCTGAAGTCAGGAAGATCTGAGTTCAGACACTTAACACATCCTAGCTGTGTGACCCTAGGCAAGCCACTTAACCCCATTTTGCCAAATGCCTTAGCAAAAAAGAAATATATATATATATATATATATATGGGGGGGATAAGTCTGGGGGATATGTGACATGTAATATAAAGAAAATACAAGAAGCAGAGATACTTAGAAGGAAACACTGTAGATCTAGGGAATAAAGACTTAAAATGAGAAGAAATATTGAGAACTGATCATGGAATCATATCATTTAGGAACATAGAACTAGATGTTTGAGATCAACTAATTTACTATTTCGTTTGACAGAGGAAGAAAGTAACATGCCAAAAAGGTTAAATTATTTTATCTAGGTCTCACGGTAAATGATGTTATCATATTTCTAATCCAGATCTTCTGACATCAACTCCAAAAAGAGATTAATGGAAGAAACAGAGGAAGGATAGAAAGGACTTTGTTTAGGGAAAAGTGACAGGCAATTGTGAGCTTTCTATCCTAGCTGACTGGGAGAAGAATAGTATTACTGGTAGAAGCAAGGCTATTTCTCTCCTTCATATGATAATTTGAATGATGTATTCCATGACACATTACATCTGGTTTATCAATAATTGTGATCCAAAAAAACCTTTGACAAGTTAGAATAAAGTGCTAAATCTGATGATGATAAACATCCCCCAAACCCATCAAGACTAACCCATCAGTCATGCCATGAGGGGAATATAGCAACGAATTAGTGAGTATCAGCCAGGATGATGCATAGTGAGGTGACCTGAGACTACTATGATAGCTGCCAAGAAACCCTACAATGTTGGTCAATTATACCTAGAAAATAAGTTGTTATGCAACCAAGTCAGCAGGATGCAACTGCTCCTAGGAATCTAAGAGCAGATGGAGTAGCACAGGGTTGTAGGACAGCCCTCCTCAAAACTACTGTAATAGTCATCTTGACATGGACAAATGAATGGCAAGAAGATGTATAAAATAATTTTAAAATATCAATATTTAACTTGTTGGATATACTTCAGTACAGATAAATTAGGCAAACCATAAATGTATATGAAACATGTTGAAGACAATATAACAAAATTGGAAAGAGTTCTTACCAATTATAGGCAAGGGCTTCATATCTCTTTTTGGCAATAGTACTCAGCTTCAGATCCCACAATAATATACTACTGACCAGTCAGGAGAATCACAAAACATCATTGTTAGGCTTAGACTAAAGGATGAGCTATAAAAATCTGCAAACCATGGGGTCACTGAAAATCTTTACTTAATGCAAATACTAGAAATTATATTAATAATGAAACATATGACTAAAACAGCACTGATGTCTCAAATGACTTGCAAAAATGAGCTGAAAATACTTTGATAAGAATTCTGAGAAGGCCTTTTTGAGTTTGATGGCATGACTATATTTAGCAGATCAATTATATTAAAAAAGAGAGTAACTGGCAATATGGAAACATAACTATCAGTCTTTGAAGATGATAATGGTATCGTTAGAGAATCCTAGAGAATCAACTAAAAATCTAGCTAAAATAATTAATAACTTTAGTAAGGTCACATGCTATAATATAAATTCATACAAATTATCATCATTTCTCCATGTGTTACTACAAAGTTCAGTAGCAAGAGATAAAAAGAGAAATTCCATTTAAAATAACTGTAGACAATATAAAATACTTGAAAGTTGACCTGCCAAGAGAAACTCAGGAATTATGTGAACACAATTACAAAACACTTTTCACATAAATTAAGTCAGATCTAAACAAGTGGAAAAATATTAGGCCAAGCAAATATAAATAAACCTATTTATGAAGTATCATATTGATGTAGTATAGCTTCTAGAGGAAACAGCAACAATTTTGAGGTCCCCTGACCTTAGGAGGCTTCTGGTCTAACAATAAGTCAGTTAATTCTAAATCTTCTGGCTTTGGAGTCTGCCTCAGGGATCTCCCATACCCAATATAAAAATAACAATCTGTCTGATTCTGAATAGACTACTCCCAGTTCATTGCTGACTGTCAGATAGCTTCTGGCCTCCCATGGACCAAACTCCTGAGACAATAATGATAATCTATTGGTTAATGAGAACCAAATTCCAGAGACTACTCCTTGAGTCCTACCTCTGGGCCATAAATTAGCATATTTATAACATGAAGAACTATATAAATGTGTCTCCTTGCTACTATTTGTTTGCTAAATTCTCTTGGAATTTAGACTATTTGTAATGGCATTAAAATTACCATAAACTTTGCCCTTGATTAGGAAATGGGTTCAAGTCTGCAAATTCTTTTGAGATACCTCATGATACCAGTCTGTGATCCCAACCTTTTGGAGTTTCTTTCCCAACCTCAACAATACCAATCAAACTACCAAAATTTAATTTTATAAAACTAGAAAAATGACAAAATTCATATGAAACAAGAATATCAAGAGAAGCTTAATGGAAAAAAATGAGAAGAAAGATAGTCTAGCTATAACAGAACTGTATTATAAAATAGTAATCAGCAAAACAATCTAGTACTTGCTAAGAAATAATGGATCAGTGCAATAGATTTTATATACATATATATTATAGCAAATTACCATAGTAAATTAGGGTTTGATAAACCAAAAGATCCAAGTTTGGAGAACAAAAACTCACTTTTTAACAAAAACAGCTAGGATAACTGGAAAACAGTATGGCAGAAATTCAATATAGACCAACATCTCACATCATATATTAAGATAAGGTCAAAATGGGTATATGATTTAGATACAGAAAAGCAAATTAGGGGAATATAGACTAGTATAACTTTCAGACTTATGTATAAAGGAAGAATTTAGCCCCAAACTAAATATAAAGAGCATTACAAAATATAAAATGAATAACTTTGATTATCTTAAATTAAAAAGGCTTTGCACAAAATCAGTGCAACCAAAGAAGGAAAGCAGAAAACTGGAGGGGAAATTTTACTTTTGTAAAAAACATTTTTTTTTAATTCAAACAATTTGAAATTGAATATCTGAATGAATGAAATAGTCCTCATTTCTCAAATATATAGAGAACTGAGTCAAATTTGGAAGAACAGAAATCATTCCCCAATTGATAAATGAGTGAAAAATATAAATAGGCAAGTTTCAGATAATCAAAGCTATCTATAATCATATGAAAAAATACTCTAAATCACTACTGATTAGAGAATGCAAATGAAAACAACTCTGAGGAACCACTTCAAACCAATCAGATTAGCTAATATGATAGAAAAGGAAAATGATAAATGTGCAGGAAGATGTGGGAAAACTGGGACACTAATATTATATACATGTTTTTCTCTCTGTTTGGTATTTAATAGAAATATACTTATGATTTATCTTTCACTTTGCTTTAATTCCTGTTTCAATTTATTTCTAGTTGAAGTAGATTTCTCTAAACAGGCCATTATATCATCTTCAAAAAGATGTTTTTCTTAAAAGGAATAAGTATGGCATACAAGTAAGAGGATGACTGGGGCAGCTATATGGTATTACACATAGAGCACCAGCTTTGGAGTCAGGTGGACCAGAGTCTGGTCTCAAACAATTAATACTTACTACTAGCTGTATGACCCTAAGTAAGTCACTTAACCCAACTGCCTCTCCAAAAATAAAAACAAACAAAATATAAAAACAGGTAAGAAGTTGAATGAAAAATCTAATTGATCCCCTGACATCAAGTTATATTTGTTGTTGTGTCACTTGTTGTGTAGTAACACCCAATTCTTCGTGACCCAATTTGGGGTTTTCTTGGAAATGATACTGAAATAGTTTGCCATTTCCTCTTCTAGTTAATTTCACAGATGAGGAAATGTAGGCAGAGTGAAATGACTTGCCCAGGGTCATACAGATAGGAAGTATTTGAGACCAGATTTAAATTCAGGAAGATGAGTCTTCCTGATTCCAAGCCTAGCACATTATCCACTATGCCACTTAACTACTCATCAAATTAGAAGAAGCCACTAAAAATTTTGATAGTTCCTTCACATTATAGAATGTTTCCTAACAACATAAAAAGTTATAATAAATATGAAGGAAAGAAAGAAACTGGAGACTTCATACTTCAATCTAAAAATCAGATAAAATTGATGGATTGAGGAAATACCTACAAATACCCTGGTCTCCACTAAACAAGATTATATTGAACAGGAAGATATCAAGAAATAGCTATGGCTGAATGTTAAGAGGCTGACATTTGGAATCAAAGCTGAATGGAAAAACATACGCAAAGCAATGATCACTCATGCAATAAGTCTTAAAATACACTTTAGGAATGGCAGATCATAAAAGATTTGGAAAATATTCTTTAAAAAACCAAATGCAATATTAACAGAACATATGGTGCATCTCCATCAGGCAGCTATGGAAATATAAGGACTGCCATGCCAAAAAGGAGAAAGAGAATGGACAAAAGTTATTTTTTAAATAAATTCCAAATTTAAATAAATAAATTTAACATTTATATATACAAAGCATAGATATAATGAGGCTTCTACATGAAATAATGAATCTTTATTAAATACAACTTGCTTTTCTTTTCAAGTTCTTGAAAATTCAACGTTAATTCAAAGTTGCCCTGTGTGAACTGAATTTCCTTATGTTCAATTCCATACATTCTTTTTTGGCTATTAGGAAACAATTAAAACACAACTAACTTCTATTTCCTCCCAATTCCCTTTCTGAATTGAAAAAAAGAAAGGAAAAATAAAATCTTTGTAATGAATATGCAGTCAAGGAAAACATTAGCTCATATACAAAAATGTCTGTCTTCTCTAGTGGTAAGCATGCCTCATCAGTCCTCTGGGAGTTGTGGGTGGCTGTTTAACTGATCAAGTTCTTTAAATCTTACAGAATTGTTTTGTAATTAAAATGTTATTTTGCAAATAGTTCTTCTAGTTCTGCTCATTCTACTCTATATCAGTTCATACATGTATTCCTAGGTCTCTCTGAACCTTTCCTTTTATCAAAATTCTTTTATATTCATAGGCCACAAATAGTTCACACACTACCCAACTAAATGACATTCTTTTGTTTCTAGTTCTTTGTTATAATAAATAGAGCTGTTAAAATATTTTGCTGGGTTCTCTTTGGGGGTGGGGGCAGAAGGGGTGATGAGTGGAGGAATTCTACATATAGGCCCAGCAACAGTACGGTTGGTTCAAAAGGCAAGTACAATTTGGTGATTGAGTGGATTGTAGGGAAAGAGGGAAACTGGGTCTTCCTATTTTATTCAGTCTAGTGGTATTTCATGGCACAATCCCACTACTAATCAGAAAAGAAAATTTGATCAGCTCCTTTTCTGGCCCCCTTAATCAGTCAGGTGACTCCCTGCTTCCAGGGGTTACCATATGGATGCTAGACTTTAGTGCAAACACCTAATAGGGTCTGCACTGCCAACATAAAGTATCTATTGGCTTCAGTTCCCCTCAGATGGGATTTATACCTGAATCACCATGTCTGATAGTTGGTGACTTTTTGTAGATAATTCCAAACTGATTTCCAGAAGAAGTAGAATCTCTAGAATAACTCCACCTAGAATTCATTATTGTGTATGTCTTTCCACAGTCCTTCCTATAATTTCCATTTTAATTTTTTGTCATCTTTGTCAATTTGATGGGAATAATGTGAAACCTCAGAGTTTTTGATTTGTATCTCTATAACTAATTAGTGATGAAGAATTTTTAACTTGGCTGTCAATAGAATTAAGAACTGTTACTATTCTTTGACCATAAATTTGCTGGTGAATGGCTTTTGTTTTCATTTATTTGCATCAGTTCCTTATAAATATCTTGGATAGTCAACCTTTATCAGAGAAATTTCTTGCAAAGATTTTTTCCCATTTAACTTTTTTCTTCTAATTTTAACTACTCTGTGTCTATGCAAAATCTTTTCAGCTTTATGTAATCAAAATTATCTATATTTAATTTTTTTCTATCCTTAGTTTATGAATTTCTTCTCAATTTCTTGACGTAAAACATTTTCTTTTCTGATTCTTTCAGTGATTTGTGATATAACTTTTTATATCTAAATCATTTATCCACTTGGAGCCTATTTTAATTATATTTTGTAAAATACAGGTCCTACTCAAATTTTTGTCAGAAAGTGTGATGTTCACTTTGTAAGAATCCTAACAAGAAAGTGAAACTTTACCTCACTAATTGTGATTTTTTGGTATTTAATAATAATAATAATAATAATAATACTGAGCTATGGATGCCCATTTGCCATTTAGTGTATTTAATCTGTTCTGGTGATCAAATTTTTTTTCTTATTTAATCAATACAAATAGTTCTGTCTAGATTGTTATTTTTTTTTAGTTCTACAAATTAATCCTTTGGAATTTGATTGGTATGGTTTTGAATAAAAAATTAGTTTTAGTAGTATTGTCTTTTAATTATTTTGGCATGGCCTAACTATGAGAAAGTAATATTTCTACAACTATTTAGCTCTGTCTTTATTTTTGTTAAGAATTATTCTAAATGGAACTTTTCATTCTACCTTTTCCTTTTGTTGAAAAAAGTTGAAAATTTATATTTCATTTCAAAATTATATATATAATTTATATTTTGATACTTAATTTTTTAGTTCAACAATTAGGATTTTTTTTTTTTAATATTTGGACTAGAACTTTTTGGCTACTTGCTGAATTTTCTTTAACCTGGAAGTTTTGGATTTGGGCATGACATTCCTGGAAGTTTTCGTTTTAGGATTTCTTTCAAGGAGGTGACAGGTGGCCTGACTTCTGTTTCTAACAGATCTGGGCAGTTTTAACTTGTAATTTCTTGAAAATATTTAGATTTTTGGAAGGTAGGAAAGGGATAGAATGTTTTTCTGGTAGTCCAATAATTCTGAGATTACTTATTCTTGACCAGTTTTCTACGTCAAGTTGTTTTGAATAGGAAACATCCTATATTTTCTCCTGTATTTGCAGTATTTTGTTTCTGTTTTAACATTTCCTTCTGTCTCATGGAGTCACTGATTTCTATTCTATTCTAAATCATAAAACCTGTTAGGTAACATTTGGCCTTTCTTGTATAAATTTGTTATTTTCCTTTTGATTATCTCTTTTCCAGTTCTAATTTCATTTATAATATGCTTTTTGACCGATGCACTGTTTTACTTCTTCCAAGAATCCTAAAAGATCTTGTAAATAATAACAGCTAGCACCTAGTACTTTAAGGTTTGCATAAGCTTTATATATCTTTTTATGAGTGTCTGTCTACAGTTCCAGCTACTTTCTTCCTCTATTCTCCTGTTTGTTTCTATTTATAGATTTGTTTACTGAATGTGGACTTCTTGTCAGGGATAGGCTCCAAATGCTCTTACACACTTGGATGGGATTGTGGGTCCCTACTAAGTCTGGATCTGTATTATCTGAACCTCTATCACTGGCCCTCCCTTTCATTTGTTTACTCGGCACAAAGTTAAGCTCGCCGGTATTCTATAGGTCAAGGGCACTGAAATCATGTTAGTAGTTATAAAGTTTCATATCTCCTAGGACATTCAGAATGATCACTGTCTTGTTAGCCAGAACTTTTCCATTCTGCTGGTCCCCATTCTCATTTTCAGAACCAGAGCTCTTTGGGTGCTTATTTACCCAGGTGATTTGTTACTGGAGTATTCAGATTTTCAGTTTCCTTTTTCCAAAGATATCTGACCTCCTTCAGGTTCCTGACTGAAGAACCCATGGCTTTTGGGGGAAAAAGTTCTCTCAGCATTGCTCTTGCCTCACCTGGCTCCTTTTTCTGGACATTCCCCTTTCTCGCAGGTTTGTGAGTGTCACCTTTTGCAAACCTAGACTAGAAAAGTTTTCTCTATTTCTTAATAACTATTTAGTCTAGTGCTCCAGAGTATAGATGTGGCAACTGGCCAGCTCTGCTCTTCATCATCCCACCATCTTGATCACAAATTGATAAATATTCTTAGAGCACATGAAAAAAGGTTGAAAAAACTCAAAGAAATATTTTTGAAATAAGCAGACATCACTTCACCAAGAAAATTATAAAGTATTGTACCACAGACACACCACTGAATTTATCAAATTTAAAGTAGGTTACTTCTAGATGTAGACATGGAATAGCTAAGGTCCGAGAATAGAAGCTATTGGCCCTCCTTGAGTGATAACTATATGAACTCAGCTCACAATATGTCAACAAAGAACAGTCAAACAAATGTCAGAATCATGCAGTTGTTTGTGGATAAGGGGAGATTAATGAGAGCAATTTAGGACTAAGTCATTGCCACTAGAAACTACAGAAGGGCTTTTTGTTAGCAGTCCAAATTTAGAGATCAATATAGATTATCCCAGGAAATGGAGGAGACAATGAAATATCATTGTAAATTGTAAAATTTTAGCACCTACTGAATACCTAATAAGGTATATCCTGGTGTCTAGAATTATATACCAGAAGTTAGCTCTTTGCTGGACTAAGAGATAACAAATCTTTATACAATAATAACAGACTTCAACATAGCTCATCAAATTTGGCTGATATTGCAAACTAAATTGTGGTCCAAAATTGGTAGAATATAGACTTAATTAATAAAATTTAAGAACAACACGTTTAATAAAATTTTTTAAAAAACCACTTTTAGTAGATGTTGTCATCCCACATAATCAATCTCTAAATTATATAGCTTTCAAAGCATAGAGACGTGGTTAAAAAGATCAAGATCATATGATAAAGTACTTTAATCCCTGTTACTCTGTCTGCTATTAGAGTTGTACTAGGTAAAATGAACTTTGATCTTAATACTTTTATGTAACTACAAAAAAGTTATTTCATATAACTGTGCAACAAAGTAATTTTTCCCTAGAAAATTTTTATCTGTCTGAACTTCATAAAGTTAAGATGAGAATGAGAAGGTGATGATGATGCTAATGATAATTATAATGTTCTGAAGTTTACAAATCACCTTGTTCAAAACACTCATGAAGTAGGTACAGTAACAATTCTCATCCTATGTAGCAGATGAGAAAATTAAAGCTCAGGACAGCTTGCCCACAACATACGGTAAATACAAACAGGAGTCAGGATGTAAGCCTGCACACTTTCTCCTCCAACACAGAGATAAATGTAAAATCCTGAATTCTATTTACAGGAAAAAAAAAAAAAAACTGCAAAAAGGAACAAGTGCTGAATCAGGAAAGATATGGTTTGACAGTAGAATGAAGACAGCTTCAAATATTTCAAAATTGGTATGGCACAAAGGGATTGGGTAGTTCTAGGCAGCAGAAGTTGGAACAGTGGGTGGCAGTAATAGGGAGGCAGATTTTGGTTTAGTATGAGGCACAAACTTTGTTATTGTTGCTGATTATGATCCCATGGACCATAACATAGCAGGTCTTTCTATTCTCCACTATCCACTTTCTAAGCTCATATTTGTTATTTCCATGACATTATATTCATCTCATTCTCTACTGTCCCCCTTTCCTTTTGCCTTCAATCTTTCCCAACATCAGGATCTTTTCCAATGAATCCCAATCATATATAATTATATTTTTTCACAATCTGACACTATTTTCATTTCTTCTCTAGTTATTTGTCAAGAAATGATGGGACCAGGTACCAAGATCTTGGTTTTGTTATGTTAAGTTTTAAGCCAGCCTTCACAAAACATTCTTCTTCATCCTCAAGAGGCTTCTTAATTCTTTTTCACTTTCTGCCATCAGATTATTGATATCTCTTCCAATAACCTTAATTTGAGCTTTTGATTCATCAACTTCAGCATCTCCCATGATGTGCTTGCTCTTCACCTAAGTTATATAAATAAGGTAACAATACATAGCCTTGTCGCACTCCTTTTCCAATCTTAAACCAATTACCTGTTCCATGATCAGTTCTAACTGCTGCTTCCTGACCTGCATACGGTTTCTTTGGGAGATAAGTAAGATGACCTGGTACTCCCATCTCTTTGAGCACTTGCCCCATTTTGTGACCCACACAGGCTTTAGTATAGTCAGTGAAGCAGAAGTAGATGCCTTTCTTTGCTTCCTTCATAATCAGGTGAATGGTGGCCATTTGGTCTCCAGCTGCTCTGCCTCTCTGAAACCCTGCCTGCTCTTCTGGGCACTGGTGGGTCACAGACTGCTAAAGCCCAGCTTCGGTTCTGGTGAACAAACCCCAAACCCCAAGTCAACAAACCTCTGTTTCCCTATGCTGACCTGACCTAGAGATGTGATTGTCTGGATTTCCCTTATCAGGCCTCAGTCTGGCGCATCCTAGGCCTGTTTGGAAGAAGGTAGGTTTGTGTGTGTGTGTTAGGGGGGAGTTGGGGAGAGGTGACCAGTGGAGCTTATTTTATTTATTTCTTATAATCTCTTTTAAGGACTAGTCCTATTTTAAATAATATAGAATCTTAGAGCTTGAAGAGACCTTGAAATGACATATTTGGATCCAATCTTATATCCCATACCAAAATCTCTTACAAAATCCTTGATAACTTGTTATCCCTGCCTCTCCTTACACTCATAGGTACTTCGGTGGCTTTCCAGACTTCCAAATTCTACTTTCAAAAGGCTCTAAGTTTTCCACTTAAAACTTAAAATATTTGAAGCTCCCTCTTTTCTAAACTAGTCAAAGAAAGAAAGAACAGATGTCTGCACAACTGGGCAGAAAAATGGGAAAAGAAGAACAAGTGGGAGGGCAGTGTGAAGTAATGATTACACTTAAGATAGTAATTAAATTTACAAGAGCTGAGGGAGAAGATAAGATGACAGAAGGGCCATCTGTTGGAAGAGACGGATTGGAATGGGGTTGCTTGAGCAGGTAGAAGGAATACTTTGATTGGCAAGCTGTGAGCTTGTTTGGAGTAGGTCACTTCTTCATGTGAGGTGGGGTGAAGGACGAGAGAAGGACAGAAGGTACTTGAATGATGTGAGATGAGGAAGAGGGGAAATGAGGACGCTTATGGCAAATGGCCTTGATTTTTTCTATATGTAGAGGGTCCAGGACAGAACCCTGAGAGCCCCCTATCATTACAAGGCATGATCTGGAAGAATATCTAGTTAAGGGGATGGAGAGGGAAACGGCTGAACTAATGGATACAACTTAACACATTTTTGCTGTAAAAAACAACAACAAAAAAGAAATGGTTGTAGAAAAACCTGGGAAGTATAAAGTGGTATTTCAGTTGTTGAGAGGAAGTAAGAAACTGTTGAACTCGGTGCTATGAACAACAAATCAAACCCCACTTGATACTCTTACTATTTCTGTGACCCTGGATAAGCAGTCACTAACCAAATCTGAGTTTACTCACATACAAAATAGGATCATATCTGTACCTACCTGTTCCAAGCTGGGGTGCAGATCAGATGAAATACTGCATATAAAGTGTGTGTGTGTGAGTGTACTACTCATGTACTGTTTTTATTGTTTTCATTTGCCTTTCTCTGATCATTAAAAGATTTGAACATTTCTTCAGGAGGCTACTGATAATTTGTGTTTTAAAATAGAGTAGTGGGATAATCTAAGAACTTTCAAGTTGTAAGGAATGAGATCATCTAGTCTAACTCTTTCACTCCACAGATGAGGAAACTGAGGACCAGTAGTTAAGTGACTTGTCCAAAGGCTCTCTGGTAGTAAAAGACCGAGCTGGGGCTTTAGCCCAAGTCTTCTAGCACTCTCTAAATGAGAGGCTCATTTTCAGTTACAAAATCTGAGACCTGGGGATCAGGGTTGCAGAGCATCAGAAGGCATTAGAGGTCACCAAAGAAACCAAGGTTAAATAAGATTCAAAGAAGCCTCAGAGGTGAGATAGGAACCCACGCCTCCCCCAGAGCCAGTGTGTGCCAGGAAGCGATGTGATGGTGAGGGGAAAATGACCCAAATCTTAGTACCATGAGAAGACAATGTCCATGAGGAAAGAAAACAAATGAGATTTTAGTGAAAAGAGTTAGCTTTGCCTCTGTAGTGTGGACATAAGCATTCACACTGAGGCATAGAGCAGGAGGGAAGGAGCGGAAAGGACCTTTTTTTCTGAAAGCCTCTTTTCCTTTCACGGCCTCTGGAGATAATTTTTTTCATTAAGCAATGTTGTGGCATTCTGCAGGTTGGATCTCAGTGAACCTAAAGACAAGCAGGATTTGCCACAATCTTGCTGAGTATCACATAGCAAATTATGACATGGGTCAAAGAAAAAAATTGGTTTCTCTAATTTCTATCAAATGATAAACACTGCCAGAGATGCTATTGCTTATTCAGGCTCAAGAGACTCATTGCTGAATCTCTATTAAAATCTGGCAGTGTTCTAAAAATTCAGGAAAGGCAACTGGAAAAATTCCATGTCAAGTCCATCTGCTTAAACTCTGTTTACTTGTGGTAACAGCATACACATGTCTAAAGTTACTGATAAACCACAGAAAACTCAAGTAATGCAGCTATTATCCAAAGTTAAAAACAGAAATCATCTTTAACTAATAAGTAGAAAAACTACTATGAACATGCATTAAGCCTATATCAGTACTTACACAAATAAATAAAACAGCTTAAATAAAAATAGCAAAAATAACAAAAAAGTCTTTCTATCTAAGAATTTTTGACACTATTAAATAAAGCAAAATCTTTCTTGAAACAAAAGTGTCTTTGTTTTGTGCCATTTATTTTTTAACTTAAAACATTTTTCTTAAAGCTTAAACAAACACATACACTGCAGGCATGCTTCTGATTTCTGGTTAGAATCATAGACTCATAGATCTGGAATGGACCTTGGAAATCGTCTGGCTCAATATTTTTACTTTACAGATGAGGAAATCGAGGCACAGAAAGGACAAGTTCTATGATCACTGGCAGAAAAAAGACCCATTTGCTAACCTAGGAGTAGACCCTAGTTTTCCTGGGTCTAGAATTCAGCAATCTTTTCATTATAATACTCTGTATTCCTTATCCTACCAAGACATTTCCATAAATTATTTGCGCAAATGATAAATCAACTATTTTCAGGATCAGTTGGTCAACTTGCTCTGTAAAAACAAAGAAGAAAAGTCTGTCCCTGCTCTCTAAGGCACTCCCAGTCTAATGAGGGAGACAACATGCAAACAGCTATGTGCAAACAAGCTACAGGATAAATACGAGAAAATCAAGAGAAGACTTAGACATTAAGTGGGTATTGGGAAAGACTTCTTTTAGAAGGTAGGATTTGAGTTAGAAGAAAACCAGGATTCCAAATTTTCTTTCCTTTCCTCACTTCCCTCTTCACCTCACTTCCCTCTTCACCTCACTTCACTGTCCCTAATACTATGGTAAGCAATTGCTACAAAATTTGGAAGTCAAAAATTTTTTTTAAATGAATGTTAAAATTTGTCTTTAAATATATGTGGAAGAAATAATTATTTTTAAAAAAGGTAACTAAACCATACCATCTGTACTGCCTATCATTCCTCTCTTCTTTTCAGCTAATCTCCTGGAGGACTTTATCTAGGCTAGCCACTTCTACAATCCTTTCCTTTCACTTGATTCAAGAGTGGAACTGAGAGAGAAGTCACAAAGGGCCTTGAGAAGGAATGGTCAGCCAGATAAAAGCAGCAACAGAGCACGCTTTCTCAGGGTCCTTTCCTTCATGTCTTGTCCACTAACCATGTGTATGCTCCAAAGCCCTCTGTATACTCCCTTGCTTGGAGATCTCACCAGCTGCCATCAGTTCCAGGATGATCTCTGTACAGATGATTCCCAGATCTCTAGATTCTGCCCTAATCTCTTTCTCTTCAACTATAGTCCCTCCATGATCAGCTGCCTTTTGGAATCTTGAATTGGATGTTCTTTAGGTATCTCCAACTCCTCTCCAAAACAAAACTCATTCTCTTTCCTCCAAAACATTCCCTTCTTTTTCATAACTTCTCTGTTATTCTTGAGGGCACCACCATGTTATAAGTCACCCAGGCTCTCAGACTAGGTGTCATCCTTGACTTATCACTCACATTTTAAAAAATGATAGCTTTTTATTTTCCCAAATACATGCAAAGATAGTTTTCACCATTCATCCTTGCAAAACCTTGTGTTCCAAATTTCCCCCTTCCTTTCCTGGATGACAAGCAATCCAATATAGGTTAAACATGTGCAAAATCATTCTAACATATTTCCATATTTATTGTGGTGCACAAGAAAAATCAGATCAAAAGGAGAAAAATGAAAAAGAAAAAATCAAGTAAAGAACAAAGGTAAAAATACTATGTTGTGATCTACATTCAGTCCCCATTGCCCTCTCTCTGGATGCAGATGGCTCTTTGCAGTACAAGATCATTGCCAGAATCACCTCATTGTCAAAAAGAGCCACATCCATCAGTTGATCTTGTCGTTGTCATTACTCACATTTACTCCACATGTTTTCAGATCTAATATTTTTTACCTTCACAAGATGTCTTCTGTATGTCCCCTCTCTCTCCTTCTATAGTTACAATTCTGGTACAAGCCCCTCCCCCGCCATGCCCCACAACTTCAACTTTGTTTCCCTGACTTGAGTCTTTCCCCATTGAAGTCTGTCTTCCACTCAGCTGTCAAAAGGATTTTCCAAAACACAGGTCTGACCATTTCAATTCCTTACTCATTTTCTGTGGATCCCCATTAATCCCAGAAGCATCACTGAGGAGTCCTCTGGTGGGTTTTTAAAGCCCTCCATAACTTGACTCCTTTCTACCTTTCTAGTCTTCTTACACTTTACTCCCTTCTATTTACTACTATGTGATCCAGCATTACTGGCTTTCTTGCTGTCTCCTTATCTCTGCATAGCCTGATTCTTCAGTATTTTTTTCATTCCTGGAATTTTCACCTACACCTTCCTTTGAGACTTAACACACAATTCACCTAATGCTAGAAACCTTTATTTTCACGAGATATATGCTGTAAGTATAGTATTTACATATAGTTTTTACCATTTGAATTTTAGCTCCTTGAAAGCAGAAACTGTGAGAGTAACCTAGTATTTACACACAGAAAGTATTTAATTACTACTTGTGGACTGACTACTTTGCCACTCATCAGAAAGCAGAGAATCAATCTCTCTGCCTTCCTATCTACATACATACACATACAAATATATAGGAGTAAGAAATTGAGGATTAAGAAAAAAAGTACAAGAATGGTCAGTTATCAGAAGTTATCTTTTTAACAGCACTGTTAAGAAGCAAGTACTGGTAAATTTTAAATTCTGTATAAATAGAGATTGTTGATATTTTATCATCTAATGTGAAGTCCCACTCTTTAGTAAAGTATTAATGACAAAAATCTAGTAAATTTTAGCAAATAAATTAATAAATAAATCAGGTATTATAAAAATACTTAGATGTTTCTTTTTAATAAATCTTTGGACCTAGCATAGCGTATTCTTTCAATACAGTAAGCATTTAATAAATGCTTATCTACTGATTGATAGCAATAGCTCACATAATTTTATGATAAGTGCTGCCTCAGGATTAGAGTTGGTTCTTGTTGGAGTACATAAAATCAGCATTCCATAGTTAGTAACATTTATTAATACCTATTGTCTGAGATCACTATTCTAGGTGCTTGAGAAGATACAAAGTTCAGATATTCTTGTATATCTGCTTGGAAGTTCTATGTTAATAGTTGATTTCTTGTGCAAACTTTAAAACAATGGCTTCTATCTCTAAGTTTTTAAGATAACAACTTAGTCAGCATTTTAAATTCATGGTTCAAAATACATATGGTATGGATTCCAACACCCCACCCTCTAATTTCCCACAGCCAATTGCTCTACTCCATTCCTTCTCCACACAAGGGGTAGCCTTAGATCATATCCACAAATGTATCCACATTCATGATCTTTGAAATTCCTTTATTTGGTGGCAATGTGTAGTCTTGGATCACCTTTCCCTTTCCTTTACAATCCCTAAACTCAATTTTTCACCCTTATTTTGACTTCTAATCTCTCCACCCATCGGGTCTTTTCCCCTAGGTCATCACTCAGGTATTGGCTCTATTGCTGTCCCTTCTTCATCATGACCCCTTGATAAATCTGCACAACTCTATGACTGACTTCCTTTCATTTCAAGTCCTAGGCATCCTTATCAGCAAAACTCTTGCTTCTCCTACCAGTGCTCCTATTCAGGTACTGCTGATCAGATCCAGAGAAAACAATGAAAACATACTGATTTAGTACACTAGAAATTTATGTTTCCTTTATCTCAAATGAATCCTTACTGCAAATTGGTGACCCATCTACACCTATCTAAATGGCTCTTCCAAACTTGGTTATTCCTCCTAAAATCTTCTACAATACACATTCTGTATGTCTTTTTAGTTGAAAATGTTGCCTTTTATTTCACTGAAAATATGGAAGCCATCTCCCATCCCTTAAATGCTTCTGTCATTATCTCCTCTTTCATTTCTGTTCATCCCTAATGACTTTGTGCAGCTCTGCCATAAATCCAATTCAGACAAGACATCATCCTTCTGATGTCAATGTTCTCTCTGAGAATGAAGAATGAACAACAATTTAAGAGGTGGCTTTTCTCCTGGCCAAAGCAAATCCTGCACATGCAAGTGACCTTCTCCTATCTCATCTTCTCCAGAAGAAGGCCTCTATGGATCCATACTCTTTCACTTATTTTCAATCTGCCTTCATGTCCCAGCCAAAGTCCCATGTTCTAAAAGAAGTCTTCCCTAGTACTTTTAATTCTAGTCCCTTCCTTCTGTTAATTATCTCCAATTTATCCTGCATGTATCTTAGTCACACATATTTGCTTGCATGTTATTTCCCCCATTAGATTGAGAGCAGGGACTTAAAAAATCCCTTATGCTTAGCACTGTGCTAAACATAAAATAGGTGCTTAATAAATGCTGTTTGATTCACTTATTAATTTAGGTTATTATACTTTCAACACTTACCCAAAGCTATATTACATCATGCTGCTCTTAATTCTTAATGTGGGGAAAATTACATTCTGCTTACATATGGTTAAAAGTACCTTACTGTATTAAAAATCATTTCTAAGAGAATTTCCAATAAAAAAGTAATAGAATCTCAGAGTTGGAATGGATTTCAGAGGTCTGACCTTGTCTAACCCGTCCTCACAGCATGGCTATATCCTCTACATTCCTAAGAACAGCTAACCAGCTTCTGATTAAAAGTTTCAAGTCATTGGAAGGGGTAGAAGAGGAACAGAATAAGTATTAATTATGTGCTATCTATGTGCCAGACATTGTGTAAGGACTTTTCAAATCTCATCTCACTTGATCCCCACAATAATCCTGGGAACTCAGTGCTATTATTATTTTTATTCTATGTATGGGGACACTGAGGCAGATTGCAGTGAAACAACTTGTTGAAGTCACAAAGTGAATCTGAACTTTAATTTTCCCAGACCAGACTGCTATCCATTCTATCACTGAGCTATCTCATTCAAGCTGGCTGGAAACTTTCTTCTTCTGCGTCACCTATTTTGCTGATAGGTTAGGGTTAGGGGTCCTCAAACCACAGCCCGCGGGCCAGATGCGGCAGCTGAGGATGACTATCCCCCTCACCCAGGGCTATGAAGTTTCTTTATTTAAAGGCCCACAAAACAAAGTTTTTGTTTTTACTATAGTCTGGCCCTCCGATAGTCTGAGGGACAGTGAACTGGCCCCCTATTTAAAAAGTTTGAGGACCCCTGGGTTAGGCTCTAATTATTAGAAGAGGTGTTCTTTATATTGAATTGGAATCTACCTTCCTATAATTTCCACCCATTTTTCCTGATTCTGACCTTCAAAGTCTCATAAATGAGTTGTATACCTATTACACATGGTAGTCTTTCAGATATCTTTGTAGGAAGTGACACAGAGATAGAGAAAAGGAAGAGATCTCCAATTCCTATGACATGTCTTAGTATGCCATCTGAAATGCACACCCTTTTCAACTATCACAGCATTTCAAAGGTCAAAGAATAATCTCCTTGAAAACATTGCCAAAGAGAGATGTTCTAACTTCCATGTGAAAAGATCTTTATGATATTTTCCCAATATTAGATGATTAATTAGATAATTAGACAATATTAGATCCATCAATGCTCACAATCATTAGGCTAGTTATCAGCAAAACACACAAAACTATTGATTACAGAATCTGCAATGGAATATCATGTCACAAAATCCAATTTTACTTTTCATTTTAACTAAAGCTAAAGTAGCAGTTATAGGTGTGGGTATGTATATATACTTAGAAACTAGGAACTCGTAAGTTACATACCTCTTTTTCCAAAATCCGAGAGATTTCACCTAGAGTTCGATCCAAAGCAGAAACCTTATTAACTGCCCATGACCCACTGTCCTGTATGTGAAGTTGCTTTATAATATCTTTTGCCAGTCGCTGTAGCCTAAAACATAAAGGAAGAAAAAATTGGCATTTAGCCAAAGAAAACTCAAAAATTTCACTATTTAGGAATTCTGAAACTAGAATTACAATGGGAAAATATTAGCGTCCATATATAAGTAAGTTTAACTACTCTATAAAAAATGACAGCAAATGATGACCAAAGCTAGCCTACAATTAATTCCCAATTATCTGCCAGCAGATTTAATATAGTAAATCATATTTCTAATATTCAAGTAAGAGGATTCTCTATTACCATCATCAAGACAATAATTGCAACTTTGAGAAGAAAAAATTTAACAATTATTATATGAGGTAAATCACAGAATCCAATCAGCTCAACAACTTATCTCTAATAGATGCAGCATGGCAGTGCACTGAAACTCAAAGAGTTTGGCTTCAAATTATGATTCTGGTGTTTGCTACCTATGCAATCTTGGTTAAAAGGCCATACCATGAATGTGGGTATCCCTTCCAGCTCTAAATTTTAGGGTCTCACATTCTCCCAATGTTTTCTTTTCATCTTTTAATAAATGAGAACTCTAGGTCCCAGGTTATTTAGGTACCCTGCTGACAATTACACAATAAAAAATATCAGGGCTGCCATCTGAATTCTGACTCGGTGCAGATCAAGTATTATTTCTAGAAAGTGACACATGGTAAATGCTTAATAAATGTTTTTTCATTCATCCATTTTACTCTTTTTTTCATTCACTCACTTGACCATAGCTAGATCCTTCACCATAGCCATATACTAAACAGAGTAAGGAAATAAACAAAATTCTGAGTAAGGAGCAAAGAGGAAAAAAAGGAGGGACAAGTTGGACAGCTTTCTAAATTACAAATTTGATCTTCAGAATGTGGTTTCATTATTTTCTTTTGAACCAGTATATATTAATTGCTAGAATATAAAATATTAAAATATAAGTAAAAAAGAAAAATGTCATCCTAAATCAAATTAATTTAAATTATCTGCATCGTTTTCACCTTCAATATCTTAGATAATTAAAAATTGATTTGACTCCTTTTCACAGTGGAAAAGTTTCCAGAAATAAGAGTATAGGCAATTGGAAGATAGGTCTTATACTTGGTAGTCCAAATAAACGCCTTATAGTAAACACATAATAAATATTTACTAAGAGATATGCTAGCCCAGCAGGGGAAAATATTCTTTATTTCTATTTACTGAAACAAATGTTATTTTATTCATATAGGTACAATTTATTAGACTACCACTAATTTTCAAAATGGGATTCACTTTCTCATCTGCATGTGAAACCAAATCATTTAAATACCTTACTTAATTTCAACACTAAATATAATCTAAATATATGAAAGAGTTATTAATCTAAATTTAACACTATATTCAATTTCACTTTTCATTAAGTCAAACAAAACTCTTTGAACGTAAACCCATTTTTCCTATCCCCTCCATCCAAAAGTTAAAAACACAAACAAAAAAATGTAAATATTTTATTTCTAAATGACAATAGGCTAAAATCCTAATATGTTATTATTTATTTATTTATTTATTTTTTGCTGAGGCAATTGGGGTTAGTTAAGTGACTACTTGCCCAGGGTCACACAGCTAGGAAATGCTAAGTGTCTGAAATCAGATTTGAACTCGGGTCCTCCTGACTTCAGGGCTGATGCTCTATCCACTGCACCACCGAGCTGCCCCAATACATTAATTTTTAAACTAACATTTTCATATATAAACTAACACTGTTATCTGCAGTTACCAGTGACTTAACATTAATGACTACATTTGATGGTCTTTTTCCAATTCTCATTCTTGACTGGTCTGCTGAATTTGACATTAGTTTCTCTCTCTCTCTCATAATAATAGCTTTTTATTTTTCAAAATACATGCAAAGATAGTTTTCAACATTCACCCTTGCAAAAATTGTGTTCCAAAATTTTCTCCCCCCTTCCCCTGGATAGCAAGTAATCAAATATAGGTTAAACATGTGCAATTCTTCTAAACATATTTCCATATTTATTGCTGCACACAAAAAAATCAGATCAAAAGGAGAAAAATGAGGGGAAAAAAAAACAAGCTTACAACCAACAAAAAGGTGAAAATTCTATATTGTGATCTACATTCAGTCTCCACAGTCTTCTCTCTGGCTGTTTCTATCACAAGTTTATTGAAATTGGCTTGAATCATTACATTGTTGAAAAGAGCCAAGTCCATTACAGTTCATCATCACATAATTTGTTGTTGCTGTGTTACCGTTTTCTCACGGACACTTGACCACCTTCTCCTCTCTGACTTTCTGTGACAATGTGCTCTTCTAGTTTTCCTCCTATCGATCTAACCATTTTTCTCTCTCATTACTCTTTACCAGGCCTTATGTCATGCTTTCTAGTAGTGGATGACTGTCCTAGGATTGTTTTCTCTTCTATTCTGCTGTCCTCTGTGGAGATGATACAGAAATCAGTCCTTGTCTCTCTCCTGAGCTTCATTCCTAAATCATGTGTCATGCTTGGGAATCAAAAAGATTTGAGTTTGACATTTTGAAGACCTCATACACTTACTAGCTGTGTGTCCCTAAGCAATCTATTTAAACTTAGTGTTAATTTCTTTAACTGTAAAAGAAGAGATAAGAACCTCTATCTGATAAAGTTATATGAAGATAGAATTTAATAATGATAATGATAATAAGTAACATGCTTATTTTACTTACTATATGTCAAGCACTCTGCTAAATGCTTTTATAATTATTATCTTATTTGATCCTCATAGTATTTCTGGAAAATAGGTGCTATTATTACCTCCATTTCACAAATGAAGAAACTGAGTCAAACAGGTTTAAGTGACTGGGGTTGTATTTGAACTGACTTCAAGCTAGCATGCAATTATTCACTGTATTACCTCATTGTCCCTAATTTAATTTTAAATTAACATAATACCTGCCTTGTCAACTTTAAAGTGTTCTATTTTTAAAAAAAATAATAAGCTTTTGTTATCAAAATATATGCAAAAGTAGTTTTCAGCATTCACCTTTGTAAAATTTCATGTTCCAAATTTTTCTGCTTCCCTTTTCCCCATTCCCCTCCTCTAGACAGCAAGGAATCCAATAGATGTTAAAGATGTACAATTCTTCTATACATATTTCCACATTTATCATGTAAAGTGTTCTATCAATGCTACCTATTACCATTAAGATTGCTGTTTCTGACTCCACATCATACACACTTTGGGTCAGTTCAAGTCCTTATCCTTCCTATATCATGTAACTGCCAGGGCAGGTCTAATCCCACATCTGATGCTCTCTGCCTGTGAGAACTTGGCTAAGTCACCCAACTGCCATGAGTCTCAGTTGTTTCACATGTAAAATGAGGTGGTTGGACTACATGGCCTGTGAAGTTCCTGCTAACCTCTAGATTTGGCTCCAGCCATTCCAACACAAGCCATTTCACAGCAGAGGCCAGCAGTTTCCTAATGTCTCTGTAATCAACTATAACTACTCCCTTTGATGCCAAAATTGGTCCTAAATGAGCTTTTCCTATCTTTTGTTCATTCTATGGTCCAGCCAACTGGCTTTCTCTTTGTTTCATAAGCACAACACTCAATCTGCCTATTTGCTCTGCCCATTTCCACTGGCCATCTTCCATGTCCGGAATTCATTCACCATCCCACCTACAACACCTCCCTCTCCCGCCCCGGCTTCTGCCTCTTTGAATAAGCTTGTTTGCTCTAAGACACCGGTCAGGCACCACCTTTTGTAAGATGTATTCCTTACTCCCCCCAACTACTAGTGTTCCCCCCCAAACTATCTTGTATTTATCTGTGCCTGTTTATTCTGTATATACTCATCCTTGCAACTAAGAAATTTCTTATTATTTTAAACACATATTCTGATTAACCGATATCATTATCATTATCTTCTCATGCCATCTTAATCACAGAGGTGTGAAATAATACCTCAAAGTTGTCTTAATTTACATTTTTCTAATCAATAATGACTTAGAGCATTTTTTCACATGACTAGAAATAATTTTAATTTCTTTGTCTGAAAATTGTTCATATCCTTTGACTATTTAACAGTTGGGGAATGGCTTCTATTCTTATAAATTTGAGCCCTAAGTTCTCTATATATTTTAGAAATGTGGTGTTTATCAGTAACAGTGGCTCTAAAAAATTTCCTCCAGCTTTTGTTTCCCTTCTAATTTTGGCTGCACTGGTTTTGTTTGTGCAAAACCTTTTCAATTTAATGTAATCAAAATTATCCACTTTGCATTTTATAAGATTTTCTAGTTATTCTTTGGGCATAAATTCTTCCCTGCTGCGCAGATGTAAGGTAGACTATCCCTTGTTCTCCTAATTTGTTTATATAATCACCCTTTATGTCTTAATCATGAACCCATTTTGACCTCATCTTGTTAAAGGATGTTAGATATTGGCCAATGCCTAGTTCCTGCCACACTCTTTTCGAGTTTTCCCAGCAATTTCTGTCATATAGTGAGTTCCTATCCCAGAAGCTGGAGTGTTTGGGTTTAGCAATCATTGACTATTGTATCTTGTGAATCTAACCATTCCACTGATTCACCACTCTTATTCTTTAACCAGTACCAAATGGTTTTGATGATCATCACTTTGCAATATAGTTTTAGTTGTGGTACAGCTAGGTCACTTTCCTTTGCATTTCCCCCCTAATAATTCCCTTAATATTCTTGATATTTTTTTCTTCCAGATAAATTTCATTATTATTTTTTCTAGCTTTAGTAATTTCTTGGCAGTTTGATTGGTATGGAATTGAATAAGTAGATTAATTTAGGTACAATTGTCATTTTACAAGATCATTAACTTGGCCTATCCATGAACACTTGATATTCTTCCAAAATATTTTGTAATTGTGTTCATATAATTCCTGGCTTTGTCTTGGCAGGCAGCAGACTTCAAAATATTTTATATACTACAGTCGTTTTAAATGGGATTTCTCTATTTCATCTGCATAGAGGGATAGTTTTGTTTACTTATTATCTATTTTAATTCCTTCAATTTATTTTCTTCTCTTTTTGCTGACATTAACATGTTTAGTACAATACTGAATAATAATGATGACAATGGGCAACCTTGTTTCCCTGATCTTACTGGAAATGTTTCTTGCTTATTTTAATTACATGTAATGTTTGCTGATAGTTTTAGATAGATACTACTTATCATTTTAAGAAAAACTCCATTTATTTGTATACTCTCTAGTGTTTTTAATGGGAATAGCTATTATATTTTATCAAATGCTTTTTGTGCATTAATTGAGATAATCATATGATTTGTTGTTTGATTATTGACATGATCAATTACATTGACAGTTTTCCTGATATTGAACACCTGCATTCTTGGTATAAATCCCATTTGGGGCATAGTACATTATCCTGATGACAAGTTGCTATATCTCTCTGCTAATATTTTAGTTAAGATTTTTGCATCAATAATCTATTAGGGAAACTGGTTTACAATTTTCTTTCTCTGTTTTAGCCTTTCCTGGTTTAGGTTTCAGCACCATATCTGTAAAAGTTAAGTGGTAGAACTCCTTCCTCTATTTTTCTAAATAGCTAATATATTATTGGAATTAATAACCCTTTAAATGTTTGGTACAATTCACTTGTAAATCCATCTGGCCCTGGATTTTTTTTCTTGGGGAGTTCATGTGGGTTTTCAAACTCTTTTTTTTTTTTTTAAATGGGACTATTTAAATATTTTATTTTTTCATCTGTTAATCTAGCAAATCTATATTTTTGTAAGTATTCATCCATTTCACTTAGATTACCAGTTTTATTGGCACACAATTGGGCAAAATAGCTTCCAATTATTGGTTTAATTTCCTTTTGGGAGAGTTAACTTCACCCTTTTCGTTTTTGATATTGATAATTTGGCTTTTCTTCTTTCCTTTTTCTAATCCAATTAACAAAAAGATTATCTATTTTGTTGGGTTTTTTTCACAAAACCAACTCTTACTTGTTTAGTTCAATAGTTTTCTTACTTTCACTTTTATTAATCTCTCCTTTAATTGTTCAGAGTTTACAATTTGGTGTTTAATTGGGGATTTTTAATTTGTTTTTTTCCTAGCCTTTTTTGTTGCATGCCCAATTCATCAATCTTCTCTTTCTCTTATTTTATTCATGCAAACATTTAGAGATATGAAATTTTTCCTAAGAACTGCTTTGGTTGCATTTCATAAATTTTATTATGTTGCCTCATTATTGTCATTCTCTTGGATGGCATTATTGATTGTTTCCATGCTTTAAATGCACTTCTAATAAACAATATATTGTAGGATTCTTGTTTTTTAATACATTCTTCTATATGCTTGTTTCATGGGAGAGTTCTTTCCATTCACACTTACCATCCTATTTCCCTCTTATTTCTCTCTCCTTTCATTCTTTCCCTCCTCACCAGTGTTTTGATTCTGACTACCACTTCCCTTAATCTGTCTTTTTTTTAGCCCCCCCCCCTTTTTTTTGGATCTTTAAAAAAAAGTGATGGTTTTTTCCATTTATCTTTTTATGCTTCTCTTGAGTCCTGTATTTGAAGATACGATTTTCTGTTTAGCTCTTGTCTTTTTATCAGAAATGATTGAAAATAGATGAAAAGACTTCTATTTCATTGAATGACCAACTTTCCCCTTTAAACGATACTTAATTTTACTGGATAGTTCATTGTTGTTTGCAGTGCAAACTCCTTTGTCTTCTAGAATATTATATTCCAGGCCCTCCAATACTTTAATGTAGAAGCTACTAGATCCTGTATAATCCTAATTGTGACTCCTCGCTGACTTCTTTCTTTCTGGTTGCCTGTAATATTTTCTCCTTGATCTGATAGTTCTGGAATTTAGTTACAATATTCCTTGGAGTTTTCATTTTGGGGTCTCTTTCAGGAAATGATTAGTGGATTCTTTCAATTCTATTTTACCCTCTGGTTCTTGCATATCAAGGCAGTTTTCCTTGATGGTTTTTTTTTTTTTTTTAATAGCCTTTTATTTACAGGATATATGCATGGGTAACTTTACAGCATTAACGATTGCCAAACCTCTTGTTCCAATTTTTTACCTCTAACCCCCCCCCTCCCCTAGATGGCAGGATGACCAGTAGATGTTAAATATATTAAAATATAAATTAGATACACAATAAGTATACATGACCAAAACGTTATTTTGCTGTACAAAAAGAATCAGACTCTGAAATATTGTACAATTAGCTTGTGAAGGAAATCAAAAATGCAGATGGGCATAAATATAGGGATTGGGAATTCAATGTAATGGTTTTTAGTCATCTCCCAGAGTTCTTTCTCTGGGCGTAGCTGGTTCAGTTCATTACTGCTCCATTGGAAATGATTTGGTTGATCTCGTTGCTGAGGATGGCCAGGTCCATCAGAACTGGTCATCATAAAGTATTGTTGTTGAAGTATATAATGATCTCCTGGTCCTGCTCATTTCACTCAGCATCCTTGATGGTTTCTTAAAAGATGCTGTCCAGGCTCATTTTTTTTTCCATCACATCTTTCAGGTAATCCAATAATTCTTAGATTGACTCTCTTGGCTCTATTTTCCAGGTCATTTGTTTTTTTTTTCCAATGAAGTATTTTACATTTTCTTCTATTTTTTCATTTTGTTTTGTTTTGTTTGATTATTGATGTCTCATTGAGTCATTCACTTCCATTTGTCCAATTCTAATTTTTAGTGAATTATTTTCTTCAGTTAGCTTTTTTTTTTTAAATCTCCTTTTACATTTGGCCAATTGTGCTTTCCAATTAATTTTTCCAATTAATTTCCAATTAATTTTTATTAATTATTTCCTAATATATGGTCAATTTTTGTGTTTCAACTTTTAACCGAGTTGTTTTGTTCAGTGAATATTTTTCCAATTTTATTTTTTAGCAGCTGTTTTCTTTTTCCCCTTTGCCAAATTTATTTTTAATAATTTGTTTTCTTCAGTTAATTTCTGTGCTTTCTTTTCCAAGCTTTCATAATTCTCCTACATAGCTCTCAATTCTTTTCCTCATTTTTCTTTTCTCTCTCTCTTTTAAAAAAGATCCTTTTTGAAGCCTTCAGTTCACATCCCACTTTCAGGCTTCACCTGAAGGCATTTTGACTGTGCTGTCCTCTTCTGGATTTGGGTTCTAATCTTCCCTATTACCATAGTGGCTTTCTATAATCACAGCTTCTTTTCATTTTTTTTTTTTTTTTTTGCTAATTTTAAAAAGTTGAGCTTTGCTCCTTGGACACTGGGGAGATTGTCCCAAACTTTTTTTGCAGAGGGATAGGATCCTCTGTCAGGCTGCATTGAGGCTGGTGATGCTGCAGGATTTCCCACTGAGCTGGATAAGCCTGGCCAAGTCTCACCTGTTATGTTGGGGTTTAGAGGCTCATAATTTGCCTTCTATGGTTGCTTTGGAGATCTATTGGAACTATCTTGGATCACCGCATTCCTGTCAAGTCTTATCACTGCTGATCATCACACAGTATTGCTGTTCCTGTGTATAATGTTCTCTTAGTTCTCTGCTCACTTCATTCAGCATCAGTTCACATAAGTCTCTCCAGCCTTTTCTGAAATCAGTCTGTTCATCATTTGTTATAGAATAATAATATTTCATTATATTCATATACCACAATTTAGAAAGCCATTTTCCCAGTTGATGAGCATCCACTCAGTTTCCAACTCCTTGTTTAGGCAATTCATTTAACCCATTTGCCTCAGTTTCCTCATCATAAATAATATATGTAAAATACTTTGAAAACCTTAAAGGATTATTATATGTTAAATATATCTCCCTTGGGCAACATAATTGTTTCTTCTTACTCTTTCTTTTTCAGAAGGGGATTTCGACCATTTACAATTAATGCAAAAAATTCTACTTGATTTATTCTGGAGATTTCCCCCCCTTTTTTTGATTTTTAGGGTTATCTAAAAAGTGAAATTTATTTTACATCTTTATGAATATTTTTATTGCTTTAATAAGCACAGTGAAATATTTGTATCTTAAAAGCAGAAACTTTGTGTAAATCTTTGTATGGGAGCTTAATTCCTTTATAGTTAATTTTGGTTTTAAGATTACTACCATCTTTCTTTTTTGCCTTCTCCTTCACCCTTTCTTTGCTTATTGTTTCTTTTTTTTTCATACCTACAATTTCATTAGTATAGGGAACTCCACATAAGGGACCTCCCTTTACTCTTGTAGATTGGCAACTCCTCTGCAATTCTTAAACTTGAAGAGTTTGGTTGTAGTAGTAAGAGGTAATAACAAAGAGATTATCTATTACAGAGATGACTTGAGTCCATGCTTTTTAACTCTCAATTGTCTCCTTTATCTACTATTATACATCCTCTTACAAATTTTCAACACTTCTAAATTTATAAACTTAATATGCTTCTGCTTTTATCTCATTCCCTTAATTATAATGTGCATTTTGAATCTTCAAATACTAATTTATTTATTTTTCTCATACAAAATCATGTATATGTATGTATAACTAACAATAAGAGATTGAGAATAATCAATTTTGTAAATAATAATAATAAACTCCTTATCTGAAATTACTTCCCTGACTATAGGGAGCTTTTTATTTGATGACTTTTTGAAAAAGGTATTTGAATTTTTCTTGATATCTATCTGTATACTCTTCTGCTCTTGAATAAAATGTCTAATTTTGCTGAGATAATTTTTAATTAGGTATTATTCTTCAATGATGAGCAATCTGATTTTAGAAATCTAGGTCAGAAAGACCTACATGAACTGATGCTGAGTGAAGTGAGCAGAACATTGTACACAGTAACAACAAGATTATGTGATGATCAACTGTGACGGACTTGGCTTTTCACAATAATGTGCTGACTCAAGGCAATCCCAACAGAGTTAGAAAGGAAAATGTCAATCACATTCAGAGATAAACCATGGAGACTGAATGTGGATTGAAGCATAGTATTTTCACATTTTTGTTTGTTTCTCTCCTTCTTGTATTTTTTTTCCATTTTGACCTCATTTTTCTTACACAACATGATAAGTTTATGTTTAAAAGTATGTTTTAAAGGACTGCACATATTTAAAATATATCAGATTGTTTGCTCTCTTGGGGAGGCAAGAGGTAAGGATAGGGAGAGAGAAAAATTTAGAGCACAAAGCTTTACAAAAATGAATGTTGAAAATCTTTACATGTATTTGGAAAAAATGAAATTATTGAAAAAATTATTTTTCTAAGATTTATGCTTATTTACACAAACACATAAACACATATATACATGTACATACAAACCACCCTCTGCCCCCTAAATGTCCCATACATGCACATAAAAAACCTGTGAGTTCTTGATAATATAGACACCTAAAAATTTGCAGAGATTCTAATGGGCATTTTTATTAGTGCCACTGAATGGTGACGATATCAGGAGAGAGAGAAGAGGGAGTACTGGGGAGATGCTACATAAGTGAAACTAACAGGTGTTAGCAACAGAATGGATGGGGTAGGGGTAAAAGAGAGAGAGAATAATCCAGGATGACTCTAAGTTGGGAGCTTAGTATGTGACTCATGCTTCATTATTAGAGTATGGCAAAGCTAATAAAAAGATAAATAATACAAAATAGCAAAACTGAATAAATTATTAATTATCTAGAGCTGAAAAATGTGTAAAGAAACTAAGGAAAAAATAGGCACACTAATATATTGTTTCTAGAGTTATGAATTGCTACAACCATCCAATAAGGCAATTTGGAATTATGCTAGCAAAGTGGTTAATAACTCAGAGATCCCACTCTTTGGTCAGCAAGTAAGTCTAATGTGGAAAGGCCTAATATGCACCATAATATTTGTAGCACTATTTTTTTTTGATGGTAGCAAAGAATGAGACCTCAAATGAATAAATGGATAAAAAGGGTTAAGGGTTAATGAGGAAAATGAATTAAAAAAGGAGAAAATTAATGAAAAATTACTGAATCAGAAAAAATAAGGAATATGAAGATTATAGGTGAGGCATGGGGAACCTATTAATTGAAGCCAAGTAAAGGAAAATAAATAAAACAGTTCTGTCAATGTGAATAGCAAGAGCAGCAGCAAAAAAAAAAAAAAAAAAAGAAATAATGCCACATTGAAAAAGAGGTGTAAGAGAATAATTATTTTTATTTTTTGCAAATGAAGGGGTTCACGAATGCCTAATACTATATATTACCAAACTTGATTTGTTCTGTTACATTGCCCTTTTGGTCTTCTTTGTTTATAACAGAAAACTCTCAGAATAGGAGAGGAAAAGAGAACGACATATTGGGAAAATTAAAGTGATACAGAAATAAAGCATATCATTAAATGATTATTGAAAAGAAACATTTATAACTCTTAAAAGGCTAATCAGATATTTTAATACAAAGTAGTTTTTGAAAAATAGAAAAAGGAAAAAATGAGATAATCTTTTTAAGCTACAGAAAAAAATAAAGCAGAATGAAATCATAACATAAATAAACAGAGCAGGAAAAATGAAAATTCAAACTATTAATCAGCAAAATTTATAAAAATGTGTAAAGGGATATTTTAAAATTGATAACAATTTTATAAAAATCTATGGCATATGGGCAAAAAGGCTCAACACAACCTTTTTCTTTTCTGCATCTATTAAATTCCTTGACAACATCCCCCTATTTTCTTCTCCTTCATTTCCATCTGGGATGAAGAAGTGGCCTTTTTTTTTTTTTTTCTCATCCTGGCCAATCAGTGACTTTTCACATACATTTGATCCTGTGTTATTGCTTCCCATCTCTTGGATCTCTTTTTAACCTCTCCTTTTCTACTGATCTTTTCCCTGCTGCCCACAAACATGTCTTGATCTCTCTTCCCTAAAAACAATTACCAAAAAACCCTCTTCATTTAACTCTACCACGCCCTCAAACTATTGTACTCTTTCTCTCTCTCTCTCCTGTTTCCAAGCAAAACCATTAGAAAAAGTTGTCACCTCTTGCCTCCATATTCTCTCCTCTCATTCCCTTCTCAATTTAATGCATTTTGGCTTCTCACCTCCATCACTCAACTGACACTTCTGTGTCTAAATTTCCTAAATCTCTTACTTGTCGAATCTTATAATCTGCACTAATGAACATTGTGCATTGCCCTGCAATCCAGACACTCTTCCCTGGGCTTTTAGGATGCTGCCCTTTCCTATATTTCCTTCTGTCTGACAGCTTCTTATTCATAATCTTAACTAATCAATCATCCAACTTGTACCCACTAACTTTGGGAGAACCCCGACTCTCTTGTTTCCTATTTTCTTCTTTCTCTAAATTATCTTGGTGACCTTAACCTATCAGTTACTGCAGATTTAATTATCATCTCAATGGAGAAATAGAGTGCCATATAGAATATAAATGGGCTGGAGTGTATACTGTAGAAAAGCGGGTGATGTTTAATAAAACTGCAGAGGTAGGTTGGAGACCATTGGTCAAGGTCTTTAAATGCCAACCAGAAACCATAGGAGACTAATAAGTAGTGGAATTACTTTGGTCAGTCCTATACTTTCTGCCAAGAAAATCCCAAATGGGATCACAGAGTTGGACATGACTAGAAACAACTGAAAAACAAGAAGTTCCTAATAAATCCTTCTTTGTTGATTGACTAATCACCATAGTACTTCACATGTATTCTGAAAAGCATTAAATATACTGAATATAGTGTCCTTCCTTTCTCTGTTCGCTATATTTCATTCATTTGTCTAAGATTACTTTCGCATTTTGAAAGCTACTTCATGTTGCTGATTTGTGTTGAAGTGACAGCACAGTAACTCTCTTGTTTTACTACACATGTACATATTTTTAAACCCAAAGGACCTTATTAGATTCTGAACTTACCTTGTTTGTGCTCTAAGCAGTTTTCTAGACTAAAAACTATAGATAAAAAGCTGACTGGTGCAGTAGAGAGAATTCCATCACCCAGAAGTTCCCTAAATCAATTAAATTACAGGCTCTCTAGTTCCTTATTCCTTATTAGGTTCAGTTAACTGTTCCACAAAATTTTATATTTTTAATTATATCATTGCCTCATGCTTTTTTTGATTTTCCCTCACCTTAATTGTCCTTCTTTCCTCAAATAGAGATGAACTCCCTGAGTTGGAAATGATGTTATGGGTGTCAATAATTATAAATGCAGCCTAGAAGCAGAGAAGAAAAAGGAATGTGTGCATGCACGTGTGTATATACATATATGTGTGTCTGTATGTGTGTGAGTGAAGGAGGGGTGAGTCAAGTGGAGGGGAGCACTGGACTCAAGGGAAAGAAGGTCTGGGTTCAAATATTGGCTCTGGCACTGACTACATGTGTAATTAAGGGCAAGCCACAAGGCCTCTCTAACTGGCAGTTTCTTCATCTATAAAAAGAAGATAAAAATAAATTAAGTGAGTACCTCAAATGGTCATTGAGAAGAACTTACTTTCAATCAGTTAGCCTTAAAATATTTGTCATTTTAAAATCTGCCCATATTTCCTGTTAATGATGTGAGGTCTTATACTGTGTTGACATTTTGAAAAGGGGCTTTTCAACCCCTTCAGCCTTCCTTATTTTTACTGGCCTAAGAAGGGGTTCTTTGTTTATTAACTCGACTCTCCCTTAATCAGATTATTTAAGACCTTCTCTCAGGATATACACTAAATATTCACAGACTTACTATTTTCAAGACAAATTTTTTTCAGCATGCAGACTATTTAATCCTTCAGAGTTAGGTCCCCGGGATGCTGTCACACATCACTACCTTTCAATAAGACGGCTCCTGGCTGCTGTTGATGTCTTCCACTTCCCAAATCCCAAATCCTGACTTGTCCCAGAAGCCCTGCAGATTGCTGAGAGGTTCTGCTGGCTAGCTTTTTGATGTGCAGTGCTGGCAGAGATTTGTAAGCTGTCAGCTAGGTATAGTAGCAATTAATACTGGCTCATTGGAGTACTCCCAAGTTCTAACATGAAACGTCCAAAGCCAGCTTCTTACGTAACAATCTCCAAACAATTCTTCCAAGATACCAAAATTCCCCTGTAGGCTGGTTTCTACCCTAAATAAGGCAGGCCCTCCTGTTATAGAGGTCTGAGGGCAGAGAATAGAAAATAATCTTTACTGATAAAAAGTCTACATACTAAAATAACATAAGGCCTAGTGCTTGTCACATTAAGGTTCATGTCCTCCCCAATTCCCGTTTAGGAATATTAAGTTACTTTTCTGAGATTATTTGATTTCAGTTCTGTTAAAGATTTGATTTAATTTCCTGGTAATACATGATATTAACTCAGAACTGAGCTACTGGTTCATTCAAAAGTTGTCTTCTATTTACAAAGTCTTGTTTAGTTTAGAATTCCTAACATTATTGAACCTGAGAGCAACCATTAGGAACTTTAAGGAATTATTGAGTGGAAAGATACTTAGCTTCAGAAATGTGAATTTTTCTGATGCTACTGAAAATTAATTTTTCAATTAGACTGTACCTCAATATTGTTTTTATTTATTCAGGAAAGGAGAATAACTTAGATATTATAACTTAGATGTTAACTACTTCCTATTTTAGAAACTAATATCGAAGTTTATCATATTAAATATTTTTCAAGAAGCCTTAAGGGTTTAAAGAGAACTCCAATTCTTTTTTCTTTAAATGATAGTTTTTTATTTTTTTGATGCTTTTATGTTGTATGGTTTTTTATAGCTTTTTATTTTCAAAATATATGAGAAGATGGTTTTCAAAATTCCCCCTTGCAAAACCTTATATTCCAAATTTTTGAGAACTCCTATTCTTAAAGAGTTTTGAACAACAAAGTTTCTCCTCTCTTGATTTACAACTCATACAACTCTCATGCACTCCCACTACTATAAACCAATCAGGGTGGTAAGACCCTGATGAGGCAAAGTGCATAATCCTCTATGGGAAGGCCCCAGGTTGATCCCCTCTGCAATGGTCCTCATGTTGGCAGGGCTCAGTATCCCAAAGGACAATCATGATGTCGCTACATTTCACCTCTCAGTGTACTAGGGATCATCATATTAGGGAGGGATATACATCTATCTCCCTCCTCCCCACTATTGCTGGCAAGTGTGCTTCCATTTACACAAACAGCTGCTCACAATGATGACATATTAAATCTTAAGGGTACCCATATGTCTAACAAGGTAAAAGAAGGAAGGACTGTAACTGCAGAAGTGCTCATATAAGAGTCCTGCAGGAACAGATCAGTCTACACCTAAAACCTAAACCTGGGTCACAGTCTCATCAGTGTATTCATTACCTGTGAGGGAGGTGAGGGAGGAAAGGCCTGTGCTCAGGCAGCTCAGCTGCACTGATCAACACTGTACTTGACCAACACTTTCCTGGACTACAGCGGCTCCCCTGCTCATACTCCTTGATTGCAATGTTAGGACTCCTCTCTTGCAGTTTCAGGGCTGGACGGAGCATTCTCCGGAGGCTGTCGGCTCTAGGAAAAGGAGATTCCCTTGGGACAGATGGGCAGCAAAGGCCCATGCCCCAGTTTGAGGAAACTCTTCCTTCCTAACTTGAATAATGAGCTGTATGAGGATCATCTCTGGAGGCTTCACTTTCCTGCCCATTAGAACAGATCTCCTCTCTGCTGTGGTTTCAATGGCTTTTAAGGACTTTTCACACGTTTTCTAAGGCCTTTTGACTGAGTAGGTGAGTGAGTGGCCTAGGGACTGAGCTTGAGCTGTGTTCTCAACTAGCTAAGGTAGCAGAACTAAACTAGGATGAAGTACATTATAAAGTATTATTAATATCCATGGGATAAATATAAGGCATTTCTTATGGGAAGGAGGGCCCTTGGGGGGCTTCATGAATGAAAGACTGCATACAAAAGACAAGTCTAAGTTGTGTCTTAAAGGAAGAAAGGGACTCCCTAAGGTGGAGGTGATAAGTGAATATGCTGCAAGCATGGCAGACAGTGCAAAGGCATCATGGAGCCTTGGAGAACCTGAGGCAAACTCTGACCTCCAACTCAATCCACACTCTACCTTCAGCACCTCTTATCCGTGCACGGGGTTCAGACACAAGCAGCTTTATATCAAAGGTATTAGTACTTTCCTGATGTTCTTTCGTGCAGCATTCTGATTATGTGATGACTTAATAAAGATGCTCTTTAATTCTTATACTAAATGCGGTAGCAGTCTAAAAATATTATTTTATCCTGGAATAATGGAGCTTATATAGCTACCATATCATTCTGTGTGCAACACAGTGCAACAACTAGGAGCTAAAGAAGGGATTAAATTTATACAATGAAAGTTAAAAAATCATAAAGTTTATATACAAATTACTTTCTCTTTCTTGCTTTTGCAGCTAAGAAGTTTTTCTAAGGATGTGACCAAATTGTAGTTGGGTTTCTTTACAGAGTCACTCCAAGGGCACCTGGAAGAATGGCTGTCACCTTCATTTTTAAGTGTCGCCTTGCTTGGATTCATTCATCTTCTAGGAGAGGTGCCTTGTTTTTGTGTCCTTTAAACTTACAAGGTTATTTTTACCCTTTGGAATTGACTACAATGACACTGACAGCTAAGATCCTGCAAGATCTTTCCTATGTCTACTTTCCTAGACATTTCCTATGTCTACTTGTAAGTGGGATTAAAATGCATCTAAGAACAATGTTTTTAAAAAACCTTTTTTCCCTTATAGCACTTTACAGTCTACAAAGGACTTAGCTAATAACCCTCTGGAATAAATCATTCAAATATTATGACCAATTCCATTTTATAATGGCTGAGAAACTAAGGCTTGGAAAGTTAAAGTGATTTGCTTAAAGTTTTTGAGGTATCATAGCAGGGACTCAAATACATTTTTTTTTTGCTTTTAGTTACATTACTTTCTATTATTTTACAGATTTTTTTTTTTAAAAGAAATGCTTTGCAGCTGCCTTACTTAATTGGTCTAAAAGATCTGCAGTACTCGAATTGCATATACAAACATTAAGAAGGCAATACAATGAAGCATACTTAGAATTAAATCATACAAATATCAAAACTGGAATACCTACTTATATTAGACCATTACTATCCATGGAACGTTATTATTTAATAAGGAGATGTCTTGATAATGCAGAAAAATGTGCAAACTTAATACAGAAGAGTAAACTTTGCATTCATGGCCATAGAAAGGATGATTATTTAAAAAGTAATACCATTACATCTGTATTGTAGGTAGCAAGTTGTATTACATATTCCTTATTAAGTTTACATTTTCTGTCTATGGGTATATCTAAATTAAAAATTAGATACACTTAAAAACAAACACACAGAAGAAAACCTTCTATAAACAGCTGGCCTGCAAATATATCCTTTCACTCCTCCAGAATGCCTCAATTTAAATGAAGGAATTCAAGTTTTTCATTAGTGGTATTAATTTTAGAACAGTTTTCTTCTCATGACACTTAATGCTTTTAATTGTTAGAAGTGAGTGAAAGTGAGGAAGAAGGCTTCCAGGCTACATTTTCACTGTAGTTCCAAGTAATAAATAAGAAAGCACTTTCAATCATTTCAACAGCATTTAAGTTTGTCAGTCATATTCTAAGTTTCCAAGTAGTCCAGAAGCTTAAGTATTGTGTATACATCTTAGATTATGTTTACAAAAACCAAAACAAAACAAAACTAGTCTTACCTTTGCCAAAATTATATGGATCCAATGAGACAACATTAAAGGACCAAAATCTTTTACCACAAAAGCTGCTTTTATCTACAACTGGTAACTGTTTTGTTCCTTTCCTTCCTCAGTCCTATTCCATGGAGTACCCACTGCCACATGTACATGAGACATTCAAAAGAGGTGACAGAAGGAAACCTGTGCAGAGGGGACACCTGCCAAGCAGGTGTTGCGGAGACACAGAATGAATGGGCAGATTACTGAGACATGGTGGAAGTTCATTCCATTGTGTTGTTCCTCAAGTTCCTATCAGCTTTAATTCCTGTGATTTTTGCTAATAAGATATAATGTATAATTACAAACTAAGGTCCATCAGCCATTTCCTGCTAAGGCAAGACAACAGTGGAAATCACCTGAACAAATTAGAACTTTCTGGATCTGATATGAGCCTGATTAAATAGCAGTCAATGTCAACTAGGCTACCATGACACTCAGGATTACATATTCTTTGAAAGCACCATAACATAGTTACTGTTTCTTCTACTCAAGTAATTCTTTCTTAATCATACAAAACATGCACGTTTTGGTGGGAACAAAATAATTTAAAATGTATTCTACAGATTATTGAATTCAATTAGATAAATTCTAATACACAAAATGAAGCTTCTGCAAAGATAGTTGCCAAAAACAAAAGGCACAAAAAAAAAAAAAAAAATGGGGGAAAGAAGGGAAAGAATAAGCTGATTTATTTTCCCCTGACTTCCTGGTAAAGAATGCCCAAACCATCCCTTTGCTCACTGTCCCTACCATGACCACCTGAGAAGAGCCACCCAAAGCCAGGGTGGAGGAAGACTCTCTAGAGAGCTAGAGGTGAGGGAGGGGACTGAGCTCCTGCTCATCTTGTCTCAGATCCCCATCTTGGCTCTGCTACTCTCACTACTCTTTCTACTAAAATGTTATTGTTGGTCCTTCGTTCTCAAAGAGGACCATGACATCAGGGAGGTGATGCCCTGACAAGCAAGTGGATTGGACTGAAATGAGGGAGGGCCCGGGCAAGGTCACTGGCTTCACTTTGCCCTCCAGAGCCATCTGGGTCCAGTGGCCAGGGAGGGATCAGGATGACTGGAGATGGCCCTGGAAGCAGTGGAAGACCTGGGCCTTTTTAAGCTAAGGCTCTTCTCAGAAACAGATTGAAAATTTTTATTTTTAGTAGAATCACTTTCTTAATGAAATGGAAAACAATCTGACTTCTTAACTGAATTGTTACTTTCCAATAAAACTTGTGCCTCTGATTGCCATATGGAGGTCTACATTTCCCTCTTCCTCGAGATACTAAGAAAATCTGACTAGACTTGATATGAAAAGAAAAGTGACACTGACTTACTCTCCAGGAAAATGATTCATTAGAAGTCATGATCAATATAAAGTATAGAGCCTACGATCATGAAGCACTGAATAACAAGTCCAAATGCATAACTGTCACACTTAAGTATTTACCCAAGTTTCTTGAAACACTTACTTTGCTTTATAAGGTGAGTCAGAGCCAGCGTTTTTTGCTTCCATTAAGCTCTCATACTCCTTTGCCCTAGGAAAAAACAGGGATCTGTCATGAAAAATTGTATGCAACAAGGCTACTGTCATATACCAATTTGATTCTTTAAGCCTCAATCCCATTGGCATGGATTTTTGTTTTTTAACACATAAAATCACTATTTTAAAAATGGTACAAAGTGATCATTCTGCTCTTCACAAACCATTCGGAAATCATTTTGTACATGGTCCATTCATTTTCAGGATGGTTTAGAGAGAGAGTATGGTGTGGTTTCAAACAAAAACCCAATGAATTAAGAGAAAGAAGTCTCAGGTTCTAGTACAGCCAAGTCTATCACTTATTATTAACTTGCCCTGATTCTGGGCAAGTCCATAAAACTTCATATGCAAAAGCATGATAAACAGCTTTTCCTGATATCAGAATGAGAAATTGTTAAGAATAATACTAAAATAGAGTCACATTTTTCCCCATATTTTACCACAAAGTTAGAACAACTTTTAGAAATTTTGCTATTAAATGTACAAGCATGTTAAAATTCTACAAGATACCTCAGGTATCTTCTGAGGCACGATATGCAAATATACACAGACACAATATGCAAATATACACAGACAAATACATACATACATACATGCCCTCCCCATCCCTAAGAAGAGTCACTGAACTTTAGGGGGGAAATTTTTTTTTAAATTAAAAGGACAAAGCAGCAGCAACTTGTTCAAACACTTTCTACTATTTTTGTTTACACTGGCTACATGCCAAAGTCTTAAAGAATTTGAGACAATATCCTTAGCTACTGCTCAACTTGGCTCCAGCTTGCCTGGACCAGCAGGTGAAAGGCATCATCAGTCCATCAACTGATGACAGGAGCCACTGCAGCAATCCATTAACAGGGCCTTCATTTGTCAAGCTATCTTCCTGGAGAATAAGGGAAAGATGGATGCTGAAAACTGAAAATCTCCCTTCTCACTATGAGGACTTCCAGACAGCTACAGAAGGAGTGTACACAAGCAATATAATTTTTAAAAATGAAGAGTAATAAAATAACATACTAATCAGTATGGAATCCATAAAAATATGTAATAGTGCACATTAATTATGGGACAAAGGGAATTAGTTTTGATTTGTAGGCATGAAAAAACTAAATAGTGAGGTAAAACTGCAACTTTATACAACAAAGTAAAAATAAAGCAGCATAAGGATTTTTAATACAGTAACACAGCAAGACTATACATAATTTAATAAAATAAATCTTTGAAGAATGAAAACAATGCAATTCAGTTCCATAAACTTTCATTAAGGTTATTGAGTCTGCTATGATCCAGGGATTGTTCTGAGTACAGAAGATAAAAAGGCAAAAAAGACGGGGTTTTGGAGCTTAGTATTAGACCTGAGTTTAAATCCCATCTCAGACACTAGCTGCGAAACTCTAGAGAAAATCTCTTTCAGCCTCAGTTTCTTCAACTATAAAATGAGGACAATAAAAGCACTCATCTCCCAGTGTTATGAAGATCACATGAATACACATAAAGCACATCTTCAAAGCACTAGATAAATGTTAGCTATTATAATTATGAATAGCTGCTTCAATACATATGCAGATAAATTTAAAATGTAAAGATAGTTGGTCTGGGTGGGATCAAAGTAGTGTTGGAGTTAGTTATGGGAATCAGAAAAGACTTCTTGGAAGAGGTAGCACTAAAGCTGAGACAGAGATAAGACTGGGGGCTTTAAGTTCAGCCGGAAAGGAGCACCATGGACAGAGACTGGCTAGAGTCCATCGCAAATGTACTGGGGAGGAAGGTGGGATCAGCAGATCATCAGGTTTGGGGGAAGGCAGAAGTCTGCAAAAACCAAATAAACAAGTACGTATTTTCTTTCGGAGGCAATAGAGAGCCTGAGCCAGAGGAAACACTATGCTTTATGACACTGACTCTGGCAGATGTGGGAAGGGTGATAATTTATAATAAATTATGACACTCAAGTGCCAAATGACAGAGGAACTGTGTGATGCTCCTGCATTACATATCTCTTAGATCTGTTCTGCCCTGGGCCAGGTATTGCCCCACCTTCTTGGGTCTGCTCTCCAATAATTCAGCACTGTCCCCTTTCCATAAATGAGGAAGCTTCTTCAAAGAATGAAAAAGGATTGCTAGAACTTTACATAAATTATCATTATAGGTCTTGGACAATCCTATTATCATCCTTATTTGCAAAGGAGAAAATCAACTGGCCTAGGGCCACACAATTAGGATCTCAGTCAAGTCCTAAACTGGGTCTCCTGACTCCAAGTCCAAAGCTCTCTCCATTCCCTAACCCTCTCAGTTGTTCAGTAAGGCACCTAGAAAGGCTAACGCTAATCCTAACCCTAAATATTTCCCACCTCTAACCCAACAAAGGTTTAGCTATGGAACCAGTGGGAAGCAGGCATGGGGATGGGATGCCAAAGGGACCCGAAGAGCTTGAATCTCAGCTCAGCTGCTTATGCACATCTGGGGACCAGAGGTGCTTCCTCTTTAAATCACTTTCCTCACTTGTGAAGTGAGGGAGAGCTGGATTTTAGGACTTTGCCACAACAGTAAAATGTCTCTCTGAACTTAAAGATAAGATAGGTTGTTAATAGTTAAGGGAACATAGTCTTTGAAGTGGTTAAGTTTTAAATTTAAATAGATATTTAATGCCAACTTTGTTGGCAGATTGGATTTAGTCATTTAAAATCACAATTTAAATACAATTCAGTATTGAAATTTAAGGAAAAAAAACTATACCTGAATCAAATAGAATTAGAGACATGAAACTACCATCATCTTCTTTCTATAAATAACTTTGGTGTTCTACTTAATGTAAGGCTAAATGTGTATGCATATTTGTGAAAATTTTTAGTTATAGTACAGGGATAGTCCAAACTACTTAAGTCAGTATACTTAATAATATAATTGCATTACTAGATCTCTTGGGAATTACCAGCACATCTTTTTTTTAAAGGATTTTCAAAATGGACAACTGCTTGATAAAAACTAAGTCCATCCTGACAATTGTTAAAGAAAATAAGGTGGTATTTATTATAATGTCATAAGATCTCACTGTCAAAGACATATTCTAGGATAGTACAAAAAGTAAATGAAAACTGTAAAAGAAGTTAGGAAGGAAAAATACAAAAATCTGTATAGTTCATAGCAGAAATAATTAACAAAAAAGAAAAGATGGTCTCACCATTTACTATAATGTCATAAGGTCTCACTGTTTTTCAAAGCTTTTGCTCTAAAACTTTGTCTATATGCACAAGCACATATGCATACAAACAACAAAATAATTTACAGAAACACTTTCTCTGGTAGCAAAAAAGTGAAAATTAAGCCAGCATCCCTCAAATAGGAAACATCTAAAAGGAGGGTGGAGCATGGGAACAATGAACTATTACTGCACTGAAAGGAATGAGGAATAAGAGGAATTCACCACAACACAGAAGACACTCACAGAAGCAAAGGGAAGAAAAAATCCAGAAAACAATATGGGCAATGGCAATGTATATAGAGTAAACAAACAAACAAACAAAAAATTAAACTGAACTTCAGTCAGCTTAGACCAGGAGTAAAAAATGACAACATTTCATTTCCCTTTCAAGAAAGAGGTAGAAAACCACGTTGTATAATTGTCAGTTTTGCTTATAGTTTTTTGTTTGTTTTAACTCTTTGAGACAAAGAAGCCCAATCGGGGGGAAGTTAGGAACAGGCACTCTATAAATGAATGTGATGTAAAAAGGTACTAATGAAACACTCAAGAAAATGTTTTTAGTTGTTTTTGGAGCAATTTTTTTCTCCCACACACAACACACACACACACACACACACACACACACACACACATTTTATAACCTGGAATCTGGATAAAATCTGAATAAGAATAAAATAAGGCCTCAATAAGGATATGGTTTATTTTGATGGCAAAGGATTCTTCATACAGATTCTGTTATGAAATGGGCTAATATAGGAGGCTCTAGATTTAGAAGATATGAATTACAATGAAAAATGATGAATAACAAAACAAAAGATTTTCTGCAAGGATAACACCTAGGAACCTCAGAGATTACTTAACTCAATCTCATTTCATATATATGAAAAACTGAGGTCCAGAGAGAGGTTTTACTAAACTGCAAACTCATCTGATATCCCTTTTTGAGAGCCCATTTTGGCCCCAGTGCTTTCCAATAGTGAAAATGTTGCCAACTTTGTCACTGACCCTTTCCATTTTCTAGAATCAATTCTTCAGACAACAGCAAGCAACAACAAATTCACTCCTAATTCATCTATACCAATGGTTCTCAAACGGTTTTTATGCCTAGCACAGTAATCTCTATTCTCTGCCAATAAGGAACAGCTCTTTTATAGTATGAATCTGAGAACTAAGCTGGAGTTTTTATAGTTCAAGGACAAAAATTCCCTTAGCTCTGATTTGTGACTGGGATATTTGAGCTAAAGAATCAGAGTTATGCTGGAGAGTCCTTAAAAGAAGCTAGACAATTTGTAAAAGAAAATGGGAGGGAGAGCTAAAAAGCTGCAGCAATAGGGACAGCTTCTTCATTTTCACTCAGGATAGAAAAAATTAGTGGCAGGAGGGCAAGAAGCAGACAGAAAAAGGGGCCCTAAGCTGCAGCAGAAAAAGGCAAGATGGCAGAGTTATCAGGTATTCAAGGCATCATGAGCAAAGGCTGAAGGGACAGTACCTCTTTAAGGACAGAAGGAATATCCAAGAAAAAGTCTGTTCTCTCTGTCTGTAACCACAGATCACTGGGCCTGATCCCTACCTCGACCCACCCTAAAAGTCCTGGGGAAGCCGGTCTGGGCACTTTCTCCAAGGATGTTGATTGATTTATATATAATGAAGAGTCTGAAAACTGTCCCAAACACCAAGAGGTTAAGTTACTTACCTAGTGTCACAGAGTCAACATATAGGAGAAGGTAGTCTGGAACCCAGATTCTGACTCTAAAGCTGAACCTCTATCTGTTCCACTTGCATAGACACTCTTGTAACATATGTAAAATATGATACACAATATTATAAAATATGTTATTTTCCAGGGAGTTCAGGATTTCTGAAAAAATTCCCAGTCAATGGACAGACTACTCCTATCCCTAGTCAATCAATGGAGAGACTATACTCACTCTATGGTGGATCTCAGGATTGTTATCAGACATTAGGGAAATATAAAAATAGCTTAGACCACAGAAAGACAGATTTTGGTGAGAGTAAATAGGAATTCAAAGACTTTGAATGAGAGTAGCTGGCTAATAGAAATACGTCCTTCATATCTTTTGATAACTGCCAACTGTGAGATACAGAATGCTTAAGCACATAGGACTAGAAGTCAAGAACTAGATCCTGAGATTTTTCAATAAATAGCTGTGTGACCCTCGAGAAATATCTAATCTCTTTGGACCTTAATTTCACCATCTAATGTAAAGTGACACTATTAAACTAGAACATCATTGAGGCCCTTTTGGGTCAAACAGCCTGAAATTCTAAGGTTTTAAGCCATAGTAACTCAGAGGTCCTGCAATCTGGCACCCTTATTTTACCAATGAACAAACTTGGGTTTTAAATAGTGAAGTGACATGTTTCACATCACACAAGCAGTTAAAGAGCTGAGCAAGGATTCACTCCATGAACCTTTGACTTCAAATCCCATGCTCATTTCACTGGTCCATGTGGCCACAACAAGAAAGAAATTTGGAGTTCAATCTGAGCATCCACACAGAATGGTGGATGAGAAGACAGGAAACATAACACTTGTTAGGGAAAGAAATTCTTTAGATCCAAACTGTCTCTCATCTTGATGAACATTCTCATTGAGATTAAATGTCCTTTGATTTGTTCTGTATTCAACAAGCCACTTTTGGTCATTCGGTTGTGTGAACCTCAAGTGGGTCTGGAAAATAAACTGGTCTTGGCATCCTGAATCATAAGGAAATCACTCGTGGTGTAATAAGCATTAATCAGTATTCTTGAACTAGAATTTGAACAAATAAAACCATGTTTCTAAATTGTCAGACTGATCTAGTGAAGGAATGCAGCATTAACAACATATATAGCCTGTTCTTTTACCTGTTTTGCTGCAATGTTGTTGTTTTGCTTTCCTCTTCCTGACTTTGCTACTTCTAGCAACCTGGCTTTTAATTTTATCAATTCACTTAAATTGCTCTCTCCAAAGTTATCAATCATCCTAATTACTGCAGTGGATATCACAGTAGGCCTGGAATCAGGAAGACCCAAGTTCAAATCCTGCTCAGTCATTTCCTAATTGGACAAGTCACTTAACTTCTGTCTCAGTTTTTTCAATTGTCTAATGGGCATAATACTAGCATTTACCTCCCCAACATGGGGTGCCAAAATATATTCTTCTCTAAAACGTAATGTTCTCTAGGAGCAGGTTCTTGGGGGGCTAGTGGAGGCAGCCTTAGTTTCAGTTCAGTAATCACCCCAAATGCAGCCAGGAGTTAAAGTCCAAATCCTTTATTGTCTCCTTCACTTGGGGCTCGGCTAATTTTTCTTTTTCTTAGAGGCCTTCTGTAGTCTTGGTTCCGAGAGCTAAAGCTGCTTTCTCTGGCTTCTGAATCTGTTTGACTGAATCCTGGCTGAGGCTCCGAGTGCACTTGTCCTTTCTGGCCCTGACAGCTCCTCCTTATATGTCCCACACTGAGTATACACCAATCATTATATCACTAGGAAACCATTATTTGTTGTAGGATTAAATCAATGCCAAACTAGATTTAACCACTGTCTCCTCAATTCCACTTACTTAGGACTTTGTTTCAAGTTTTGGCCCATAACACTTTTTCAGAAGACCAGTTCCCTCACTCCTGTCAAGAACGAGGGTTAGTCGGCCCTCTTGAGGAGGCCATGCTGGCTGTTGGTGAGCCTCCTTTTTCTTTAGTATTTGATAACCATCCCTTTAATGATTCATTCTAGAATTTTCCCACAAGTGATGTCATGCATACAGATTTATAGTTGGAACACTGTTCTTTTCCTTTTTTGAATATTAGGACATTTTCTCCTCTTATCTTGTGACACTATGATCTAATATGTGATCTTCCATAATCTTTCAAACACCACTGAGAATGGCTCAGCAATTATACTGGCCACTTATTTTAGGAGCTAAGGATGTCAACTTTTCAACTTAGTATTTCCTTACTTATCAAGATCATCAATTCCCTGCCAAATAAAAGTCATTTTCCTTCACAAAGAAAACAAACAAAATTAAGAAGAAAGCAGTGATGCCCTTCCCTGTTGTCAGCAATGACTGTCCCATCCACCCAGTTCTAAGGTCCCATCCCTTCTTCCCTCTTTCTCCCAATGGAAGTAAATCACCCCTTTTGTGTGTTCCTTCACTTCGCTCATCAGCCTACGCTCAGGGTGAGCTTCAGCGTTCCTGAGACTATTTTATGTATGATGTCACGCTCTCTTATTCCTTTTTCTGTTCCCTGGACTACCTTCCATCTTCTGTCCATTCCTTCTTAAATATAAACTGCCTATGCATCTACTTCTGTCTCCTAAGACAGTCAGTATCTCCAGTGCTGAGCAGGCAGACTCCCCTAAAGCACATCTAACTTGCTTCTACACTTGTTGAAATACCATTCATTTTCCTCTGTCAAAAACTCGAGGATAGAGAAGTTGCTTTCTTCCAAGGTTTCCATCTTTTCCAGCCCTTAAATTACAATTAAGGCATGTCAAGAAGTTCCCAGGGGCTCTACTTCTAGAAGACAGAGAGTTCCAGCAGCATTCTGGTGATGGAAGTCCTTGGTCACTACTATGTATCATGCCTCCTCTTCCTCTGATTCCTCTTCATGTGAAGGTAGTCTGTAATATACTTCAGTAACTGAATCACTTTTGTTTCTCCCTCTTTATCATCCAAATACTCTGCTTCCCTTTTGGTTTCGTAGATTGCCTCAAATGACTATACCTTTTAAATTCATATGGTTGCCTACTCCTCCTTTTTCCTATTGTCTTTTTCTTGAATAAGGTAGGCCTATCCAGAGTGACAGTCCAGCCATGGGTTTCCAGCCTACCAATTCTCAGTAATACCTACGACTTTAAATTTGCCCCTTGGGTCAGGACACCCAGTTTTTCTTTTTAAATTTCAAAATGTTATCATTTGGGTATGTTGGTTTTACCGATTCCTTTCTTGGATTTTCTCTCCTATACTTTCCTAGATTCTGTAGCTGCTATTCTTCTCTCTTCTCTGTAGTTATCATCTATAATAGATAACTTGAGAGCTTTGAGGATATATTACATATATATATACATATATATATATATGCACACATATACATATGGATACATCAGCAGTTTTATCCTTTTTAGTTTAAAGGCTTTTTAATTAGATTTGCAAGACACCTGGCAGCTACATTCATGCTAGTTTTTGTTGGGTGTACCATATCTCAGACTAAGAATTTGTCAATTTTCTATATTGTAATCCAGGACCCAGAAATCCAAATTCCATTCTTAGAGACCACTACTGTAGCCAATTGTTCAATTCTCAAATTAAATTTTCTCTTTTACATTCTTTGCCTTCAATAACCAACAGTGAAGAAAACATAACCTATACCTCGATAATTATCATTTTCTTGCCCAACATTGAATAATCATTGGACACAAATTTTTAGTTCCTTTTAGTAATGTCATTTGTGCCCCCAAAGAATCTCACCTAAAGTGGATAATAATCATCCCAACGGATGAGTCTTGGCAGTTTTTCCATTATACATCCCAGAAAAATAACAAACCTCTACATAGCTGTTATTAGGTTTACAGAGAGCAGACTTAGTCTGCAGAGGCTGGATATCACCAAATATTCTGACTCTTCTCTTCTTCCTTTGCCTCTTAATGGCTACTTCCTCATTTGAGAAGTATCTGGGGTAGTACTAGATTACTCTTGGAAGATAGAGTGTCTTCATTCTCATCGCACCCAGATCTCTCCTCTTTAGGAATAGCCCCAAAGATTTTATTTTTTCTGCTCTACTAGTATAGCTGTCTATGTAACTCTCCTATATTCACCATCAAACTGACAAGTGATAATTCTCTTCTCTTCTTGCTCAGATTGCCATTCTTCCCCACTGAAGCTTCACATCTGTTTCCTTTGGTAACCCTTCATTCTCCCTAACCACCTCAAATGTTGAGTATGTTCTGAAAAAACTCACCAACTCCAGGAGGGAGATCAGTCTACCCTTGGAACACAGATAAGTCATATGCAGAAGAAGAAATATAAACCTCATATAGAGGTTACAATCACTTCATGTCCTCTAAGCCCCCACATAGTTGAGATTTTCATCCCTATTTCTGAAAGCTTCTTATGGATGTGAACATCTCAAATCCTAAACACCTGGTTAAGACTTTTTATAGGTAATTACACTTCTTAAGGTCTTGACAAACTCAACTTAAATACTTTTGTCTCAACTATAGCATACCTACAGCCACAGTCACATGCCCTTTAAGTCTGGTACTAATCACCATTTAGAAAAATCTGCCCTAATTACCAATCTACTCAATTCATTTCGTTAATCTACTAATTGATTCCCTTGCTTTCCTCATTTGCATTGCAGGGCTGCCAACTGCCAACATTTACCTTAATTGTTTTCTGATTATCACTGATTCTACTTTGCTTATAATCCAAAGATGAGCTCCAGATAAATAAAATGGATCTAAAGAGTGTTCTTCAAAACTTCTTTTTTTGGGGGTTTTGGGTTTCTTTGACCCAATACTATTTCTAAATATATATTAGCTGTGTGTGATCCTAAACAAACCAGTTAAATTTCTCAATGTTCTAAGCAACTCTCTAGGATTAATATCAATGCCAAATCCAGCTCTGGGCCCCAGAATAAAGTCTCAGCACAGGATGTGGGAGTCCATACCTTCAAGTTAGGAAGCCTCTTTCCCTCCCAGTGATTGTAGTTGTGCTTTAGTTATTTAAGTCCTGTCTGACTTTTCGTGATCCTGTTTGGGGTTTTCTTGGCAAAAACTGGTGGGGTTTGCCATTTTCTTTTCCAGTTCATTTTATAGATGAGAAAACTCAGGCAAACAGAGGGAAGTGACTTGCCCAGGATCATACAGTTAGGAAGTGTCTGAGGCCAGATTTAAATTCAGGAAGAAGAGTTTCCCGATTCCAGGCCCAGAACTTTATCCACTGTGCCACCTAGGTACACAACAGCATCTTGGAGATCTTAGAGTTAGCAAGCTTCCCTCCCAAGGACTACAAGACAATAAATTCTGGATAGTAGTGGTGACAATATGAAGCTCTAATCAAATATCAATCCATACTAAGACTTGTCTGTGTCAAGTTATTTCAACAATTACTGCAGGAAGGGGCAAATCCTGTAAAAACAGACCACTGAGTACTATTCTATACATGTAGCAAAGAGACTAAAACATTCTTTTAACAATTATTAAAAAGCAAAAAAAAAAAAAAAAAAAAAGAAATAAAGAAAGAATCCTGTGGAATCCCAGTAGAGTACAGAATAAGAAGATGTGTTCCAGGATAGTTCAAAAGGTAAATGAAAACTATAAGAGAAATTAGGAGGGAAAAATACAAAAGTTTGTATCTTTCATAGTAGAAATAATTAGAAAAAGAGGAAAGCTTAAATACATAATGACAAGTTCCTCAAAAGAAGCAAAAGAAGTAACAGATTTAGAATTAGAGTGAAAGCACAATCTGAAAGAAGAAAAACAAAAGGCAATAAATTAAAAGAATATATGATTATAACACAAAAAAATCACTGACCTAGAGACAAGATGCAGGAAATTTAGTAAAGTCCTTAAGTTTCCCAAAAAAAGCATAAACAAATTGAAAAGCCTTAATATCATAATGCATGAAAGAATACAAAAAAATTTGACTGGAATTTCTGAATACAGAAAATAAAGTACCCATGGAAAAAATCCATATATCATCTTCAGGAGAAAACGAGACAGACAAAACTCTACTTTAACACACATACATACACACATTTTAAAAATTCCAACGCCATACAATCAATTAAATCAATGATCCAGAACTATCTGCAAATATAAAAGAAAAGGAATTTCAAATAACATGAAACTATTTGTATCCAAAAGAAACAGAAAAAAGGAATGATACAAAGTATTTTGAAAACCAAAGAAATGCAAAATGCAATTCAAAATGAGTCACCTTGCAAACTCAAAGCTAATCAGCAATGGAAAAAGGATTTCCAAAAAAAAAGACATTTGAAGAATTCTTGAAAAAAATAAACAGAATTGAATAAAACATTGGCCTGCAAACACCAGAAACACAATAAAAGTTAGCAAATATAACTTTGAAGAAAGAAGTAATGAAATAAATGACCCTATCTCATGGAATTATTTTAAAAATGAGAAACAGAAAGACTGACCTATAGGAGAAAAGGGAAAGAGATCTCATCAATAGATTTTTCCATTATAAAAGGGGATAAAGATAAAATTAGAATCTGAAGAAGGAGAAGTAAAGATGAGGAAACCAAAGTGAAGTGAACTAGCTTTGACACTCCCTAAAAGCAACTAAAAAAGTTGTGGATCAAAGCTACAGATAGGAGGAAAGGAGGAATAGAAAGTAAGGAAAAGCGCAACATACTCTGAGGAAGTCATGAGTCGACAAGGAAAAGCAGACAGTAATTCCTATTATCCTCACAGCAAGGAGAGGGACTGCAAAGGAATGGAAGATGAGGCAAAAGAATCCCACTGAAATCAGGGAATGAAATGGGAGTTTTAACCCCAAAGAAGCAGAGGATCCCCTTAAAAAGTGTTCCCATGAGGGAAGAGACACATGTTCAAAATAGTATATGATAAAGCTAGAGGGAGCTGGTGCACAGGCATACCACTTTGTTTAGGGCTTACTCTCATGGTAAACATCCAAGCTAATAAGATGAGAAATCTGAACTCCAAGGACAACTGGAACCCAAAAGGATGGGAAAACTAGGCAGAGAAATAAGATCATATAGAAATGATAAAGAGAAGGTTTATGCGGTATTCAAGGATCTAACTAGACCACATGGGTTGGAACAGAGACTATCTTCTACCATGGTAGATCAATTCTATACTCATTTCTTCACTCGACAATTATGAAAAAGGAGTAATAGGTAAAAAGTCACAAAGAAAATAAATTGGTAAGAATAGAGAGCTCAAACTTGATACTTCAGAAGCTTTAAATCCATGATAAACATAAAATTAATAAAAGACAAAATAAGAAGAATATTGACCATACATCTAAGAATAAAAGTACAAGATAAATAGATATGATAAAGAGAGAATTAATGAAGAGAACAAGGTAAAGAAATCCTTTTTAGAAAAATAGGGGGAGAAGAAAGAAAAGAATTTAGAGGGAAGGAAAGGAAGATAAATTTTAATTATTTAATTGAAATTTTAAATGAAATTATTTATTTTTGTTTGGTTGGTTGTTTTTTATTATTATAGCTTTTTATTGACAGAATATATGTGTGGATAATTTTTCAACATTGACTCTTGCAAACACTTCTGCTCCAATTTTTCCCTTCCTTCCCTCTACCCCTCCTCTAGATGGCAGGCAGTCGCATACATGTTAAACATGTTAAAGTATATCTTAAATACAATATATGTGTACATATTTATACAGTTCTCTTGTTGCACAAGAAAAATCAGATTTAGAAAGGTAAAAATAATCTGGAAAGAAAAACAAAAATATAAACAGCCCACATTGTTAATGAAATTATTTAATGAAAATAAGAGGTAACAAATTGAAAGAAGAGCTAACAAAATAAGATAAAGAAAAAGAAATTAAATGATTAAAGATGACATTCTCCAACCAAATTTGGAAAGTAGCTAATAAAATTGGAAAAGGAAGAAGTAAGGAAAGAAAAAAGCCTGCAGGAAACAGATTTGCAAAAATATTTGCAAAATATTTGCAAAAAGGTTTTCTTATAAATGTCATATAATTAAAATATAAAAGGAACTGATTCACATTTTTATAAGGCTAAGCTCTATTTCTCAATAAATGAATCATCAAATTGTTTAAATAGGAAGCTTTCAAAAGAAAAAAAATCCAATCTGTCAATAACCAATTGAAAAAATGTTTTAAATCATAAATGACAAAAAAAGGAAAATAATAAATGTTGGAAAAGCTACAGAAAAACAGGCACAAAAATGCAGTCCTGGAATAACTATGAACTGGTTAAGCAATTCTAGAAAGCAATCCCAATGTCCTAAAAGTCACTAAATTCTGCCCACCCTTTAACGCAGGGACGCTATTAGACCTATTCCTCCCAAAAAAAATTTTTTAAAGGGGGAAAAGATCCAAGTTTAAAAAAAATACAACAGCTACTTTTTGTAGTAGCAAAGAACTGACCACTAAAGGAGAGTCTATAATTTGAGGATAGGCTAAACAAATTACGTCTATGAATGCAATGTAGTATTATTATGTATAAGAAATTATGGGAAGGCTTGTAGGAATTGATACAAAATGAAGTGAAGAGAATTAGGAAAACAATGTATACAATTACATTATAAAGAAAGATAACTTTAAGAGACTGGAGAACTGATCAGTGCGATTCCAGAGAACTAAAGATACAGCACACTAACCACATCCTGACAGAGATGTCATAGACTCAAAATGCATAATGTGAAGTGAATTTTTGAACATGGTTAATGTAGGAATTTGCTCTGACTATGCAAATTTAGTATGAAGTTTTTCTTTTTACTCCCTTTTTATTCATTTATTATTCTTTCATTCATTAAAAGAGTAATAGGAACAACCAAAAAAAGACTTTTAAAAAAGTAGTACTAGACATAGGAACAAGATTATGTGATGATCAACTATGATGGACTTGGCTCTTTTCAACAATGAAAGGGTTCAAGACAATTTCAATAGATTTAGGATGGAGAGCTATCTGCATCCAGAGAGACTGAATGTGGATCAAAGCATAGTACCTTCACTTTTTGTTGTTATTGTTGTTTGCTTTTTTCTTTTTTTTTTTTTTTTTTGTGGCCTTTTCCCTTTTGATCTGATTCTTCTTGCCCAGCATGATGAATATGAAAATATATTTAGAAGAATTGCATGTGTTTAACCTATATCAGATTGCTTGCTGTATTGGAGGTAAGAGGGTGGGGAGAGAGTGAGAAAAATTTATACACAAGGTTTGCAGAGGGGAATGTTGAAAACTATCTTTGCATGTATTTTGAAAAATGAAATTTTATTATTAATTAGTAAATTATTTAATATTATAATTAAAATTATCAATAAAATGAAAACAAAGTATTAGAGATGCAAACAATAGAAAACATAAGCCTAATTCTCATAATTTTAAATGTGAAAGGATTAAATATTTCAATAAAAAGAAACTGAGTGGCATAAATGAGAGGGAACTGGAAACTCCACAATCTGCTTCTAATATCTAAAACACAAAAATATACCCAGAATCAAATAAGAGACTCAAACTAAGTTTCCTGTGCATTAGATGGATTCAAAAAGGCCATAATGCCATTTGTGACTATTAGACAAAACTCAGAGAACAAGGAAATGATACTGTTTCTGCTCAAAGGAACAACATACCTCAAACTAATATCATTCCTAAAGATACATAAGGGAAATAAGAATAAAGGTGTTCTCAGGAACACCTAACAAAGGGCATTTATAATATTAAACATACTAGTAGATAATGGAGGAGATGAATTATGCTCTATGAATGGGAGAATCCCAAAATACATGTATTCACAGCACCACATAAGACATTTTACAAAAACAGACCATGCATTAGCGCAGAGAGATATTGCAAACAATATAAAAAGGCAAAAGTACCAAACTCATTCATTATAACCCCAAAAGTAATTAGAATAGTAATTAATTCGGGGAATGCAATCAAAAACAGATTAAAATGAAAACTTAATGATAAAATTCTAAATAATGTATGGATCAAAAAGAAAAGAGAAATAACTGATAACTCTGAAAGACAATGACTATGATGAAATAGCATACCATAATTTCTAGGATAAAGCTAAAGTGGTTTTCAGAAAAGTAATATCCCTAAATCATACAGTAACCAAACTGAAAAAAAAAATTTAATTAATGCACATTTTAAAAATAAACTCAAAATAAGTTCAAATGAAAAAATTTTGAAAATTAGCAGAGACAAAATTAAATTTGAAACCAGAAAGAATATAGAAATGATAAAACTAAAAGCTGGGCCTTTGAAAAGACGAACAAAATTGAAAAATCTGTAGGGTACTTTACTAAAAAGAAGATAACATACAAAATTAAATATAAATATCTTTAATATGTATTAAATATGTACATTTAATATAAATAAATATAAGACACAAAATTAAAAAGAAAATGAAAAATTAAATCAACAAAGTAAAATACAGTAGAAGCCATTCTCTTAGTGAGGACATCAAGGATTGCCTCAGGCTGCCATTACTGTCAGCACCAGAACTTCCCTGAAGAAGTGGGCAACCCGACCTTCTCAGACCACCCCTGCACTGAATTCCTAAAGCTGTCTCCCATATCTCTCCCTTCCTCCTGTTTACTCTCATGCTATCTGACCAACCTTTCCAGATCCAATTTCCCATCTCCCACCTGAGAAGCTTCCGCTAGTGATACTGATGATCCTTTAAAGGCTACACCCAATTCCCCCCAGAGTAATCTAACAAGAATTTGGGATGGGGAGACCAGGTATTCTCTCCTTCTGCCCTTGCCTCAAAATTGGCTCCTTTTCTCTGGGATCAGTAACTACAATGTGCTCTGCTCAGCCATGTCTGGTACATGTACAAGTCAGAGGGGGCAGGAATCTGGAGCTTTCCCCATCTCTACCTTCCCCCTTAAGTTCAAGGCCTATAGAGTATGGGCCCTGAGGAACACATATCTATCCACTCCTTAGAGAATCATTAAGAAAGAAAAGCAATTTCCTCAGACAGATGGAGAAAGTCTACATTTGGGCCCATACTTGAAAACTTACCTTGGTAAAACATGCCTAGTCTAGAGAACCAAAGCCTTCAAGAGATTAAGGTAACCTCTGCAACGTGATGCAGAGGGGTATCAAAGGATACAAGTTCAAAGTACTTCTGTGTGACATTTTTCAAGCTTCTTGATGTAGCTTGGAATCATAAAGAAATCAAGAAGCTCTATAACTATCTACTGAAATAATGAAAACAGGGCCATAGGATTCAGAGCTAAAGGTCCTTAGAGATCTTTTCTTCTACTACACTCATTTTACAGAGGAAGAAAATTGACCCCAGAGGCCTAGCACTAATTTAGTCTGCTCATCTCACACAGGTAAGAGGGAGCAAAACCCCACTTCAAACCCAAGTCAAGCCTCTTTCTCTTCCACCACACTCCTCAAGCACTGTTATCGATGGATGACCACTACCCAACAGCAGCCTCCACAGCTGTGCGATCTTCAGGTGCCATTCGTTAGGTCAGTGATAAACTACAGGGCTAACAACTCACTTTCCATTTCAAGATATTTCTCTGACTTTTTCTTATTGTGACAGACAACAGATTGATTAAATCTAGTCATGGGATTTGACACTATAGCCATTGGCTTCTATTTGTTGATTACTATTGATTTTCTTTGATACTTCATTTAAAAATCAATAGTTGGAAAGAAAAACAGGCCTGGTTTGCACATACTTAAACCTGCTGTTGTGCTCTAGAAGGGGCTGCCGTCTGAGCCTGGCCCTGACGTCCAATTATGAGAAAGGCTCTTAAACAGGTGAAAGCAAGGGCTTCCCATCGATCGATGGGCACTTTTCTTTCTCAATCAGAGGAAGTGGCTATAAATTAGGCTCATCAGCACTATTTTCAAGGTATTTGTAAAGCAAATAATTGTAAACTCTTTTACCCTTCGGTGATATTTGGACTGAGGAAAAGCCTTCCTTAGAGCAAGTACCTGGAGTTCATCCGGGCTTTCAGCTTTTTGGCTTTCTTCTTGTTTTTTTGCCGTTCATCTACATCTTTTACAGGCTCTGTGGGTGTTGAGCTTTCAACCACAATGTCAACAATGTACTTCTTAAGTGACAGATGCTCCTGCAAAAAGACAACAAAACAGCAACTGATTTCCATGGTCCTGATGAGCACATAAGACTCACCCACTGTTACCCAAAAAAAGGTTGAAAAGAGTTTAAGTAAAAACTCTTCTATGTGAGGCTCTGATACTTCTCAGCCAGTAACATGCATATGTAAGTCTGTTAAAAAGCAGGCATGATCCTACCCTATTTGCAAGCTGGCTTAAATATTTCACATCAGCTTTTAACAGACCATTAACTCTCTCAGGACTCTAAGAAGCAATTTACATGAAAAAAGGAACAAAACATTTACAAATGACTTAGCAGTAAGTCTATGCTTCTTAAATAAGAATAATGTGCTTCCTTCTAAGTGAAGAGGTGCCATATCATTTGCAGTGACCAAAATCAATAATCCCAGGACAGATAAACCCAGGAAATAAACTCAAGCCCCAAATCAAATAAAAGTAATAATAAAAAGAAATTAAGAATCATTTTAGTCTCCTCCCTAGATTCTATTTAAAAAGCTCCATATATGGCATTCAAGGCTCGTCACAATCTGGCCTCAGTTTAGCTTTTCAACCAAGTTTCATATGAATTTCACCGACACTGACTCACCAGTTGCTTCCCACATTCAACCTATCTTTTCTCACCTTGGTGCTTTCAAACAATGAACTCAGAAAGATCCTCCTCCTCATCTCCAAGTTTCAAGTTCCTATGCAACTCTCTATGGGAGGCCAAACTGTGTACTCTGGTCTGTTAAATTCTTAATCCTACACTACTGTGTGAAACCTCTTTGGAGTCTTCCTCCCTCTTAGCAATGCAGCAGTCACCCTCACGTCACAGATCAGGAATGACACACTCTTAGAGCAGAGAGAGGAATTCAAAGGTTCTGCAGTACAACTATGAGAAACTGGTTTGACATAGACCAAAAGAGTCAATTAGACTTTTTTTGAAGGCATGGTTAAGTATAAGAAAACCCAGTTTTTCCCTAGATTATTAAAATGTAGCAAAAGTTCTGACATATCTTAAACAAGTTGAAAAGAATCTAAGTATGGGCTTGGTAAATTTATTATTTGAAACGCTAAGCTTAAGTTCAAAGAAGTTCATGAACAAAAGTAGTGGCTACAAGGTTAAGAAATTTTCCAACCAAAACAATTTATAAAATCTAAAGTGGGAAAAAAAAAGTCCTATGTGCATACAAATTAAATTATATATTTTTAATTAAGTATTTGAGTACTGCATACAAAAAAAGATTGTTTTAAGTGTCATACTGAAATTTGTAATATTTCACTCACAAATGGAGCTGGAAGAGATCTTAGAAATCTCTTAGTCCAATCCACTTATTTTATGTGTCAGGCAACTGAGGTCCAGCGATATTAAATGACACGTCTAAAATGAGACAGTAATTAAATGGTAGATATAAGATTCAAACCTAGGGCCTGTGACCCAAATTCAGTGCTCTTCTCACTGAAGCATGCTGTTATTCCCTTACGCTTATCAAACACAAGCTCTTAAGCAAACAATTATCATAATATTAACATGATCTACTTAAGATGCTGATTCTGAAAAATGAAAAATAACTAGCACTCTATTCCAAATAAAAGGGAAAACAGATGGTAGTAAAGGTACTTTTCCATTTCTTGAAGAAGTCTTAACAGATGCAAAACAACCTCCACAACAAAGCAGTCAAAAGAACTCAGAAACAACTTCAGCCAGCACTCAATCTCCTTGACAAAGAGGCAAAGAAACCACAGGCAATATAGTCTAGAGCAATACTGATGTGGATGTAACACAGAGAAAAGCTGTACAGGTGAAATGAATAGGCACAAAGCTTGACAACTAAGTCAGAATACCACCAGAAGATTTATATATGAAATTTGGACAAAAAAATAGACATTAAACAGTATACTTGCTCTTCTAAAACAACATTCTCATCACTGAGAACTATCTTTGACCTCTACTATGTCAGTATAAGGAAATGCAAGGAAGCAGAAATGGAACTTGAGAAAAATGAAGTAGGAAAAAACGAATCAACTAATCAATTACCAAGCATTTATTAAGTGTACTAGGGACCAGCCATTGTGCTAAGTAATAGGAATTAAAAGAAAAGATGGAAATAGACTCTACCTTCTCATATTGCTTTTCATTTATTCTCTCTACAAATAGTAAACATACTGAGTTATTTACATGCTGTTTCTCCCTTTACAATGTAAGTTCATTAAGAACAAGAACTGGCTTTTGTTTTTAAAAAAAATCATTCCTTGTATCCCTATTGCTTAGCACAGCATCTGATACACAAAAATAACTAATTACTTCAGCAAATAAACCATCAAAAATCACTATATTTTAAAATGATATTAATAGATTCTAAATAACTAAAAAATGCACAAAATACTTGGGGATCAATCTACAATGCACATAAAAAACTTGTATATATTCAATTATACAGTACTCCTTAAATAAATAAAGAACTTCAATAACTAGAGTAATAGGGGCAATACTTACATATAAAATAAAGGGACTGCAAGAATGGCCCAAGTCCCTTCAAGTTTTACATCCACTGAACTAGTGGGCCTCTGAGGAGCACCTTTTCTATTCCAGATCTATGATCCTAGAGGTGGTAGTCAGGACTATTTGGAAGGAGTATAACTCTCCCCTTGTATTTTGAAAAGAAAAGTAAAGAGAAGAGCTAAAATCACTTTCTCAGAGTGATTTTAAGAATGATTACGACGAATGGAGTTTCCTATTTTATCTTTCATTTTCTAATTGTAGGAAAATCATTTTTTAAACCTCTTGTAATAGGGTATCATATGATAAATACAACAGTTAGTCATAGGAATAAGATTTCAAAAAGAGAAAAATAGTGGGGCTCAGAGCATCATTTTAAGATATAAACCCAAATTTGTTACAGATATCTGGAAGTAACAAAAGAAACTTATACGCATAGCTATGCTTTTGAAAAGTGTAAGTGGCAGGCTGATTATTTTTCTAGGCAACAGCAAGTACTAGTGGATTTGTGCTATTCAATACAGTGCACTAGATTTCAAATTATGACCATGGAATATAATAAAACTAACTAGACCATATTGGAATTATTTTAACCAATGGATTTCTCTATTCATTGTTATTTTATTCCCTTCACAAGGTCAGTATATTGATCATCTTACCTGACCAAAAACATGACATGGACAAGAGATAAATGCTCAGCTGCTAAAATATAGGGCATCTTCCACAACACTGGTCATCTTAGGTGAGAAGACGACTTCTTGCTTTCATCCTGTTTTCATTAATACCAGATGAATTATTCAGAAAGTGAAATGAATCTATGATCTCATCCAACTGGAAGTTCTTTCCAAAAACCAAAATCACAAATCTCTGCCTGGACATGTGGTCTGTGCACATACTCTAATAAGTTCATCACAGGCTTGTCATATGATGCACTAGAGGGCTCCCTCACTTTCTTCTGACATAAGAAGGTACAAGAGGAGCACTCCATGGGTCCACCAGTCTAGCATCCCTTCAGTGTACCACATGACCAGTTCATCTTTTCTTACAAGAATATAATTCCTTCATGACATATTTTCTTCCTGTAGTTCAAAGCTCCTTATTGATCATAAACTGCAGCTTACTCGTACTCACCACATGCCTCTTTGTTGCCATTTGTGAGATACACATTTTAAATTCTTCAGACATTGCCATATTTCATGTTTCACTGTCACATGGTGTCACACTGCCAAGAAAGTGGAATGTTGGCATTTTAAAAAGCCTTTGCTTTCTTTGATGGAAAGCTTGAGATTAAAAGACTCTTCAATTCTACCAAAGCAAACTAGATCATTCTTCTTGTTCTATTTAGCTCTGGGTCCAGTCTACTGTCACTATATGTTCTATCTATTTCAAATATACCAGCTGGTGGACAAGTTTTTCTTTTTTTTATCTTTATCTTTTTTTTAATCTCTTTTCTATGTGGATGGTCAGGCTAAATTCACTTTGACAATAATAAATCACTTCTAGGATGCTCTGCAATGTCTTAGAACAGAATACAATCAATAAAATGTCACCTACAAATTAGAGAATTTAAAGCCTCCACCATTCATAGAGAATTCTTCTCTAACTTAAACCCTAATTTTCCTCAATCAAAACAGTAAACAATTCTGGAAATGACATAGCTTCCTATTTTATAAAGGCTTTCTAGTGCTTTATCTTCCAAACAATTTTGAATGATTCTGATATAATGATGAGAGAGCTCTCTTTTAAAGAGTCTTAAAATTATCATTTGCCTATGCTAAAAACTCTTTTTTTAAAAAATACTCAACAAGCAACACTCACTCATATTTTTTATATTTTTCAGTTTATCAAACTCAAGTCTTCCCAGCTCTAGGCACAGTATTATTTTTTTTTAACAACTTTTTATTGACAGAACCCCAGAATTTTTTACAACATTATCCCTTGCACTCACTTCTGTTCCGATTTTTCCCCTCTCTCCCTCCCCCAGAGGGCAAGCAGTCCTATACATGTTAAAGAGGTTACAGTATATTTTAGATACAATATTTGTGTGCAGAACCGAACAGTTCTCTTGCTGCTCAGGGAGAATTGGATTCAGAAGGTATAAATAACCAGGGAGGAAAAACAAAAATGCAAGCAGTTTACATTCATTTCCCAGTGTTCCTTCTCTGGGGGTAGCTGCTTCTGTCCATCCTTGATCAATTGAAACTGAGTTAGATCTTCTCTTTGTCGAAGAAATCCACTTCCATCAGAATACATCCTCATACAGTATCGTTGTTGAGGTATATAATGATCTCCTGGTTCTGCTCATTTCACTCAGCATCAGTTCATGTAAGTCTCTCCAAGCCTCTCTGTATTCATCCTGCTGGTCATTTCTTACCGAACAATCATATTCCATAACATTCATATACCACAATTTATTCAACCATTCTCCAATTGATGGGCATCCATTCATTTTCCAGCTTCTAGCCACTACAAACACGGCTGCCACAAACATTTGGCACATACAGGTCCCTTTCCCTTCTTTAGTATCTCTTTGGGGTATAAGCCCAGTAGAAACACTGCTGGGTCAAAGGGTGTGCACAGTTTGATAACTTTCTGGGCATAGTTCCAAATTGTTCTCCAGAACGGATGGATGTAGGCACAGTATTCTTACCAGAGTTCAATAAATCCAAAGACCACAGTTACTTGGTAATGTCTCAATATTTGATGAAAACTCCTAGGAAAAGTGGAAAGCAATCTGGCAAAAATTGGGTTTAAAAGTAATGGCTCACAATGTATCCCAAGATAAGGAGAGTGGGAACATAACATGTAAAATGTTACATCATAAATAAATCAGAGGCTTAAGAAAGAAATGTCCTTTTCTACTTATGACTATGGGAAAAATTCATGAAACAAGGGACATAGAGGCTCACTGGTGATAAAATGGACAATTGAGACTGTAGCAGATTTTAAAAGTCTGTACAAACATAACTGGTATAATAAGAATTAAAAAGGAAACAGTTAACTGAAACATATTTACAGCACGTTTCTCTCATGAACATCTAATTTCCAAAATATATAAGGAACCGACTAAAATTTATGAGTACAAAAATCATTCCCCATTTGACAAATGATCAAAAGACAGGAATAGGCAATGTTCAAAAATCCTTCAAAAGTAATGCTGCAAATCAGACCACTTGAGTTTCACACCCATTCAGCTTTTCCCAAAGCTCTATGTGTGCCTTTTCCTCTCCCTTTTTTTGGCCTTTTATTTGTTGGTTTCATCAGCTCCCATGGATGAAATTCTCTCTAGAGATCTTTCTCATCCTGTCTTAACCTTTCTCCTCACTGCAGTCCCCAATCTCTAGCTTTTTACTAAACATCCTGAACTGTACTACCCTCAGCCCTCATTCCCTTTAGGTTACTGCTCCAGCCTGCTCATTTACCCTGCTTCGACTCTCTATCCACTGTACCCCATCTTTTAGTTTCCTGAAACACAGACCTGATGGACCTGACTGGGCCATCTCAATATTCAATAAATGCCAGTGGCTCCTTATTGTCTCCAGGATCTCGTACATCATTTCCTGACTCTTTCCTCCCTTCCCAGTCCCCTCCATGCACTCTATCACTTAGTGACATTGGACTCTTTGCTATTCCTCATTATCCTAACTCCCCAAATTTTCCATGGCTGTCCCCATGTCTGGAATTCTCTTACTTCACGTCACAGCTGAACCCCTCCCCCTTTTTTCCAAATAGCTTTTCCAGTCTGTTAATTTTAGTGCCTTCCCTATGGTTGTCTGCATGTTGTTTCTCCCTATTAGACTGTGAGATCCTTAATGATAACTTTTTTTTTAGTGCAACAATGCTTAGCACAGTGCCTGACTAATAAATACTTAAGTTTTCTTGACTCCACTAAAGAAAGAAAAAACAGTTCTGATGACATGATTCCACTACTCAATCAACTCCAGTGGTCCCCTGTTATTGTCAGGATCAGATCCAAGCAGCAGCTTGGCATCTGCAACCATTCAGAGCCTGACTCCCCAGCCGGCTCCTCTGGCCACTCTAGTTAGCCATAATTCCCGTTTGTCCACTCCCTGGTTGGGCCCATTGAGCCTTCCTTATATCTCACACTACACCCCACTTCTCATGTCTAGCTTCAAGCCCCAAAAGTGCCATTCATGATGCCTTTCCTGATCTCTAGCTCCTAGAGTCCGTCTTCCAAAAGTCATCTCCCATTTAACTTCAGACATATTTTGCATATGCCCATCTATGCATGTTGTTTCTGCTGAGAGAAGGCAAGTTCCCCAAAAGACTGCTTCTGATTGACAATCATTTAAATGATTTAGACAAATGCCAATCATTTAGAAAAGGGGTATATTGTGGCATATGAATATAGTGGAGTATTTCTGCACCAAAGGAAAGGATGAATATGAAATACTCACAGTAGGATAGGATGACATTTATGAATGAATTCAGGGTGAAATAAATAAAGCCAGAAAAAGCAGTGCACATGATGAATGACAACAATGTAAACAGAAAGACGTATAAAGTGAAACTGAATGCTAGTCAGTGATGGTGACTAAGCCTGAGTCCAGAGAAGAGATCAGGAAATGTAAGTGCCTCCCTTCGTGGCAAAGGTAGGGAACAGACTATCTGACATGGTTGATGAGGCAACTGTAAATTTTTTGTCTTTCTCTTTAAATCTTCCTTACAGCAGATAAGTAACTACTTGGAAGGCATAAAGATATATACAGAAATGAAAATGATGTAACAATAAAACGTGTTAGTTTAAAAAAAAAGTTTTAAAAGGAAATACAGTTTTAGAATAATTTTTTTAGTTTTACTTGGAAACAGGAAGGAAAAACCTAATCAAATGTGAAAACAAGAAAATACTCATTATTACTTTAAAATTCAAAACCTATTTCCACCCAGCTGATTTTATCATCAGTTGTAAAGTAAAAATCATAAGAAAGATAAGAAATGCTCATTTTTTAAATATTTATTTGAAAAAAAATCTACAGATAACTATCAAAAAACTGATCAAGAATGGGAGAACAAAAGTAAATCTGACTTATGCCTGTCACATTTACTTAACAGAAAAGGAAACCTTAAAATGCTCCAAAGATATTGTAGCATCGAGAGAAGCGAACAATAGGAATACAGTTAAGGGAAAAAATCAAGACTTATGACCTGAAATCTCAAGAGATGGTTTACAGTTTGATAAAACTTTTCATTACATGAATTCTACTGAACAGCTGTGACCCCTCTTACTGGAAAGTTCTTTATTAAAGTATTATCATTTTGAAAAGCTCAGCAACAAACAGCCACATGATGTCTTTATGTAACAGATAAGGAATATGTGAAAGACATGACCCAACCTATCCATTTTTCTATGTGTATACAATAAATCTACATGGTTTATCCAAGTTACAATCTATGCACATCACTGCCTGAAGTGACAGCATGAGCAAAATGCAGCTAATCCATTGCTTGAAAGGAGACAAGCCACCCTCCTGATATAGGATGACAGTCCACCAGCTGTCTCCTTGCCACTCAGGGACAATTACAAATGCTCTATCAGCTTTCTGAGAGGTGGGGATGATGAATGAGGACAAGCTTTGTATCTTTTTTGCAGATTCTGATGTTTCTTTCCTGATCTAATCTGAGGCTTAATAGATGACTCAAAGACAAGTACAGAGTTCAACGAGCTTATTCATTTATCATATTGCAAAGGACTGAGAGGTCTTAGCTGTCAATAACACAACTTGGTATGACTTCAAAATATGTAATACAAATGAACTGGGTCTACAGTAACAGAAGATGCTTCTGAGAGTTCTCAAATTTCAAAAACAACACTTTGGATTAATATCAAACTTCATTTTCAGAAACCATTTAAGTAAAACCCAAATAATAATACAGTGAGCTCCAAGTTAATAGTCACTTCTCTAGCACACAAACCAAAGTAAACATTATTCTAAGTAAAACAGCATTTTTCAATAGTGAAAAAATATTATGAAGAACTCACATGGTATTGAATGACAATCTGGCTCTGTAGAAACGGCAAGTGTCATTCTGAGTTTCTGTTAATATTTTCATATGTAAAAAGCAGGGGAGATTTTCTTCAAACTTTTGCAGAATACTATATGAGAAAGACCACTGGAATAGAGACCTAGAGTCACTAACATGGCCCTGCTGCTAGTTGATCAGTGTGCTGTGCTGGAAGAAAAGGCACTATGTCAGGAATCAGGATCCCAAAGATCTGGTGCCAACCTCGCCACTTAATACTTTGGTGACTTTACTTACCTACAAGTGGCCCAAGGTGCTGTTTCTTCATAAACAAAATGAAAGAGGTGGGACAGCTTGAAAATTTAACTCTAATTAAACTAACCTCCATTAAAAGTAACTTCTTGTTGCTCTCATTGCACTGTTTGTTCTTAGAATGTATTATTCTGCTTTTTTGGAGATTTAGATCAGTGTTCATATATGATTCTTTAAACTCCCACACCTATTTCTGCCATAAAAATGTAAATAGAGACATTTGAAATAAATTTTTGCTTAGGTTTTTTTTAATAAGCAAGTAGAATTTTCTCTTTAAGAATTCAAACCACAATCTGTTTTTCCCATTGTACAAATATAAATGGAAGGATAATAATAACCCCTGCTAAAGCACATCATTACAGAGCTGAAGTGATTTATATGCATAAAGCTTTAAATTTACAAAGTGTTTTCCTCACAGAAATTCTACAAAGTAGACATTGTAAGGATTATTATTTTTCCTATTTTACAAATCAAGACTTGAAAATAAAACAGATCACAGTGATAATCTAGTCTGTCTACCTCTTTCATTTTACAGATGAGCAAGGTGAGCCTTCTTGAAGTTAAAGGAACACAAGGAAAATAGCAGAGGATTGGGGAGATAACACAGGACATCTCAGCTCCATATCAAGCAAAATTCCTGTTATCTGAAAGCTGAAAAAGAAGACTCTGAGAGGATGATCTGACCATAGTTAAAGAGCTACCAAGTACTGGAGTCAGATTTTGTAAGTAGGTCTTTGAAGATTCCCAATTTGATGTTCTTTCTAGTAAATCACAATGCCTCTTTGAAATTTTGAAACCTAAAATTTCATCACCTCAAATCTGAAATTTCATCATTCTGAAAAGTCCTCCTCTGGTGCCTCATAATGGCATATAACAGCGAAGTCAAATTCAGGGAGAAACAAATCCTTGTAGCCACAGATTGACATACCAAGTAATATCATCTGGTATTGCACTAGATTGTTCGTTATTTTGCTAAACATTTCTCAAATACATTTTAATCTTGTTCTAAATCTGTGGATTGCATCTGGTCCTTAAGCCTGACACTTTAGTTCTTGAAGGATATATGCCAACAGAATGTGGACTCTGGCAGTCTGACCACACTGTCAGCATCGTGCCAGGAGTAGGCCAGATCAGCTGACCAAAACCCAGGCTAGCAGAGGTCACCACCTCAAGCTGACCACATGGTATCCCATAAAAGAGAGGTGCCTAGGAAGACATCCAGTATCTGTGCACAAAACGCTGCCATAGGGATCATTATCAACTAAGTATTTTTCTAATTTCTCCTTTTTTAAATTATAGCTTTTTATTTACAAAACATATTCATGGGTAGTTTTTCAGCACTGATCTCTGCAAAACCTTCTGTTCCAACTTTTCCCTTCCTTCCCTCCATCCCCTCCCCTAGATGGCAGGTAGTCCAATATATGTTAAATATGTTAAAATATAGGTCTAACTTCACCTCTTGCTGATATTCCTCACACGAGACTTTCCATCTGACTGTGCTCCATATCTAGAGGGCATTCCCTCTTTACCTCTGCCTCTTAAAATGCACAGCTTCTTTCAAAGCTCAGTTCCAGGCTCCCCTCTAACTTCTTTCCTATCCTTCCTATCCCTCCTCAAGTATTTCTCCCTCATTCCCCCCAATTATCTATTATTTACTTCAAGTATCTTTCGCATTTACTTGAACATGAACAAGGAGATAATATCAGTTGCTTGGGAGCAGAGACTGTCCCAGCTTTGTCTCCATCTCTACCACCTGGCAGATTCTTAGGAAAGATTTCTTGATTGACTGATGACAGAACAAGGAAAGGGAATAACCATATATTAAACACCTACTATGTACTAGGCATTATACAAAGCAATTCATCAATATAATTCAATCTTCATAATAACCTCGTAAGATAGGTACTATTAATTACCCCTGAAAATAAAGCACAGCATAAATAACATGTCCAAAGACAAAGAGCTCTGAGACTATAGGCTCCGGTCCTCCAGGTGCCAGGCTCTCCCTGTGCTCACTTACTGAGCCACCCAGCTGCTTTTGTTGGTCATGTAGAGGATGAACATGGGCCCCTGAAGTCATGGGAACACAAACTATCATGAATACAACTATAACTGGAAAACACTTAAAAGTTTGAACGCTGAATCAAGAGAGTCACAAGTGTCCTAAACACTCATAACCAGCTGGATTGTAACTTCTAAAAGATCCTCCATGAAGTTGCAGAGATGGGCCAGTCTTCTTTATAGGTAACTGCTTGTATATTGCCTGTAAGCTCCTTAAAAGCAGGACTAGCCTTTTATACTTCCCTAACATTTGGCACGCAGTAGGTATTTAATAAATGCTTACTGATCATTTGAGAAAATAACAATAAATGAAATCACACATATTTGAACTAGTGGTATTATTGCCATGCTTTTTTGTCATTTCCAACATAAATATTTTCACATATTCTAATTAGTGAACAAACCAAATTATTTGATGCTGAAGAATTTCTTGTTTATGGATATTTCCTGGATATCACTTTGTATGTGAACATTTAGTGCTACTGGAATTAAAAAATACACACTGTTTTGCTATGTGGCATTTTAAAACTGATATACATTTTATTTTTTGGGAGAGTTGGGAGTAAGGGTTAAGTGAATTGCCCAAAATCACACAGCTAGTAAATGTCAAGTGTCTGAAGTTATATTTGAACACAGGTCCTCCTGACTCAAGGGCCAGTCCTTTATTCATTGCTTTACCAAGCAGCCCCCATGACATACATTTTCTAGAACTTAAGATACAGTGCTAAATTTTAAAGCATTAATTTTCTTTCCCTCTCACCTCCACTCTTCCCCCTTTGTGGGAACCACCCCCTGAAACCATGCATGCCCTTATAAAACAAATATGCATAGTCAAGCAAAGCAAATCCTCACTTGCCCTTGTCCACAATGGAATGTCCCATTCTATGGCTTGAGTCCATTCTCTCTCTGCTTTATCATTAGTCCTCTGGAATCATGATGGATTATTATTCTAAAAATTGTCTTTACAATGCTGGTATTGTATAAATTGTGTCCTGGTTCTTTAACATTTAATTAGTCTCTCTTCTGAATACTATATCTTATATCCAAATCCAAATAAAAATCCTTTGATCTTGATTACTATATGTAAATCAAAGAAACCTAAAATTTGGAAAACAAGCTATTTTTTCTAAGTTGGTCATGTCAGTACTATGGGATTTCAAAGATATTTTCTCATAGAAACCTTTTTTGTATGCTGGTTAGAAACTTGGAGCCTAGCCCATGGAAGCCTGTTTAATCAATAATGAAACTGAGACAGCTGAAACACTACAACTGTGATAAAAATAGAAGGTCATAATGGAGTAACAGAATGTTAGTGTGACTGGAGACCTGAGTAAGCTAGTTCACTGGACAGATGAGGAAATGGAAGGGAAATGACTGGTGTGACCTCTCCCACCTATCTGGCAAGAGTAGACCTGTAGCCCTGATCATCTGACTCACAGTCAAGATTCCTTTCAAACTTCCATGAGTGTAACTATGGAGAGCAGCTCCAGGGAGGAATCTGGCCAGGTTATCCCAAAGTTCTCTGCTACTTGCAAAGGGTGCTTGGGAAGGCAAGGCAGAAGCTGGAAAGAAGCGTGAATGCGGACTCGAATGGTCCTCTTGCCACCCAAGAGTAACCCATTTCCTTACCTTCACAAGGGCTCTGCTGCTGGATTTGTACTTTAAAAGGAGAGAGAGGCTTCCAACATGCTCTATGCCATTTCTTGGTGACCTCATGAGTTCCCTTTGGTGTAATCACCATCTCGAAGCTTCCTGGATCTATATGTTTATCTCTAGTCCCACATTGATAACCACTCCCTAGAGATTTTTCAAACTGACTTTCCATAGGTACTCCCTGCTTAGCCTGTGGAACACAAACTGCTTCTCTCCCCCTCAAATGCACCACATTTCCACACCTCCCTGTTTTGCTGAGAACTCCACCACCCTCTACATCTCTCAGATTTCCAATCTCAGTCCTTTCCTTAATCCTTAAACTCCTTCATGCCACAGAAACAGGAAGTATCAAAGCTTTACCATTTCTACTCCCAACTCAATTTTATACTTACAGCCTTCTTCTCCATTTTATACCCATTTCAGGCTCTTCCACCTTGATCACTGTCATAACTTCCTAAGAGGTTCCTCTTGTTGATATTTCCATACTCTGTTAGAACCTCCAATCTGCTGACAGAGTGCTTTTCCTAAAGTCAAGATCAGCCCATATCACTCAATCTTTCCATCAACTCCCCTGGTTTTTTGCCTTTCAGGTCAAATTATCATCTTTAGGTTTTACTTTGAAAACTCTTCACAAACTGGCTCCAACCTACCTTTCCAAGATTACTTAGAAAGTAATTCAAGGTTATTACTACAGTTCCTTGGCGTTACTGTCTAGTCAAAGGGGTATTCCTGCTTTTCCTAACAGAAGACACTGTCTCCTGAATCCATCTATGTCTTTGTGTTGACTGTTTCTATGCCTGGGCAGCACACGATCCCATCTCAACTCTGTCTCTTAGAATCTCAGGTCAAATGACATCTCCCGAATGAAGTCCCTCCTGATCTCCCCAACTGCTAGTGCTGTCCTCCACAAGGACAGCTCCCCAATCCCCTCTTAATTTATCAAATATATATTTCATAGACATTTTGTATGTATTTGTATTTCTAGTACCTAGTACAGTGTCTAATGTCAGCCAATAGATTGTATGGATTGATAGAAGGATTATATAATGGGATAAGATTTTGAAGGGAGGAATACCAGTCCAAATCAATGACCTTGGAAAGAAAAGAGGAGTGGAGGGACTGAAGGATGAAGTGAAGACGAAGAATAAATAGGTAGAGGAGAGCTGCACTATAGAGAGAGCTAGAAAGCAAGTCATCTTTAAAAATTAAAAAGAGAAAGCAATTCCTTTATGAGATAATTCCACAACCTAGTTTAAAAGTCTAGATATTAATGATGAAATTTCAATATTTTGTATAATTCTGCCTGTTAGCACAAGGCTTGTAGTATATCTCACCTCTTGGAAAGATGGATAGATTCCCGTTAATTGAGTGATGCTGTGTGTAGCACCATTAAACTGATCATTCATTCACCATTGTGTTCTTGGGGAATAAATGGCAAGATGTGCTAACACTGTGAAACTTTCTGCTAAAAAGTGGGCCAGAGTGACTGGCTCTGTTTCTTAATTTGTGTCCTTATCACAGAACAGAGCTGGGGCCTCTCAACAAAAGGAGGAATACTCTATTCAATAATAGAGCTGACCCTCTGTTCAAAAGTCATCAAGGATTGCTTGTGTCCTATAAAAATCTGTTCTTTACAAAGCAATACAACACTTCACTCCAATCAAGGGGGACTGTTGACGCCCACGGAAAATGCCATGCACTTCCCATCTCTAATCTTTTGTTTATTTCCCTCAAGGAAGAAAGTCCAAGTTCTATTCATCTTTTGAGGTTCAAGTCATATGTCCTCTAGGAATTCTTCCGGGACATACTGCTCAAGAACAACCTTTTCCTCCCCAAAATGCCTCTAATGTTCCTACTGCTGACACAAGGGGATAATCTGTTGCTAACAAAGTTGCCTGGGTTCCTCTGCCAGATTGCGAACTTCTTTAGGACAGAGATTGTGCCCTCTCTCCCTTCCTCCCTCCTTTCTCTTAGATGCCAAGCAAGGGGCTGAGAACACAGCTAGGGAGACTGTATTAAGATAGAGCAGCTTCTATCCTCAAGCAACGGACACTCTGATACTTAACTGAATTCTCTTCAATGCTCAGCAATGGGTGTTCAACAAATAGCTCTCAAGTGAGCTAAACATCGATTTCCACTCATAATTATTCTCTGCAGGCCTGACAGCAATACGAACACAGAACTACAGACTGCAAATGTGTCCCCAGGATGCCTCAAAAACAGATGTTGCCCTGGGGCACTATACCCCTCTCTGGAGGAGACCCATGGCTGAGACCCGTACACACCAGTAAGAAGCACCTTTCCCTTGGGTAAGAACCAAGAGGCTGGTGCTGTTACATGGTGTGATTCCTGTTCCTTTCAGAGGCTGATAGCATCATCAACAAGCCTTTATAGAGCACTGTCCAAGAGATTCAAAGAACGGTGTCAGCCCCCAGAGAGATTGCAATCAGAAAGGATTAGCAGTTTCCAAGGCTTCTGAGGCCTATGGAAGAAAAACCAAGAGAAGTTAGCCCCCAAATTGACTTGTCAAAACAAAGAAATGTTGGACATAGTGAACAATGCTGACGTACACCAGCCTTTACTTAAATGTTCTGAGGAAAAGGCTGATTTTAGCAAGTCTACCAAAGGATAGGTAAAAGAACACCTCAGGCAGATGGAGGAAAAAAGAAATAAGGCACCTGCAGAGAGGAAGAGTGATCAAAGTTAATATAATTGGTCACTTTGATTTAAATTGATTTAAAAATCTTTTTTAGGGGAAGTGAACTCTAAGGTTTCAGTAACAAATACAGAAAAAAAATTAGAATTAGCAAACTGATGAAATTGAAAACTTTTTTTTTGCAATTCTGTTTTATGCTGAAAACTATAACTTACATTCTGATCTTAGTACATTTTAATAACTAGCATTTATATGGCATTTTAAGTTTGCAAAGAAATTTACAAAATTATCTCATTTGATACTCATAACAACCCTATAAGACAGGTACTATTAATTAAGATACCCATTTTAGTGTTGAGGAAACTGAGGCAGAAAGAACTGCCAAGGTCACACAAAGAATAAGTATCAGAGGCCATATTTCAACTCAGGTCTTCTAGACCTCCAGGCCCAATTCTTGATCTCTGGAACTACTTAGAAGCAAATTTTATTTTTAAAACAGAATTTTCAAAAACTACACAGTACAATTCAGAGTGCTCATATTTCTTTTCTTTTCAGTTTATTATCATTCATGGTTGTTCTTTTGGACATTTTAAATCCTGGCTGCTTACACATGCTCTATATACTGGTTGTACATAGAAACTGATGTAGGCATTTCTGAAGCATCTCCTTCAAAAACTAGTCTTTTCATGAAAGGAGCCTAATTACGAATTATGTTTGGCAACATACATTATATAAAATGATTAGCAATTGTGAAGTTTAGCTGCTCTGTTTTATTTGAGTAAACAAGACCCAAAAGCTGTGTTATAAAATAGTCTAATTTTACGATCTTCATCCCAATTAAATATAAACTCAGAACTCTTTACTGAATGTCTGTTTTTCTTATTCAAATCTGATCTCAGACATTTAACACTTCTTAGCTATGTGACCCTGGGAAAGTCACTTAACCCTAACTGCCTCAGCAAAGAGAGAGAGAGAGAGAGAGAGAGAGAGAGAGAGAGAGAGAGAGAGAGAGAGAGAGAGAGAGAGAGAGAGAGAGATATATATCCTTTGTGGAAAACACATAGGAATATTATTACCAAATTTTGAAACCCTCAGAATAAGAAAAAAAAAATCTATTTAAATATACTAGAGCTACAGTTAGAATTGCACAGGACTTATCAGCAGCTACAATAAAGGATCACAGGGCCTGGAATCATATCTACTAGCAAGCAAAAGAATTAACCCTGTGGCCAAAAATATCATATCCTACAAAATTACCTATAATATTGAATGAAAAAAAAAAAAGGACATTTAATGAACTTGCAGATTTACAGAATTTTCTTTCAACCAAACCTGAACTCAATAGAAAATTTATGGGAGAGATATGTCAATATAAAAACTCAATTTCAAGGAAATTAACATGGACAAATTGTTTATATTTTTTACATGTGTTTAAGACTGACATCAACAACTGGGTAACCCAAAAGAAAGGTTGGGCAAAGTTAAGGTAAAAATACTAGTTATGTGATACAAATGAAATGCAAAGGAAGAACAGCTGCAGAGACACAGAGGTGGGAGGAGGGTTCCAGTTCTGAAGACCTATTCATATGGGGAATGGGTTAAATAGGCAACACTACACATGAAGTATGTAGTGAAGAGTATACAGCACCCTCTAAAATGGCACCCTCTAAAACCTATAAAGAAATAAAGAGGGAGGGATGAGTGGAGAGGGAAGCAAACGGTGGGAGAAAAAGATACAGAAGGGAATCCATGGGTAGGGAGGGTAAGTGATAGCAAGGCAAGTTAAGAAGCAGAATTAAAGCAAAGAGTTAGCATGGATAGAAAAGATGTGTGTACATGTATGGGGTGTGTGTGGGGGGGGGGGGGGGAGAGCAGCAAAGCATGTGTATGTGAATATACATATATGTATATATATATATATATGTGTGTGTGTGTGTGTGTGTATGTATATATCTTGATATGTATACATAAATATATCTTTGTTTAATTAATAGCCTGCTTGGGGGAAGTGGGGCTGGATGATAGGAGGAAAAAAAGAATAAAGTTAAAAATTGTGCACAGCAGAGAACAAAGGAACCTACAAAGAAGTAAAGAAAAGGTGGATATCCATGAATATAATTTCTTCTACTATTATATTATCCTTTCTTAAACTGGTAGTTTATTGTTATATATTTTGAATTTTCCCTGATGTTCTCTTGGGCATACAACAATATTTTGTTTTGTTTTCCTTTTTTTATTCTGTTTTCTAAATATAATTTTAAAAATTTTGAAATGTTTTTCGAATGTATTTTTACAAAACTACAAGCCCTCATATTAAGAACCCCTAATTCAGAGAAAAGGGAATCAAAAGTACAGAAGAAAGAAAGCAGAGAGGCTATGCAAGAAAGAAAGGGAAAGATGCCCCTCAGAGTGTACAGCCAATTTAAAAAGGCATCAGACAGGAAAAGCAACATCATTGTCATCATTATCACTTAATAACAACTGTTATTTATACAGTACCTCCATATGAGCCACACACTATGCAAAGCACCTTACAGATATTATATCCTCTGAGACTTATATTACTCTCTGAGGTGGGTGCTTCTATTATTTTCATATTACAGATGAGGAAACTGAGGCAAAGGTAAAGTGACTTGCTCAGGATCACACAGCTAGTATCTTGGGCAGAATTTGAATTCTGACTCTAGGTCCGGTGTTCTTTTCACTGAACCATCTAGATAGACTCCTACTATTAAATGTTAATGAAATTATACTATCTTGGGTCTGGTAATCAAAACGAAATAAATTACTCAGTGTAAAATCTCAAAAGAGATCAACACTCCCTAAATATACGGTGACTTCAAACAAAACAGACCTTCATCTGTCAAAAGATTCCAAAGTTAAAAGTAGAAGGTAAGAGTTCATGATTTAGACATAAAGGGTGATACTATAAGAAAATTAAAACAACAAGGGGGTAGTTTAACAGTTTAATCATCAGATCTTTGGAGAAAGGAGGAATTTATGACAAAACAAAATCAGAACATTATAAAATGCAAAATGTATAATTTTAATAACATAAATTTAAAAGGTTTCAACAAAATCAATGCAGCCGAGATTAAAAAGGAAGCAGAAAACTGAGAAACAATTTTTACATCCAATGTTTCTGATAAAGTCCTCACTTAAAAAATATATAGAAAATTGAATCAAATCTATAGGAATGCAACTCATTCCCTAACTGATATTTGATTAAAGAATATGAACAATTTTCAGATGAAGAAATTAAAAGCTTTTACAGTTGTATGAAAAAATGCTCTAAATCACTACTGATTAGAGAAATGCAAATTAAACTTACAAGGTACCACATCATACTTCTCAGATTGGCTGACAGGAAAAGATAATGATAAAGTTGGAGAAAAAGTGGGAAAACTGGAACACTAATGGAGTGTTGATGGAGTTGTGAAATGACCCAGCCATTCAGGGGAGCAATCTGCAACTATGCCCAAAGGCTATAAAACTGTGCATATCCTGTAATCCAGCAGTGCCTCTCCTGGGTCTGTATCCCAAAGAGATCATAAATGAAGGAAAAGGACACACCATGTGCAAAAATATCCATAGCAACTCTTTTTGTGGTGGCAAAGAATTGGAAATTGAAATCAAGTGGGGAATGACTGAACAAGTTGTAGAATATGAATTCCAGAATACTACTGTTCGACAAGAAATGATGAACAGGCTGATGTAAGAAAAACCTGGAAAGATGTAAATGAACTATGAAACTATGATTTGGGATGGAAAATGCCATTCGCATCCAAAGAAAGAACTATGGGGATTGAATGTGGATTGAAGCTTACTAATTTTTTTTTGTTTTTTCTTTCTAGTGGTTTTCCTCTTCTGCTTTGATTTTGTTTTCATAATGTGACTAATATAGAAATATGTTTAAAATATTGTACATATATAACCTATATCAGATGGCTTACTTTCTTTTCCCTCTTGGGGAAAAAAAGAGGGAGAAAAACATTGGATCTCAAAATCTTACAAAAGTGAATGTTGAAAACTATATTTACATATAATTGGAAAAAATAAAATACTATTAAGTGAATAAAACAAACAAAAAGAAGTAGAAGGTAATACTATTTGTAAAGCACTTAGCACACTGCTTTGCACATGGTAGGTGCTTAATCAAAACTTTGTTCTGTTCCCTAGAAGATCATCATCTTATACATGAGGAAATAGATCCAGAGAGGTTCAAACAATTTTCCCAAAGTCACACAGATAGTATTGGAAACAGGCTCTGGACCTTACTGACTCAATATCCAGACAAGGAAAATAGCAGCAAATTAAATCAGCTTTTCATTATTATGAATAAGTGTACAATATATTTTTAAACACAAAGAATCTCCATGTGATTAAAAAAAAAAATCTTTCAAAGAAACCAATAACCATTTTCAACATTCTAAAAACACAAAGATAAATAACTTGTTAAGAAAGAGAATGTGGTTTGTTTTTTATGAAGGAAAAGGTCAATAAAGCATTTTAAACCAATACCTTGAGTCCTCTTACTTTTGACCCTATCCAAGCAGAATCCAGGAATTTAAAGTGAGCTCAGGAGTCACTATGCCCATAGCGTCAATCTTAAATGCAAATGGCAGCTGCTTGTGCATCTCTGGGTGCCACTAACTTTAAAATGTAACATTATCTATGGGATATTTCATTTTTATTTATCTTGGGAAATATTTGCTGTTACATTTCTACCTGGCTCGCACTGGGCCTGCCTGTGGTCCACAGCCTCCTGCATTAGCTCCAATTGAGTCTATCCTCCAACTAGAATACAAGCCTCCATCTCCAACAATCCCAATGGCAAGCTATTTAAATTCTGAAGCCCCCCAGGGATGAGACATTCTGTGTCAATCAAGATCCTTCTCCTGAATAACTTGGCAGAAGAAATACAATGGATTTAAATCCACCCTAAGTTTCAAGTGGTTGATAATATATATGGACTCAGGGTCCTACGATCACTTAGCAGACATGTATTAAGTACTTTCTCCCTATGTTAATGCTCACCTCTCTTTTTGCAGATCAGGGTCTCGTACCTTCAGTTATCACCATCTCTACACATATAAATCTCAATCTTTCTCTCTCTTTCTCTCTCCCCCAGCTCTCCCTCTCTGTCCCTGTCCCTCTCTGTTTCCCTCCCCCCTCCTCCCTCCTTTCCTCTCCCCCCTCTTCTTCTCTTTCTCCCTTCCTCCTCTCCTCCCTCCCTCCCTCTCTCCTTCTCTCTGTCTCTGTCCTTCTCCCTCTCAGTCTCTGTCCCTCTCCCTCTCCTTTCCTCCTCTTTAAGCCTGTCTTACTTTCCCTTCCCCACTTCATTCAGTCAGCTGCCATGCTGTTCCTTCAAACTGTCCTCCCCACTGCCACCATGACCTCCTTGGGTCTCAGCTGTCTTCCTGTACTTGTCTCTACCTCCAAGCTCGCCTTCAAACAGCTACCAAAGTCATCTTCTGAATACCCAGGTCCAACTGATGAGAGAACCCTGAAACTGTCCTGACCTTGGGGGGGGGGGGGAAGCCATGAGGTAAAACTGCTTGAAAGGGAAAAATTCTCCTTGAGCTCTAGAGAAGCTCTCCCACAGGAAAGACGGCCCCAGGGAGTCAAGATCAGTAATTTCATTCCGTTATCCTGGAGGAGAGCAGCCACACCCTCCACGGATCACACCCTCTGCTGAGTTGAGTCCAGGACCACTCCTACTTAAGAGCTCCCAGATTCCCAGTTATGCTGCAGGTTTGTGCCTGAGAGACTGCAGCACTTCACAGCAGGGTGCCCACTTTTCCCTTGGTCTCCAATGTTGCCTTTTCATGCATTTGGCTGGAGCCCACCAGACTGCCAGACGTTCTCGTTCTGTCCATCCTACTTCTGGTTAGATCCTGCCTCTTCACCCCCTCCCCTACCCTACCTCCCTATCCCGGACATTCAGAGGCTTTCCCAAAGGAGGAGGCTCGCCTGAAGCCTCCCAGGGACTCACAGTCAGATCCAGGTTTAAGGGAGCTCCCTGTGTTCCCTTCTTCCTCCAGGTCACAAGACCTCGAGAACGTGCAGTGTTTTTTTTTTTTTTTTTTTCCTCCATCATATTTCTTAAAACCTTTTCTCTAGGATTTTACCTTCTTTCCTACTTTCTTGTGTAAATATCTTTTCTCCTCCCATCAGATTGAGAAATTTTCTTGAATCAAACATCAAAGAAATTAGAATACCTTAAAGGAAAAGAAATCTGACCAAGGAAATAGTATTGAATACTCACATGCACATCATGGCCTATTATATTCTCACCCATTCCAATAGAGGACTGAAAAATTTTAAAAATGTTTCTTGATTTATTGATCGGTAATTAGTGTACCTAGATCTGATATCATCAGCCAACAAAACAAAACAAAACAAAAAAAAAAAAAACAAGTGCAATGAAATTGCTTCCCTTTCACATATGAAAGAATCCTCAGCTTAAAAGAAATTTCCAAATTAAAACCAACCATGCTGTTTGTAAGTAAAAATGTGGACAAAATAGAAGCTATATCCTAAACAGAAAAGCAACATGTTAAAATCATCTTAAAGACTGAATTTTATAACCAATTGATCCACTCAAAATAAAACTGAAGATTTCTGGCAGAAGATTTTCTATTCATCTTGGCTTGTACTGATAAGGAAACAAGCTTTTGCCTAGTGTTTGTAAGTCAGTGCAATACAAAGGTCTACTTTGTTAAATATATTAGAAGTGATTTACAAAAGAAAAGAACCAAGAGATGGCTTTAAAAATCAAATATGAATGAGGATGAAGAAAGGAACAGAATAAAAGGAACTCCCCATGATTTCTCAAACTGTCATCACCCCTCAGAGGAGTCACTGCCCTTTCCCTCCTACCACAATAGCCAGTGTTAACAGGCAAAGAGGTCAGCAAACAAATCATTTTTCTCAGTATGGTGCTGTGTGCAGGTTGTTTCTCTGCTAATCATCAAAAAACTAATTTGGTGAAATTCTAAATCTATATTAGATTTAAAATATCCTGTCAACCAAATAACTACTTAAGATTCGAACTCTTATGAAGACTTAAGTTCTCATCATTCTTCAAAAGTCTCCTACAAATTACCTACACTCTTGCTCCATATTTAAGTACATTCATTTTTTTAAAAAATTAGAAGATAATAAACCTGAATCATATTTTCATGATGCATTTAAAAAAAGGTATTCAAAATTAATTTTCAATAGTCTAGTCTGAATTTTAGACTCTATATCTTAACAAATTTAGTATTTCTTAAATCTTATATAAATGAAAATTACACCCAAAAGAAAGTATAAACACGATATAAATCATATTGACCATTCAGTATTTTCCTAGGAGGTAACTATCTCCTTCCTGCTCCCCGCTTCTCCTTACACTTTTAGCATAAAAACAAAATACAAGCACATAGTCCAATTCAGGTATTTTTCTACCTTTATCACTGAATCTGGGATAAAGATCAGATTAAAATTGACATATACCAGTCCTTCTATGATCTCTTAAGGAGTCTAGAAAAATTCCTTAGTCAATTTCCAATAATAAACAAAACAAAACAAAACAATAAAGCTTTCTCCTCGGCAGCTCCCCATTACGCTTAACAGGCTTAAAACAAAATGTGTCAAAGATCAAGAGTTACTTATCTGAGATGTCAAGTGCACAAGGTCAAAGGTGTAATTTTATTAGGTCAGAGGTGGTGTAAATAAAATCTTATATGTCAGGGAAGAAGGGTCACAGACAAGGTGTATATGATATAAAGACATCACAGATGACAAGTAATAACTTTAAGTAGTATAAGTATGTTCACTATAGGTACCTTCATTGATTAAAAATGAAACTTTGCAATGAGTGGCTATAAAATTGCCTTACTAGGAACATGATTTACTCATATGTCATTTTGGAAACTTATTTTTAAGCCTATTTTACTTTCTATAAGAGACTAAAACTGAGAATTAGCTGTATAAATTCTATGTGAAAAATTTTAAAGTATTACTTAGGCATAAACATGACCCTTTTTCATTTAATATGAGAATGAATTCCTTTCATGTTGAAACAGAATATGAAATAAAGATAACCCAGGGTCAGTCCACTTTCTTTAAAACATTTAAGATTTTTCCCATATCTACCCACCCCTAAATCCATAAAGTTGACTTCAGATTAAAGAACAGGAATATTCCTTATAAATTCTGCTTATATTAACTCATAAACATTTTTATCTATAAACATGATAGATTCCTTATATTAAGGCAATTTTGTAGAAAAAATATTTTTGTTCTACAAATAATCATATCCTGATTTCTTTATTTAGCAAGTTTAGAGTTGTCTGAAGGAAGAACACAGGTACACATATATTCTGGCCTTTGCTCATTATTTGCATTATAATAACCATAACAAAAGTAGCTAACATTTAGATAGGGGCTTTAAGATTTGCAAATTGCTGAACATATTATCTCATGTAAGGGAAGTTTTTTTTAATCCTCATTTTAAAGATGATGAAACTGAGGTTGAAAGAAATTAAATGACTTGCCCGTAGTCATGCAGTTACAAAGGTAGAATTTGAACTCAGGGCTTTCTGTCTCCTAGTTCAGTGTTCTTACAACATCTGACTGATTCGTTATTCAAAAAAAAAAGTGGAGAATGGAAACAATTATGTAGATAACTGACACAAAAATAAGCAAAAAATATACTTTCTCTTAAAATGCTAAAGTGATTTCAGGAAAATAATACATTTTGCCTAATTTGACTTCAATATCTACTTTAATTTTATATTTACATACTTACTAAAGTATCCCAGGTTTAAAAAATCTGTCTGAGTGACCACACTCGGGCATTTTGTGCAGGCCCTTTTTCAAGGGTGCACCCCCAGGGACTTCCTGCCCCTTTGGAATATACATCTCTTTCAAAAATCACTAACATGCTCCTGGAGGGTTCTTAAGTTTTCCCCAAGAAAAACATTTGCTGAAAATAGTTAAAAGTATAAAGGAAAATCAACCTGAAAACAGACAATTCCCCAAGACAGATGTATTGTTTTTCTCAGTCAGTAAAACATTGAAATGATCTCACATCACAAAGTCACAGATTGCTGAGGGTTCAGTGTGGGACAGGGGAGGCTTCTCCAAGGTCATGGAGACCACAAGGCCAGGGATCTTTGCAATTCATCATGCTGCCTCCTTCTTTCAGGTTGGGAAATTCATTTTTAGATTCAAAGTACTATTAGGTGGGTTCTTCCCTTAAGATGGCATAGTAAAAGTGGCATTTGCTCCCTTGCCAAGACAGTTTTTTCTGTGTTATCACGGATGATTTCTAATATCTGTGAGATTTGATTATCTATTTACATGACCTTCACAGTATAGGTAGGATGATGTTTCTTAAACAGGTTTTCAAACACAGAAATACAATATAAGTTGGAAATGTTTTTCTGTAAAACTCACCACTTCTTCATCTGAGAGTTCTCTTCCTTGGATGCTGCTATTTTCTCTAACAGCTTGTTGGTGTTTTTTCCCTTTGATGTGACTAAAAAGATGAACCTCTGAAGAAATCTAAAAGTGTAAAATATTAAAAATAATTACAAGTACTAATAATGAAACTATCATATAATGTCCAATATACAACACAACAAATATTCTATTCGTTGACAAGTATGACCCCTAGATGGTTTCAAATCACTCTGAGCCCAATTCTATTTGGGGGTGATACCGAATTACCCAGAGAAGACCTGTGCCTTGGGTTGGAGGGGGTCCAGGAGGCCCAGCAAGAATAAGCAGGGACCGGGGATGAGCAGAGCGAGACTATGGTTTGCCTGCTCAGCCCTTTTGTTTTCCCAGCTCCATGACATAATCACTGAGGTGGTTGCCTTGCTCTGACGCAGAGATAAATCTGGTTCCAGCCACATGTCTAGAGATTTTGCTACTTTACAAAACAACAGCTACTCTCTGAACAACAGGATGAAGCCTTTGGCATTGGAACTAATGGCAGAAAGCAGCAGGTGCCACTGAGGCCACGAGCCTCGGGCTGGCGGGGTCAGGAAAAAGGAAGTTCTTTATGAGATTGTGAGCTTCAGTGCCAGTGCCCTCCCCAGCCCACAGAGAATGCCTCCTACCAGGATTGCGCAGAGCGAGCACTGCTTCTTCCGCTCGTACGGTGTGAGTTTGGGGGCATAATCAGTGTTCGCGTGTCTCCCACTGCTCAACTCGGCGGCCTTTTCCTTCCTTTGTTCAATCTGTTCCATGTGCCTTCGGATGCTCTCGTCATGCTATAACACAGCAAGCAATTTACCCTACCTACGGAGCCCTGAATGCCAGGCAGAAGTGTTTGCCTGAAAGCTTCAGATGAAGCCAGGAAACTATCCTGTTCCGGACATTTACAGGAAGCTTGCCAGCACAAACACATACACAGACAAGTATGGCACTCTGAACAAGTCCTTCATTTTCCCTTTGGGTGACTAGGGACAATCACAGCCAATCAAATACCAATCAACATCTCAAACTATGACAAATCACAGGGAATTTCATCAATTAGGCTCAGGTTCATCTCAGAAATTTGAGGAAAGAAGCAGTTAACTAACTGATAGCAAGAAGCACACGAGGCCTGAATCAGATTCCTCCTCTGCTACTTCCTATTGAACAACTACGGGCTGACTCCTTCTGGGACAGAGGGGAAGGGCATCCCAGAAACTATTCCTTGGGACAAAGCTTTGTGGTGAGGAAAGAACTTCATGAACCACAAACGCCCACTGCTATTATTAAATTATATCTGATTATCTCACAGGAGGCAATAATACATCAAAGTCAGAGTTTAGGCATAAAACAAAGCATTTTGTACTGAATTGCTACATGAGCAGTGGATTTGGCCAAATTGAATAAGCCTACTTTGGCAGTGAAATGAGAACTGATACCTTTCTATTTTTGTGGCTGAAATTATGGGGGAGGGGGGCTTTATTTATACATATATATACATGCATAAAGAGACAACATAAGGTCTTTCACACTTTGCAAAAATATTCATGACTCTTCAAATACAAAGAATTATACCTTGAGTTGAATCTTTTTCTGTAACTCTTCCATAGCTTCCTGTTGAGCTGCAGTGAGGGCAGCTAGTCTCTCTTCTCGATCTCTGTTAAAATATATTAAAAGGCAAGAACTGTGGATTTAGCTACAGATATTATCAAACTTACATTATATGATTTCTTTAAAAAAAATGGATAGCACTGAATGAGAAATGAATAAATGGTGGTGCATGTCGCAATCTCAGAAAAAAAAAATATAAAGAAAGAAGGGAAGATTTATAAAAACTGATGCAAAGTGAACCAGGAAAACAATAAATGCAATGATCATAATAATGTAAAAATAAAGAAAAAAATTAAAACTGAACTCTGTAATTATAGCAACCAAGCCTGGCTCTGAAGAAAAGTGACAAGAATAAACAACTTTCTCTTTTTAGAGAGAAGAATGGAGTAGAGAGCTACAGATATGAAATACTGAATACACTGTCATACTTGACGGATATGCTGGTTAATCTTGGTGAATTGCTTTTATTCCCCCTCTTTCTCTATTATTCTTTGTAATAAAATTTGGTTCTTTGGGTAAGAGAAAGGGGAGGGATACAATGGGAAAAATAGAATCAGAGGACATCAGTTAACATTTTTAAACAAAGATATGAAAACTCAGAATATGTATCTAACAAAAAGTCATTTAACCTGTATGCCCATAAATTCAAATAGTTTAGCCACAAAACATTTTAATCAGAACATGCCTATCAAGTACCTTCTATTCCAACAAGTGTCCATGGAAAGAGAGAGAACATTTTAGAATCAGAGGGAATGAACAAAGGCAGAAATGAGAGCATTCAAAATGAGAACTGAGGTAGTGAGTAGTCCAGTTTGGAAAAAAACATACAGTACTTGAAGGGAAGAAATGGGAGGCAACACTGTTAGGCGGCTGAGGTCGCTCAGGCTCTTCGGGAGAAAGAGTTTGTATCATATCAGGTGAAGGATGGGTTCTTTCCAAAGGCATCAGGAAGATAATGAAGCAAAACAAGCAGCATAAAGAATGACACTGAAGGCAGGACACCAGGAGGAGGTTATTAAAATCATTCTGCAAGGAGGGTGAGAGAAAAGAGAAACAGAAGGAAACAGCAGCTAAATGGATATTAGGACTAAAGGCCCCATTGAGTCTAAATGATTCTAAAAATGAGAGCAGGAAACAGCACAAAGAGGGAAATGGCTCTGGATGGGATGTGCTGAGGAACATGAGATTGCAGCAGGACGTCCAGATGAATCCAGCAGGTAGATGAAAATATGACTCTGGGGGTCAGGGAAGGGAAGCAGATTTGGGAATCATCTACATGGAAGTAATAATTTAAACCACAGGAGGGGATCAAATCAGCAAAGGAGAGAGCCTACAGAAAGAAAAAAGGGGAACAAAGCAAGAGCTATGGGGTATCTGACACTGAAGAGGTGGGAAGAAGATGAAGAACCACTAAGGAAGAGAGGAAGGCGTCAGGAATGCGCTGTCCTAAAAGAATTGCTGCACTTTAAAGTGTCTAAGAAAGTGGGAGGGAAGTCCCTGAGAGTTTTCCTAAAGAACAAACTCAACAAAGTGTACACAAGTCCCTCACATTCAGTGAGCCCGAGTAGAGACCTGTACTTCAGAGAGACAGATGTGAACACCCAGAAGCACCACAAGACTGAAGCAGTTCTTTTGGGGGAGACAAAGACAGGGGTCCCCTAGGGAACGGGGAAATGAGCGGTGACAGAGAAACACAAGGAACTGTGATTGTGCCACAACAAGGAATCCAAAGTTCAATTTTAGAACAATCTGGGAAGACTTGTGTGATCTGATGCAGAATGAAGATGAAATGGGAACTGTAATAGCAGTAGAAGGAAAAAGGTCATTGAAGACTTTAAGAACTGTAATCAGTGCAATAAACTAAGAGGATTTCTGACGCCCAATGAGGTAGCATTTGCCAGAGAACTAGAAATCATTTCTAGTATAGATATCATAGGGGCCACTTTTGCTTGGCTAATCATTTTTCTTTTTTTCCCCATTGGGGTTTGGTAGGGTGAGAGGGATTAAGGATAGCTTGTTCCCTGCCTCTTTCACCTCCAAAAAAAAAGGCAATATAAAAGATCATTAAAGCATTTTTTTAATGCAAAGAAAAGGTAGAAGGAAACATAATTGAGAATTACATGTTGAATTAATTATATACTTAAAAAGAAAAGTAAACAGCATATAATAGATATCTGTAGTTTCAAGCACAATCCTCTTCAACATGTAAATGCTTTCTTTATTTGGCATTTGTTAAATTGAGAATAAACAGAAATCAAAAAAAAAAGAAAAGAAAAGAAAAGAAAAGAAAAGAAAAGAAAAGAAAAGAAAAGAAAAGAAAAGAAAAGAAAAGAAAAGAAAAGAAAAGAAAAGAAAAGAAAAGAAAAGAAAAGAAAGAAAGAAAGAAAGAAAGAAAGAAAGAAAGAAAGAAAGAAAGAAAGAAAGAAAGAAGAAAAAAGGAAATCAATTTGAAAGGATTGTAGGATGTTGGCCACTGGACAAAGGCAACCGATTAGAGTCAGAGAACTTCTATCTTTTCGTTGGTTCAAGAATAGAATGTAGACTTTGGCGTCTTTTAAAAAGTAGCTTTAAGTCCATGGTGAAGAAAAAGTTGAACCTTCACTTCTCCTCTTGTGCCTCTTAGAGAGTTCCAAAGGCTGAGTGGGCTTCTCCCCCTCCCTACCTCTCTCCTCCTCAACAGCAGTGGGTGTATCACAAATGCATGGTCCAGGGGAAAAAGAGTGAGCTCAAGTGTCCAGAGTTTGCAACTCACAGTTGGGATCCTGCTTTAGGGTGAAGGCAGAACATTGAGCCAAGATTCCTGCTAATTGTGAAGATGAGAGTGGGATAGTGAGTGGCTTGTAGAAATCCAGGCCAGGAAAGGCCTGCCTCATTGAGGGTGGAGAGCCACATATTCTCTTAATTGCTATTATCGCGATTCCCTAGGCATGCTGTAATAGAGGCAAATGAGACCCGTTCTCATGTTGTACGCAAACCCAGGAGGCCGAGGGTTGTACAATTTCCTCATTTGTATGTAAATCCCAGGCCTTTTGCAGGACTTTTGACATAGCAAGAACTCAGCTAAAAAGTGCTGAATGAATAAATAAATGAAAAGCATTTTTTAAAAATTCAAAATGTAGGAACTAATGCTCTTTCTTCAATTCTATCACAGCATTGAACAAGTAGAATTTACACCTAACTGAATTCCAACAACAAAATCACATAAATACTGAAAGCTGAAATAAACTCTGCAAAGAAACTCGGTACAATTAGTCTTTTATACTGAATATGCTTCTCCAAATAATTTATGAAAAAGATGACTGATGAGAAACACTAAGCATTTTATGCAATATATCTCTCCCTTGAGGTGTCCAAGCAACACCTCCAGGAGATGTTTCTGGAAAGATGTTAATCTGGCTGTAAGGAAAGTTTTGGCTCATTATGGAGCCGGTGGGTAAACACATTCCCCATATATAAAGACAGGACAGGGAGCATACAATAATACCACTGGAAAACACTCTCATTTCCTTTCTGTTAAGGACAGTAGATTATGCTTCCTTTTAACAAAAAGGGAGAAAAGTCTTACAGTTAAGACTCTACCTCAAGGCTTTAACTGCATCATTTGTCTTCTCATAAAAATGTGTAAAACAATTTCACAGAAGCTGAAGGTCAGCATTTCCCCTATTAACTCAACAGCCCATTCATAAATCATTTTTAAATGATGAGGCCTTTGAAATACCTACACAATGAGACCACTTAGATGGCCTGACATTCATAGTGTGTTTTTAGCTTTTCAAAGTACATTTACATTTGTTAATTTGTTTTATTCCTCCAACAAACTCTGTGAAATAGGTAGGACAGTTACTAAGAGAAACATAATAAGAGTTCATATATAGTATATTTTAATTCTCTTGACTATAATTTATTCAGAAATAGTAGCCAAATCATTAAATGGAAACAAGTTAATGTACCATGAGGGTACAGGGATTTTCAACAGGCAGTATTATAAACACTATTTCTTTCACAAGAAAATTTAATCACCATCAGATGCATGAGGATAGTAGACTATGAAGAAATAACAAACAAGCATTTCAAAAAGATTGAAAGAATCAAAAAGCTTTAAAATTTTATAAAATGATTCAAGTATTCTCCAGAGGCATAAGTTGGAAAGATTTTTGGTATATTTACCTAAAACAGGGACTCTCAAATCTTTTTGGATAAGATCACCCTTTTGGAAGTACTTTAGGGAAGCCTACAGAACCCTTCTCAGAATCATGTTCGCTGACTACCTTGACGTTCAAGGACATGCTGAATTTCAGTTTGAAGTTAGTGAAAATTAAGTCATTTTTTCCCACCTAAATTCTCAGACCCTATGTCAGTTAAGAACTGCTGAATTAAATGCAAAAGAATGTTTCTACTTCCTTGTCCTATGGTTAGATTTTTGATATGTGATTAGCTTGATGTGGCAAATAAGAAGACAACTGGTGATGTCACTGGCTTAGTTTATTTTTTCTCCAAATCTTGCCATTTTTTTTAGGTATATATAAAAGGTAAGGAAATGACAATCTTGGAGGTCAGCCTTCATCTGTAACTTGTAGTTTTAGGGAATTATCTGGGGGTTCTAACACAATAGAGAACTTAGACATTATGTCAAAGGGCAGAGTCTCAGTAGTGGAGGCCAGGTTTTGCTACCTTTAAAGACAGTCCCCCTTTGTACTGCTAATGAAAAGGGAGGTAATAGAGCTAGATAATAGAACAAGGAAGAGCAGGGCTCAAATTACACCTCAGATACCTACAGTTTGTATGACTCTGGACAAGTTATTTTCTTTTATAAAATGGGGATAATAGTATTTAACATATGGAGTTATTATAAAGAAAAAAAAAAGAAATAATGAAACCTACCAGTTTCTTTGCTGATTCCCTACAATTTTCTTTTTTAATTGGGTCCTGTGTGGGTAGGTGAATGGGTATGCGTGGCAATGGAGACTAAGTGACTTGTCCAGGGTCACACAGTTAAGTGTCTGAGAACAGATTTGAACTCAGGTCCTCCTGACTTCAAGGCTGGTGCTCGATCCACTGCACCACCGAGCTGCCCCTTCCTTAGGATTTTCTAAGTAAACCATCAGTTCATCAAAAACAGGGACAGTTTTATCTTCTCTTTGTCTGTCTTTATGCCTTTAATTTTGTTCTCTCATTTTAATTCAATTGCGTTTTTGGAATGAATTTTTTCAAATGAAAGCAGGGAAAGGGACCATCATCCTTATTTCATTCCTACATTTAATGGGAAAATGTCTAGTTTCCTACTGAATTTAATGTGTAGGCTTCTGATTTTAGGAGTATGAGATTTTTAATCATATTTTTAAAAAGATTCACTATACTTATACATCATAGAGATTCTAGCATAAATAAGCCTTATACTTTGACAAGTCTTTTCTATGTCTATAGAGCCATCAGATTTGGTATTTTTCTTTTAATAAGACTTATTATGCAAATAGTTTTCTTAATATTAGAAGAAGAACAACTAGGTGGCACGAAGAATAGAGCACCAAGTCTAGGGGCAAGAAGTTTCATCTTTTTGAGTTCAAATCTGGTTTCAGAGACTTACCAGCTGTGTGACCCTGGGCAAGCCACATAAACTTGGTCTGCCTCAGTTTCCTCAATTGTAAAATGAGGGTCATAATAGCATCTACCCCACTGAATTGCTATAAGGATAAAATTAGACAATCTTTATAAAGAGTTCAGCACAATATATGGAATATAATAGGTGCTAGATAAATGCTTACTATCTACCTTTCCCCTACTTAAGATACATTAATGATTTTGTTCTATAATACTACTCTATTGCTTTATCCTACCCTGATTTAAGTATAAGGACTATATTTCTCTGATAAAAAGATTTGGGTGGAGTGCTTCTTTCTCCAATTTTGAGAAAAAATTTGTGTAGCACTGGTATTAATTTCTGCTGACATGTAACTCCAAAGAGCTTTTGTTTGGCTTTTGTCATATGAATATTTTATTTGAATTTTATTTTATATTCTCCTTTTTTACACAGATTGACTAGAAATTTTATTTTTTTTTAATTTTTTCCCCCAAAATAGGAACTTTTGAATTCATGATCTCTAATTTTTCAGCCTTTCATAATTTTAGCATTTCCTCTTTTATTCTTTTTAATTTTCTAAATGCATTTTATTAATCCTTTTATTTTGTCCCATTTTTTAAATGTAAGTTTTTAGGGCTTCTTCTTTAAGAATCTCTGTCAGGATACCCCATGAATTTTTTAACTTTCACTTCTCCAAAATTTCTTGTTTTTTTCTGTTAAAATGTCTCAGACTCTGAGGGGGGTGGGAGGATGAAGGTCTCCATATATTTGTTATTAATACTGTTTCATAGGTCATACTTTTAAAAGCAAAACAATTTCATTGCTTGTCTCCTCTTGTAATACAACTTTTAATTGAAAATTTAAAAAAACTATAGATCAATAAATAAAACTAGGAGTTGGTTTTATGAAAAACCAATAAAATAGATCATTGACTTTTTTTTTTGTTTTACAAAGGAAGAAAATGAAAACAGCTGTATCAAAAAAAGTGAAAAGTGTGACTAATGCTTAATGACATTAAGCAATTATTTAGGAGTTATTTTACTAATTATATGGCAATAAAACTGACAATTTAAGTAAAATGAATGGACATTTACAAAACTATAAATTGCCCAGTTTAATAGAAGATGAAATAGAATACTTAAAAATAGCCTTATCTTATAAAAAGAAATTTAACAAACCACAAACAGGCTCCCTAAGAAAAAATGGCCAGAATCAAACGGATTTGCAAGTAAATTCTATAAGATATTTAAAGAACAATTATACTGCTTGGAAAAACAGGGAAAGAAAGTCTACTGAATTCCTTCTATACCACAAATACGGTTTCATACCTAAACTAAGGAGAGCAAAAATAGAGAAAGAAAATTATAGGACAATTTCCCTAATGAATATTAATGCAAAAATTTTTAAATAAAATACAAAGAATATATCAATATATGCCAGGAATGCAGGATTGGTTTAATATTAGGAAAACTATACATATAATCAATCATGATCACAAAAACAACAAAAATCATATGATTATATAAGAAGAAGAAGAAAAAGCTTTTGAAAAAATACAGTATTTCTTATTAAAAACATTTGAAACCATAGGAATAAATGGACTCTTCTTAAAATGGTAAATAATATTTATCTAACACTAAGAGCAATCTGTAATGGGTATAAAAATCTTCCGAAAAGGCTCAGGAGTGAAGGAAGGATATACATCATCACCATTAATATTCAATATTGTGTAAGAAATGCTATCTCAATATTATTATTATCATATAGCATTAAGACAAAAAAAAGGAAATGAAAGAATAAGCACAAGCAAAAAAGAAAGAAGTATCTCTCTTCAGATGATATAATAGTAGACTTAGAGAACCCTAAAGAATCAATTAAAAAATAACTTAATCAACAACTTGAACAAAGTTGCAGGATATAAACACACAGAGATCATCAGCATTTCTACATACTACCAACAAAGTCAAAATTCATTTCTGTAGACTATATAGATTACTTGAAAATCTACCTGCCAAGACAAACTACAGAACTATGTGAATACAATTACCAAATACTTTTCAGACAGATAAATAAAGATCTAAACTGAAGAATATTGACTTCTTATAGGTAGGCTGGAGCCAATATGATAAAAATGAAAATACTATCTAAATTAATTTACTTATTCAGTACCATGCCAAACTATGAAAGAATTATATTACAAAAAATAGAAAAAATAATAAGAAAATTCATCTGGAAGAAGAGATTGAGAATGATATAGAAATCAATGGGGAATAAAAAGTAAAGGAATGCAGTCTAATATACCAGATCTCATACTGTATTATAAAGCAGTAATTATCAAAATGATCTGGGACTTCTAAGAAATATAATGGACTAATGGAACAGATTAGGTACCCAACACACAGTAATATTAATAAACTCTGAAATTTTGGGGCAAGAATTCACAATTTGACAAAAACTTTCTGGGAAATCCGGAAAGAAGTCTGACAGAAATCAGGCAACATCTCATGCCACATACCAAGATAAGGTCAAAATGGGCACATAATTTAAGCATAAAAGGTGATATCATAAGCAAATTAGGGATCACAGAATTGTATGTCAGAATTATAGGTAATGGAAGAATTTATGGAAAAAAAAAAACAAGAGAGAAATTCAGGAAGTAAAATGGATAATTTTGGGCCTATAAAATTTTTCTGTACAACAAAACTAATATGGACAAAATTAAAAGGAAAATAGGAAAAGGGGGGAGGGGTAGAAATTACAACAAATTTCTTTGATAAAGGTCTTTTTTTTTTTTCAAATATTTGGGAAATGGAGCCAAATTTATAAAAATAAAAGTCATTCCCCAATTGATAAATGGTCAAAGAGTAACACAGGTTTCAGAAGAATAAAGCTATCAATACTCTTACAGAGTGAAAAACTTGTTATATGTATATATAAAATAATTAGAGAAATGAAAATTAAAACAACTTGAAGTACACCAGATTGAGATATCCATCAAATTGGCTAAGACAATAAGGAAAAAAATGACATACTGGAGAGACTATGAAAAATAGAGACACTAATACACTACTGGTGGAGTAGTCTAATCATTCTGAAGAACAATTTGGAACTTTGCCCAAGGGCTACAAAACTATATATACCCTTTGATCCAACAATGTCAGTCCTGAGTCTTTATTCCAAAGAGATCATAAAAGAGAGAAAAGACAGTATATAAAATAAACCTATACAAATCATCAGCATTTCTATATGTTACTAACAAAGCCCAACAACAAGTGACAGAAAAAGAAATTCCAATTAAAATAACTGTAGACAAAATAAAATATTTGGGTGTCTACCTGCCAAAACAATGCGAACACAATCACAAAACGCTTTTCACACAAATAAAGTTTGATCTTTTTCCAGTTGTTTAGATCTATTGCTCATAGGTTAAACCAAACTAATATAATAAAAATGACAATTCTACCTAAATTAGTCTACTTGTTCAGTATCATATCAATTAAACTACCAAAAAATTATTTTATAGAACAAGAAAAAATAGTAACAAACTTCATCTGGAAAAAGAAAAGGCAAATATTGAGGAAATTAATGAAAAATAAAATGCGAAGAACAATGGCCTAGTAGTACCACACCTAAAACTTTATTATAAAGCAGCAGTCACCAAAAACATCTGATACTGGCAAAGAAATAAGAGTGATGAATCAGTGGAACAGGTTAAATACACATGACACAATAATCAATGACTATGATAATCTATTGTTTGATAAACCCAAAGACTTCATCTTCTAGGAAAAGAATTTACTATTTGTCAAAAATTGCTGGGAAAATTGGAAAATAATGTCAGAAACTCAGCATAGAACTACATCCCATATCAAAATAAGGTCAAAATGGGTACATAATTTAGGTATAAAGTGTGATATTACAAGCAAGTTAGGAAAGCAAGAGATAGTTTACCTATCAGACATTTGGAGAAGAAGGAATTTATGGCCAAAGAAGAACTAGAGAACATTATGAAATGAAAAATGGATAACTTTGATTACATTAAATTAAAAAGTTTTCCTACAAACAAAACCAATGTATCCAAGATTTGAATAGGCGCAGAAAATATGGGGGAAGGGAAGTTTAAAGTCAGTGTTTCTGATAAAGGCCTAAAATAAGAACTGAGTTAAATTTGTAAGAATACAAGACGTTCCCCGATGATAAAAGGTCAAAGGATATGAAGAGACATTTTTCAGATGAAGAAATTAAAGACATCTATCATCATATGAAATAATGTCCTAAAAATCACTATTGTGATTAGGAAAATGCAAATTAAAACAACTTGGGGTACACCACCTCACACCTATCAGATTGACTAAGATGACAGAAAAAGATAATGATAAATGTTGAAAGGGATGTGGGAAAACTAGGACACTAACGCAATGTTGGTGGAGTTGTGAAATGATCCCACCATTCTTAAGAACAGTTTGGATATGCGGTATATAAAAATAATGGAATATTATTATTCTATAAAAATGATGAACAGACTGACTTTAGAAAGGCCTGGAAAGATTTACATAAAATGATGCTGAGTAGTAAAGCAAGCAGAAGCCAGAAAACATTGTACACAGCAATAGCAGGATCGTGTAATGATCAGCTATGGTAAACTTGGTGATTCAGTGATCCAAGGTAATCTCATTAAACTTTGGATCAAAAATGCCATCCACAGCCAGAGATTGAATGGCGATCAAAACATACTATTTTCACCTTTTTCCCCCTTCTGTTTTTTCTCTCATACTTTTCCTCTTTTGTTCTGATTTTTCTCTTCCAACATGATTCATATGGAATATGTAAAAAATGAATGTACGTGTACAACCCCCCTCCCCCCAAAAAAGTTGTTTTTTTTTAAATATGCAACTGAGGAAAAATAAACACAATAAAAAAAAAAGAGAGAGAGAGAGAGAAAGGACCCACACGTGCAAAAATGTTTGCAGCAGCTCCTTTTGTAGTGTTAAAGAATTGGAAAATGAGTGGATGCTCATCAACTGAGGAATGGCTGAAAAAGTACATGGCATACGAAAGTAATGGAATATTATTCTTCTTTGAAAAATGATGATCAGGCTAGTTTTAGAAAAGGCTGGACTTACATGAACTAATGCTAGGTGAAAGAAGCAGAACCAGGAAAACATTGTACACAGCAACAGCAAGACTGTGTGAGGATTACCTATGGCAGACTTGGCTCGTCTCAGCATTTCAAAGATTCAAGGCAATTCCAACCAACTTTGGACTGAAAATGATAATTCTCATATGAGATCTCCATATACTAGGATCAAAAGAAATGTTCTAAAAAAATTAGTTATGGGGCAGCTAGGTGGCGCAGTGGCACCAGTCCTGAAGTCAGAAGGACCTGAGTTCAAATATGACTTTAACACTTAACATTTCCTAGCTATGTGGCCCTGGGCAAGTCACTTAGCCCTGATTGTCTCAGCCAATCAATAAACAAACAAACAAACAAACAAATAAAGTGGCTATTATCATGGCATCCAAGAAACAGATTCTAAAGATGACGCAAGACAAAATATACCACCATGGAACTGTAAGGAGAAAGTTATGAGATAAAAAACTTAAGGTGAACACTGTCAAAATTGGCAGCCACGGGCTCTGGAATCCAAGGATCAGAGTTCAGATCTTCTCTCTGATACCTATAAACTGTGTAACCAGAAGCAAGTCACCCACCCTTGCTGGGCCTCAATTTTCTGATGTGTAAAATGAGCAACTTGGGCTGAATAATCCCTGAGCTCCCTTCCAAGTCTAGACATACGATATGTGACTTGCAGTTTAATTTAAAGTAAGTTTATTACTTTCTTATCCTCAGTGCTAAAATAATAAGTTTGAGTGTTTTTGAACACCATGCCAAATTAAACAAAGACAGATAATTTATTTTCTTGCCAAATACTAGACCAAACACAGAGCCTAAATGTTGGTTTGGTTCAGCTTCATTTAAAGGGCACATTTTCAAGTGTTAAAAGTTTTCATGAGTAAAAGCCTCACTGCCAAGTTATCTAAAAATGTCTATGAAAATTTAATTACATTTGATGAACAAACCTTTTTTTTCCTTTATGAGAAACAAAGAACACATTCACACCTTATCTTTATATATACCCACAGTATTTATATACAAACAATTTTCAATAATGGTCCTTTTGAAATTGATGAGATGATTTTTAATGTATTTGATTTAAAATAAGTATTCATGATTCCTAGCGAGTGAAAGTAACTCAAAAATTTCTCAAATAATTTAGATAAGTTTGGAAAAAGGAGGCTTTCAATCTACCTGAGTCTTAGGCATTTAAGAAATGTCAGCTGAAGAAAGAATTGGTAAAGCCCATCTATTTGACCATGAGTCTAAAGAAGAAGCAATTATTGTAATTTGTATTTCCAAGAATGTGATTGTTCTACCCCTACCTGGGGAAACCTAAAGTAAAGCACTTATTTACAGCAGGAGTCAGTAACTTTTCCATATTCCAGAAAATAGATCTCCTAGATTTGAACCTTAAATCCAATGTTATTGACTATCTGTATGTAAGTGGTTAAAAGGTTTAATTAATTAACAATTATTATGTGTCTCTGATGTGCTATATTTTGGATTAGGCTACAGAAATATAAGACAAAAATTAACTCATTCCTTCTCTTAAAGCAGTTTATTAGAGTTCATATCTCCCCTCTGATACTTATAAACTGTGTAACCAAGTATGTAAGTGCATACAGAATAAATACAAAATGAAGGGCACTAACAGAGGCTGGGATCAGGAAGACTCCAGCAGATTCCTAAAGGAAATAAAAAATTACATGAGGCAAAAAAAAAGAGAAAATACCTTCCAGGCATCAGTGATGGTCAATGCAATGACAGAGAAAAGGGAAGGAGTACTGTCTGTGAGAGACAGCCCATGCAGGCTGGATGTCAGTGATTTCCTCTGTTGAGAGGAGAGGGCTATCGGGGGAAAGATGGAGAGACGTGCATGAAAAAGATCAGCTCCTGCAGTCACAGAACTCCCAGGCTAAAGGCGGAGACAACAGGCAACAACAATGGACACCTAACACACACGGGGTAAGGAAAGGGAAGGCAGCAGCATTACAAGGGATGAGGAGGCTTCTTGCAACTGAGATCTGAAAGAATCCAGGAGGTGGGGAACAGAGTGATAGGCACAAGGAATGGCCAGGAAAAATGGGAGATGGAACGTCTTAATTAACAGCAAGAAGCCCGGTGTCAATGGACTGAGAGTCAGAGTGAGGTTAGGAAGGGCCGGGAATGCCAAAGATGAGTTTGTATTTGATCCTAGAGGCAAGAGAGAGCCGGGGAGGTGACAGGATTGGACCAGGGCTTGGGGGAAATGACTGGAACAGGCAGTGACTGGGGGCAGGCAGTTCCACCATGGGGCCATCACTAGGCGATCAGGGCCAGAGAGAAGAGGGCACTGGAAACGTTTAATGCAGGCCTTCACAAAGCACTGGCTACAGCGGGATGAGAGAGACCACAAGCCTCCGTGACTGGCAGGGTGGTCATGCCCTCAAGAGGTAGGGGGAGATGTGGGAGAAGGGAGGGTTGTCAGAGAAAGGCAAGGATCAGAGCGTTAGCCAGGCTGAGCTTGTTATGACCATAGGACATCCAAGAGTCTGTTGGAGATGTAAGACTGGAGGAGCCAGCACAAAGGTTAGGGAAGGATAATTAGATGGGAATCATCAAAGTAGAGATGATAACTGAAAGCAGAAAAGAGAAGAGGGTCCAAGACAGAACCTGGTGGGATGCCCACAAATGGCAGAGAAAAGCTCAATGAAGATCCAGGAGACTAAGCAGCACCAGTCACGCAGACAGGAGGAGAACGGGAGGAAGGGGCATCCCATCTAAAATCCCACTTCTTCTAGGAAATCCCTTTTCATTCTAGTGCTTCCTTCTACTAGAGGTCCTATATACAATCGCTTGTTTGTACCTTTTTGTTATCTCCCCCAGTAGGATCTCTGGCCTCTTTTTGTGTCCCTGGCACTTAGCACAGGGCTGGCACATGGTAGGTGTTTAATGGGTGTTGGCTAACAGCACAATCAACATCACTCAGGTGAGTTGAGTTTCAATCACAGCAAGGGACAGAGCCAACATGGTGTTTAGGACAGTGCAAAGAGATGAAGGGGCTGTGACCAAAACAGACCCTGGGGGATGGAGCCCTGATCCAGGATTGTCTGGATCCCTGCACAGGATTGACCTGAGATGACCCACCGAGGATCAATCACATCAAGTGTCTGCCCATCCCATGAAAAGGGCTGGGTGGGAAGAAAGTCTCACCCAAGCACTGAGTCTCATTCCAGAAACTGAGGCTGGAAAGAGAAGTAAACAGAAGAAAATGTCAAACAAAATGAAGAAAAAGTAAGAGAACTCAAGAGATGGAAAAAGAATGACCTATTTACAAGGACTACAAGATCACCTGAAAGAAAGGAGTGAAGGGTAGACAAAATGCAGCATTAAACAAAGTCAGAGCTGCAATGGAAAGAGAATTAAAAGCTGAGAAAGCCTTATGCAAGTAATGCATTACCAGCTAATTAGAATGGGACAAACAAAAAGCAAAGATTCCATGTAAAAAGAAAAATAAATTTTTAAATGAAAGTATTAATTTAAAAAAGAATCTTCTGGTAAATTCACTTCTTGCCGCTCTGACAATGCTGTCACAAAAAGAGGGCCATCTGAGGGGTGAGGGTGCTTGGGGGGGGGGGGGTGCCTCAGGGACAAGGGACCAGCCTTCTTCACTGTTAGGTTACTTGAAGGTATATGAGAATGTTTTAATCTCAGAGGTGGAGAGAGGTGCATGAGCTTCATTTCTTGCCCAGAATTTGTACTTTAGAGAGGTCTGAGAGGTCTTATTGGTCACAGGACACAGAGCAAAGAACACAACACAACTACATGATTTCAGCTCACATCTAGCAAAGATGCAAAGTTGGGAGGGGAGGGGGGGTTATAAGCCAACTGTTCTCAGAAGAATGGCCAATTATTAAAGGCTTCACAAAAATGTTCCAAATCACTAAAAACAAAAAGAGGGCAAACTCACAACTACTCTGGCAATTCCTGCTGAAAAACCAGGTGAGGCCCTGTAAACAAAGCACCTAAGACACCCATACCCCCTGCCCTGAGGGATCACTGGCAGAGGGGAGGCCCCAGCCACACCCAAGCCAATGGCACCTTCTGCAGCTGTCTGGTGATGAGCAGAGCCCCGGCTGTGTGAGGGCAGCACGTCAGGACTGCACTGTGAGGGGGGCCGAGAGGAGCGTGGCAAGGCTGATGGGAACTGACCCAAGGCAGAGACCACGATCCCAACACTGCAACATCACCACCACCAAACTTGCCTTCCAAGAGCCAGCAGAAGACACATCCCTGCCAGTCACTTGGAGAAGCAGAGGGCCACAGATGGAGAACATCAGTACAGAGGGCGTCATCTTTTTTTGATATATTCATGGGTCCCACTAAGTTGTTGTTTTGGCGGGTTTTTTTGGATAAGAAAAATAAGTGTTAAATTGGTTGGCTCTTGAAGAATAGGAAAAGAAATGACACAAGGGAAATTTAGGTGATGCAAAAGCAAAAATATCAATAAAATACCTTTAATTTTTAAAAAGGTGTATCAAATTCAATCTGCAATTTGGTCCATCATTCTGAAATACAATAATGATCAATGAACGCGTTCAAAAGATCATTCCTTCTGTGGTCCTTAATGGATTTCAGTAAAGGTTGGTATGTAGACAGAAGTTACAGAGAAATATACTTCAACTAAATAAGGTCTACACTTCACAGAGAGTTACCATCTAGGATCAATTTGCAATTGTTAGAAATTTGATTTTCAGTTCCAAATTCTCTCCCTCTCATCCTCCATCTCCCTGAACCAATAAGAAAGCAAGCAAGAAAAAAAGGGCCATTACAAAACAGACTCCTTCATTGCCCATGTTCAACAAAACACTTATTTCTGTCTTGCATTTCCTCTCTCCCTGGAAATAGGTAACATGTTTTGTCATCAATCTTATGAAACTGGTTGGCTCCTTAGTATTCTAGTATTCTAAGTCTTTCTTTGAAAAAAAAAAGTTTTATGACATCATATATGTCTTATATCATCATAGTTATCTCAACTACCCCACCTGTCCTAGAGACCCTTTCTATGTAACAAATATAGTGTGTCTGGAAAAGAAAAAAAATATCAGTACAGCTGACTGATACTTTGAAACAGTCTGAAAACCTGGGCAGTGTGTATCTAGCACCTATGGACCTCTCACCTCCAGGGAGGGTGGGTTGGTGGGGTTCTTTCATTTCTCCTCATTCAAGTCCCATGGGATCTTCATCTCTGAGTTACATTCACTTTGGGTGTTTTGGTGTGGGGCTACTCTGTTCTAAACACTGCTGTGGTCACTTTTGGGGTTTTGTTTTCTTGGCTCTGCAAACTTCACTTGGAGATCTTTCCATGTGTCTTTTGTGTCCATCACAGATCATTTCTTATGGCACAACAATGTTCCATTACATTCATGGACCACAATTTGTTTAGCCATTCTCCAACTGGAGAGCTCCTACTTTGTTCCCAGTTCTTAGTTACCACAAGGAGTGCTGGTATTCTAGAGCACATGAGTACTTACTTTTCATTGATCAGTTTCTTGGATTATAAGTCCAGGAATGGAGTCTCTGATTTAATGGGGATGGACATTTTAATCATTTTATTTGCATAATTCTAAATTGCCTTCTAAAACAGTTGCACCAATGCCTAGGCACTCTAATTCTGCCTCCAACTCTTACTACTATCACTGCATAAATTGTTCCCTGAGTTCTATTAACTTTACTTTGCATCAATTCATAATAGTCCTTCCAGGTTTTTCCAAAACCATGCTCTTCATCATTTTTTACAGCACAATAGGATTCCATCATAAACACATGCCATAATTTGTTCAGCGATTTTATAACTGATAGTCAAGATTTCAATTTCCAATTCTTGGCCACTATAAAAGAGTGGCTATAAATATTTTTGTACACATGGACCTTCTTTCTGCTTCTCTGACCTCTAAGGGGTCTAGGAGGGGTCCTCTAGACTTCAGGGCAAAGAATCTACCTGAGAGTTCAGGAAGGTCAAGACTGGGACTCAACATGCTAAATTCAGTATCAACATGGGGAACAGTGCAGAATGTGAGTGATTTCTGCCCCTCATTCAGGGGAAATTCTTCAGCAACTTTTCACAACATTAACAGAATTTCGGTAAACTGGATTCGTGTTTTGGAGCATTCAGAAAAGAGCTCAGTGGCAGCATACCACCATTACCACGTGGGGGAGGGAGTTACCTGGCTCGTTCCCGGGCTGCGTCCTCCCGAGCTTTCTCTTTCTCTTGCCTCTGCTGCTCGATGCGCGCCTCCTGCTCTCTCCTCTTCATCAGCAGCTCTTCCACGCGAGCCTGACGTTCAGCTTCCAGAGCTCGTTTGCGTTCCTAATATCAGAATCATTGTTTCCAAAGATATGTTTTCAATCGAAAAATAATGAAAGCCATCCCACTCTTTCCACTGACCAAGAGATTAGTTTTTTGGTGCCAAATTTCTGCCTTAGCCACAAGGAACATAGTCCTAGTGGTGGCAAACTAAACCCAAGGGCCCAAACACACCCATCTTAAAGTAACTTATTCTTTTCATCTGATTGCTGCAACAAGAATATTACTCACAAAATTATTAATTTAACAGCATGAGAAATTATAATACAAAATCATGCTTTTGAAGCACCAAACAGACACACACTGGGGCACGGGTCTGGCCCACAGCAGCTACTCCACAAATGCTGGCAGCTGATAGACTCTCTTGGTGGCCTTCTACCTAACAGGCCTTTGGGAGAGCTGAGGACGTATGGCTCATGAGGCAGGGAGCAGGACGGAGCTGGGCTTGGAGGCCGAAGCACCAACACCGACTGACTGTCCTGTGGACTGTACAAATGGTTGCCTCTCCTCTCTGTGACTCCGCCTCTTTAATTAAAAGTTAATTACCTGCACTGCTTCATCTCGGGCTTGCTTTTCCTCTTGTCTTCGCTGACGTTCTTCTTGTAATTCATTCAGCCGCTGTTCGTATTCTTTGAGCTTAGAAAGCACATCATGACGTTTATTCTGGGCTTCCAAAGTATTTATAAATGCAATTTCATTTACCTATAATAAAAGCAATGGATAACTCAAAGACTTTCAAACTGAATTCAACCAATTTTAGACTATAAGTTAATAGTAATCTAATCAGTAATGGAGACTTCTTCTCTCACCGAGGAAATACAGATTTATCCTTTGGAATACACATTTAAGCCTATGGACTAATTTACCATGACTAAACATAAAGCTTTGTAAGAAGACATATGTCAACTTAACTATATCCCAAAGAGAAGAACAGGTGGACAAAGGACCTCCACTTGATTGCCGAGTTTTGGAATTTTACTCTTTTTTTCTACAATTAAGCTCAATTAAAGTCAATAAATATTTGTTAAGTGCCTATTGCTAAGTGCTAGGGAAACAAAAAGGCTGACCAGCCGCTGGTTTTTAGGTAATTCTAACTTGAAAGGTACAATATGAACAATTATGTACAAACTACAGACAGGATAAATTTGAAATAATCAAAAGAAGGAAGGCACTAGAATTAGGAATCCTGAGAAAGGCTTCCTTAAGAAGGCAAAATTTTAGATAGAAGTTCTGGGAAGTCAGGAGGTAGAGAGGTAGAGGGAGAACATTCAGACATGATGGGAGATAAGTAGAATAAATGCCTGAAGCTAAGATAGGAAATATTTTATTTAAGCCAATGTTACCAGATCACAAAATGAGTGAAACTGTGGTGCTAATTACCAGTAGCCAGTAGCATGGAGAGGTGGTGCAGATATAAGAAGATTGCAAGATTTTCTATATTATCCTAAAAATGACAGAGAGCCACTGTTTGACTGAATAGGGGGTGATATGTTGCATTTTAGGAACTATTGCTTTAACAACTAAGTGAAGGATAGCTGGAGAGGCAAGGAAACCAATCTGCAGGCTGGCAGGCAGAAGGCAATAAAGGTCTTCATCAGGGTGGGGGCCACATCAGAGAAGTGGGCATATGGGCAGATGTTACAAAGATAAAATCAAAGGCCTTGGCAACAGATTGGATAGAGGGTAGGGGAGGTGAGTAGTGAGGAGATGAGAAGACACCTGGGATTCAAGCTGGAGTGACTGGAAATTTGGTGGGCTTTTTGATAGTAAGAAGGAAGTGTGGAGGAGGGCAGGCTTGTCTGGAAAGAAAATGAGCTAAGTTTAGGACATCCTGAATTTCAGATATCTCTGGAATCCAGTTATCCAGGGAGATTTCAACAGGCAGCTGGAAATTTAATATTAGAAGTCAACAAAGAAGTTAGGGCTAGATAAGTAGATTTCAGAATCATTGGCATGTAAACTGAATTCACAAGAATTGATGAGATCCCCTAGAGAAATAATAAAGGCAGAGATGAGATGAGGGCCCAGCACAGAGTCCTGTGGGATACCCATGAAGATTTAGCAAAGGATGGTAAAAACAGGTAGAAGGAGAACCACAAGAAGCACTTTCATGAAGACAAAGGCAAAGGATTGCTGAGCCTTCTCACTAGTCTTCATACAGCCCTGAAGGAAATATGCTGGGAAGTCCTAAAATAGGCTTTGTGTATATATACTGATAGACAAGAATTTAATAAGAAATTAACATGAATTTTCTAACACCAAGTTTGCCAAACATTTGAGTTGGAACCAAAACAAGAACAAAAGAAAGACCATCAGACCACAGGTCCTTTGTGATGCACAGAAATGTGGTCATCCTGTACTGAAGATCTTATGATGAACATTTGTAAAAAGATGACCCTAAAAACTGGTACTGTTCCATCGTGCATAGACCTAAAGATAGTGAAGTCTTCCAGATAAATGTTCTTTATGAAGGATTTTTTTTTCCTACATCAAGCACTGAAATATTGTAAAGCCTGCTAAGGGAAATATACAATCACAACAACAATAATAATTCAGCTCAACCACTCACATAAGAAAAACAAAACAAAAACGAAGAATGTATTCTATCCAGACCATAGTATGTGAGTTGGATGGATAACCCAGAGAACTGATGGATCAGAACATCTATTTTGGAAAAACCAGGAGGTAGCAATAGGAATTTGTGTACCGAGACAAGCACCACAAACTTGACACTAGGGTAACAGTAGGCACTATCCCATTCAGGATGGTAAGACCCACAGGGCACCAGGCCTAGTGGAAAGAGATTCTAGGAGATCACAAATCTTCTGCTGTCCAACCACCCAGGAAATAAGCCACCTAGTAGCTTCTATTTTACCCGATTGTTCCTTAGATCAAAATGATAGGTCAGTTGTTTCTTTCATGGCCTCTAAAAAACCTGATTACTGGGGGACAGGCAATACACTTTTGAAACAAGAATGAGGGAGAATTTAAGTCAGCTCTGCTAAAATCTCTAAGTGTTAGAGGACAAAAACTGGAAAAGTATTAGGTATCATCTAATTACATCGCTTTATCTGACCGAGGAATATACTTAGGGCTGGGGCCTTCTTCCCCCCATTCTCCTGATGCTACTACCAAACTCTGTCCCACAATAGAACACCACTCCTACTCCTCCTTCCTTGAAGAAGTATAGCTATTGGAAGAACTTTTTGAATTTTCCACCCTAAACAACATTTTCCACTTGGGGCAAAACCCTGGTCATCTAAGCCTGGTTCTAGATACTGTAGGGAGACAGTGGACTAGGCCCACAATCAAACAGGAGGAGACCAGGCTGAGTTTTGGAAACTAAAGAGAGTTTCAACGACCTCAAGATTCTACCTGACACAAAGGCCCTCACCTCTGAACCAGTTTTCATGTCATGAATATCTATGAAGTATGGAATGTCACCTCCTTTGCAGAGTCAAAACGAAGGCACCAAAATGTTGGTGAGGTACAGAGCAAGTGTGACTCCACAGGTAAATGTCATAGCAAACACCAAGAAAGAAAAGTCTGACCAGAAAAGAGGGGAGCCGAGAATGTAACAAGGGTCCAAGGCAGCTCCTGCACAGGCTCATCAGCTTCTGGGGGAACACTTTACAGAGGATTTACACAAAAACATGACAAAGAATCACAGATAATGAGTGGAAGGGCTTCAGGATCTATAGCACTGGAGGGAGCACCTACACAGAGATAAATAATAAACCCATCAAATTATCCCAACAAAACATCTTTTTCTATGACTAATTATTTGTTTCAAAACTAAAAAGATGTGATTAACACAGCCTCTTTCTAAGTTTTCATGGGTTTGTGTGGCCAACTAAAAATTCATTTGCTATTCAATCTTCATAGCGATGGGCCATTCTATTCTTAACTAGTCTGGTTCACAGATAATAAGAGACAGAAGTGGTCACACACCTAGTTTTTCTAGATTAAGAACTTGCCCACATTTCTTCTGCTACAGCTCTGAAGAACCCAGGTTCACTTTGCATGATCAGTCAGCAGAAGAGACTTTTAGTGGAGAATGAATAATATACTTTAAATGTATTGTGGATGTACATTTCTGGGTTGGCCTGAGAATTAAAATACAATCTGTAATACTTTTTCTAAGAGAAAACCAGTTTTAAGTCCTAAACAACCAACTAACAAAATCTAAATACAATTCTCACAGATATTTAATCTGCAAATTATTGATTTGTGGAACAAAGTGCTATTTACTTTAATGTATTGCCTTTTAAAAACAATACAGACCCTTTAAAACACTCTAATAAAACACTTCTTTTTATAAACTGCTTTTTAAGAGGCATTTTCGCTGACTTGTGTAAGAGGAGTAAAATATGAATATTTTAAAAAATTATGAATACAAAAGACCAATTCATTAACATATCCAGCCATCCACAATGGGGAAAAAAGACCAAGTTTGATATTTGAGTAGCAATACTGGAAAAATGGAAAACCAACTGCATTATACTATTAAGTAAGGAACCTTCTAACTGATTAAAAATAATACAAAATGCATTACCTATATCATAAGGCTTATGAGACAAGTGGGATGTAGAGCCTCCTCAGAAGTATGAAACATTATTCTAAAATAAAATAGTTATGATAATTTTCAACTAAGAAATTACCCAGTACAAAGTTAAGACAGTCCAAAAGCAAGAAGAGCTACAATTTTTCACCACTTGAAGTGTTAGACAACACCAAATGAGAAAGTGATAGCATTGTTTGACAAAGATTACAGCAGAGTGTAATCCATTAAAAAGAACTCAGTCATAAATCTGTGGAACTAATGAGAGTAGAGAAAAAATGGTGGATTTTCTGGTTTTGGTGTGGTTTTTTGACAGAAACACATTTAGAAAAGGAATTTCAGAGATTGGTTAATAACCAACAACTGGAAGGTATAGAACCAACTCAGGCAATAATTTCAGCAGGTTCTCCTGACTACATTATCCAGAAGAAAATACTTTATCCAAGTCTTTTGGCTCAATTAAGTTAGATTTTCAAGAATAAAGGAGCCCCAAAGGTCAGCCAATCTCACTTATTTGTAAGCTACGTAAATTTACTTCAGGAGTTTAAACATCTATCTAGTTGGGAGTTATATAAACCATAATTTCTTTAATATGATTACAGAAGTCACATCAGCATAAAAATAAAGGTAGGAAGGTAAATGTGCTAGAAAATTAAACAAATATGAATCCATTTAAACCAAGTGAAAAATAACCATTAAAATAGCCATAAAGTGAGTACCAATATTCACATGTTCCTGCCATTCGACAAATGAATATTCTGACAAGACAGTTTCAGATTTCCTAATATCATCTGGTCAAGGATTAGGGGAAGGAAAAAAAAAATTAAGCTTAGACAAAAGTCCTGTTTTGAATCTTTAGAGTAGTACAGAAGTGTCCTTGGAATTCCCAAGGCCCAGGAAAATTAAAAGTTCTGGGAGGCTCAGGATAGGAGCTGTGCATCTGGGATGTGAAAGCCAGACTAGCTCAAGACAGAGATTCCTCACCAAAGAGTAGGCCACAGGGTCCTACAAAGATGGTAGCCATCTGAGATATCAGTGTAGGAGTATTCACAGTGCCTCTGACATCCTGAGACAATGAACAAAATGACTTTAAAAGAATATAACCTGCAAAACCATACACACATTCGTAGTAAGTGGTCCTATTTATGATCTTTGAAAAATAATCAGGTTTGATAAAAATGACAAAAGTATCTTTAAAAGGAAAATGGCCAAGTTTACTGTTCAAGAAGGTACCTTGGCTTCTTCCTCTTGTGCCTTTTTCACGATGGCTTGTAACTGCACTTCCCGCTTAAATTCAGCATGAAGTAATTTTTCCTCCATCATTCTCCTTCGCTGATCCAGTAACTCCTCCTTCCACTTTCGGACATCTTTTTCCTAGGAACAAAGTGTTAATGTTACAACTTAAATGTGGCCTTCAGTCTTCCCTATTTCATGTAAGTGACCACATAAACATGTGGAGCTTTTGCACTTTCCTTCCACTGATTACTATTTGATAGTGAAGGAAAGGAACAGAACCCACTGGAGAGTATCTAAGGTCAGTTCTGTTTCTCTTCCCATCTCTCCCAAAGCTGTCACACAGCTCCAACACCCTCATTTCATGTTTCCCAAGCAAGAAACTTCATGGCTGATATTCTGAAAATGACAAAGTGGAGACAATAATTTATGAGAGGGGGGGTGTTTAGACTAGATAAGAGAAGAATGCAGGAAGACACAACAGTTCCCTGTTATAAAAAGAAGGAACACGGTGACCAGGAATCAGAAATACAAACGACAATGTCACCTCATAAGGCATTTCAGCTCCCCTCCATTTTTAGATAAGGAGACTGGGGTACAGAGGAGTAATTTGCTCAGCACTGCCCAGCTTTTAAGATGAAGAATCTACATTTGAACCCAGGTCTTTTGCCTTAAGTCACTATATCTGTAGACTTAGCACCATGTCAAATGGCCTCTACCAGTCAGGTGTTTCTTGTAAGAGTTGCAGGAGCGTTGTGGAACAGAAAAAGCTCACAATGTAGAGTCAGAAGACAATTCCTATTCTGAAGCAGACTCCCATTCCCATCTCCTTTCTTCAACCTGGCCTCTTTCTATTGCACCTAGTTCCCAATTCAAGCAATTCCATGGATCATGGAACCTTAAAATGCCTTTATTTCTCTGAACCCCCATTTTCTCAATTGTAAAACAGGAATAATTCATGTTTTTTTAAACTACCCCTCAGAGATTATTACATGTAAATGGAATATAATGTATGTAAAAAACACTTTGAAAACCATAAAGCCCTTAGCAAATAGAAGATGAGGGTATTAGGGGAAAATATGTGACACAAGGAGCTGGACTCCATAGTTCCTAATGTTCCTTTTATCTCCACTGCTCTACAATGCTATGGCTTGCTTTGCAAGGACATTCTGATGCAGAATGAAGAATCACAAACAATTTCTATTTCAGTTTAAACATACAAGAATAAAAGAAATGTCAACATCAATATGGGACTTACCCAAAAATAGGTTAAAGTAAAAATTTAGAGTTTATTATCATAAGCATTTGAGTTTCATCTCTTTATGATAAATTATTAAAACAAAAATGATAAAAGCTATGAATTGCTGATAATCAAAGGTCTTCAAAGTATTTTTCTTTTTGTATCTTGTATTGTATTTTGAAGCCAGTTTTACACATCACCATCCCACTAGGACCAGCTCAGTACTACATTCTGATATAGTATGGATCATCTTATCTTCCACAAAACCATAAGAAGAACATTCAGAGAAAGGACAACTTTAAAATAATAATTTTAAGTATCAATGGGCTGGCACACACTTCCTTTCCAGCCCTCTCTTCCTATCTCTTTCTCTCCAATCTGTAAAGAGATTTAATTTGTATCCAAAGAATACACAAAAATATACCAACTGTGAGGATATAACCTACATACATTATCTGTAATAATATATAACATATTTAAGTATACTAAAAATATATCCTTTAGCTATACAAAAAGTTAATTTTGTGAATTTCTTTTTTTTTTTTTTTTTAATTTAATAGCCTTTTATTTACAGGATATATACATGGGTAACTTTACAGCATTAACAATTGCCAAACCTCTTGTTCCAATTTTTCACCTCTTACCCCCCACCCCCTCCCCTAGATGGCAGGATGACCAGTAGATGTTAAATATATTAAAATAGAACTTAGATACACAATAAGTATACATGACCAAAACATTATTTTGCTGTACAAAAAGAATCAGACTCTGAATTATTGTACAATTAGCTTGTGAAGGAAATCAAAAATGCATGTGTGCATAAATATAGGGATTGGGAATTCAATGTAATGGTTTTTAGTCATCTCCCAGAGTTCTTTTTCTGGGCATAGCTAGTTCAGTTCATTACTGCTCCATTAGAAATGATTTGGTTGATCTCGTTGCTGAGGATGGCCTGGTCCATCAGAACTGGTCATCATCTAGTATTGTTGTTGAAGTATATAATGATCTCCTGGTCCTGCTCATTTCACTCAGCATCAGTTCGTGTAAGTCTCTCCAGGCCTTTCTGAAATCATCCTGTTGGTCATTTCTTACAGAACAGTAATATTCCATAATTTTCATATACCACAATTTATTCAGCCATTCTCCAGCTGATGGACATCCACTCAGTTTCCAGTTTTTAGCCACTACAAAAAGGGCTGCCACAAACATTCGTGCACATACAGGTCCCTTTCCCTTCTTTATAATCTCTTTGTGATATAATCCCAGTAGTAACACTGCTGGATCAAAGGGTATGCACAGTTTGATAACTTTTTGAGCATAGTTCCAAACTACTCTCAAAATGGTTGGATTCGTTCACAACTCCACCAACAATGAATCAATGTCCCAGTTTTCCGCATCCCTCCAACAATCATCATTATTTTTTCCTGTCATCTTAGCCAGTCTGACAGGTGTGTAGTGGTATCTTAGAGTTGTCTTAATTTGCATTTCTCTGATTAATAATGACTTGGAGCATCTTTTCATATGACTAGAAATAGTTTCAATTTCTTCATCTGAGAATTGTCTGTTCATATCCTTTGACCATTTTTCAATTGGAGAATGGCTTGATTTTTTATAAATTAGAGTTAATTCTCTATATATTTTGGAAATTAGGCCTTTATCAGAACCTTTGACTGTAAAAATATTTTCCCAGTTTATTGCTTCCCTTCTAATCTTGTCTGCATTAGTTTTGTTTGTGCAAAAACTTTTCAGTTTGGTATAATCGAAATTTTCTATTTTGTGATCAGTAATGATCTCTAGTTCTGCTTTGGTCTTTTGTGAATTTCTAAGGAAAAGCAGCCTCACACAGTAGACTCTGGATTATTAATCAGCTGGGGTATGTAATCATTCTTATAAATCTGAATCAATTCTCTAGATGTACATCACAAATAAAGACTGTCAGAAAAACTTACTGTAAAGTGTTATCTCATTGTTCATTTCTTGATTTTCAGCTGTACACATTTTCTTTATGAATAACTTTTGTCACATATAATAATATTATTAATTTTATCTTTTACAATCTCCTTTCTTTCATTTGATTATAAATTGTTGCATATCCACAAACCTGAGACTAATTTCTTCCTTGCTTTTTCTAATTTGTTTACAGTGTCATATTTTATTGTTAAGGCATAAACCTATTTGGAATTTATCCTGGTAGACTGTGAAAAGATGTTGATCTACACTTAGTTTCTGACAGACTGCATTAGTTTCCCAATAGTTTTAGTTAAATAAAGAGATATTGCTCCAATAAGTGGTTTTCCTAATAATGGACTAGCCTTGCATTCCAGTTTAAATTCCACCTGGTAACAGATTACTGTAATCTTCCTGTTTATGTAAACTTTGTATAAATATTAATTATAATCTTTGGTCTATTTTTTTCTGTTTTGATTCTTCCTTAAGTATCAAAACCATATTTGAATCACAGAAGAAATCTGATAGGATTTCTTTCGTCTTTTGAAAAACTGTCTATCTAGTTTAGAATTAATTTTTCTTTATATGTTTGATAGAATTCATATGCAAATCCATTTGGTCCTTTTGTTTGTTTTTTGGTAGATGGAAGTACAATTATGGCTTGTTTAATTTCTTTTTTTTCTATTAACTTGTTCCATTGATTTCTTGTTCCATTAATCTATACATTTCATATTTTTGAAAAAATTCATCCATTTCATTTAGATAATCAGTCTTACTAACATAAAATTGGAAAAAATCACTTCTAATAATTCCTTTATTGAATCTTCAATAGTTGTAAATTCATTCTTTTCATTTTTCATGTTGGTCATTTAATTTTCTCCTTTCCTTTCCTTGTTTTAATCCACTTAGCTAACCGCTTATCTTTACAAACAAGCAAACAAAAAACACAGCTCCTAATTTTATTTATTAATTCATTTGGCTTTTTGTTTTTAATTTATTTTCAATATCATCTTGATTCTATTTTCATGAAAGAAATTTCTGCCTTGCCTTACATACTTAAAATCTTCATATATTATTTCATTGTCATTATCTTTAATAAATTTATTGGTTTTTCCTATGACTTGTTCTTGGACCCATCTATTCTTTAGAAAATTCCATCTCTAATTTTGAGTCATTTATTGAATATAATTTTTATTGTGTTATAGTCAGTAAAAGATGCATTTTATATATGTTTATCCCATTCACATTCATGGTTATTGTTTTTAATTGTGTATTTATCTTTATTCTACTCTCTCATCTTTTCCTTCTTCCATTTTATCAAATCTATCTTTTAATGAATTATGTGCCTTTTCCAGATCCTCTTACAGAGTTTCTTTTCCTTTCCCCATTTTTCTTCTAGCTCTCTTTTGAGATCTTTTAAAATTTCTTCTAGGAGAGCCTTGTTTGATGGGGATCAGGTTGTATCACCCTTTGGGGCCTCCATCTGGAGATAATCTGTCTTTCATCTCCTCAGGGTTTGAAATTGGTTCTTTTTCACCACAGAAGCTGTCTATTGTGAGAGTCCTCTTAACGTTTTTACTCATTTTTTCTGCTTTTTTTTACATTTTTTACTGCTTTAGGACAGAGGAGGCTTTCCAAGCTTCCTCTCTCAGCAGTAGCTTCCTCTAGAAGTGGCAGTGGCTGTGCTGGGATCACGCTGACTCATTCCTGGTGCTGTGCAGGTGCATCCAGGATTTGGGGTTCATTATTAAACTTTGTGTTTGTACTGGATGTTTTCTAACTTCTCTGCTGATCTACTGGCTTGCAGCCAGAGCAGAATGGCCAGCACTGTGGTAGAGTCTTCCCTGTAGATTCTCCTGCAGAGTCTGCAGGGACCTGGGACTCTGTGCTATCTGCATTGGCATCTGTGCTCAGCTGGTTGCCCTGGCTGCCTCCCTCCTGTTTCAACTGAAACAGACCTTTTTTGGTTGTCTTCAAAATTATCTTCTGCTGGTAATTTGTTGCACTCCCAATATCTGTGGGTTCTGCCAATCCAGAGCTAATTCAGAGGCTGGATTTGCTAATTAGTCTGAGGGTTGTAGGAGGTCAGAAAGAAACATGTGTCCTCTCTGCCATCTTGCCTCTGCTCCCAGAAGTCTCTCTCATCTTTTCCTAATCTTTGTTTCCCTCCCTGGAATTATTAAAGCTTAATCCTTCCCTTAAACTACAATCTCTCTTATTCCCTTCCCCCTTCTTTTTCCATTGACTGAAACACATTAATATATCCAATCCTCTCCTTGTATCAACTCCTTTGACCAGTTCTGATAATGAGGTTTAAGTATGGCCCATTCCTCTTCACCACCCCCTTCCTGCTAGTTTGTATAAATTTGATTTGCAAATAAGATAATTTTTCCTATTCCTACTCTCCTTTTGCCCTAAGTATATTATTCCTCTTTTCTATTCTTCTTTTACCGTCATCAAAATATAACAGAATTACTGCCAGGCCCTCTAATCAAATATCACTCTATGATCCCTGATGATGATATTGTTCTGATAGGATACACATATCCTTTCCTTATATCATAGTGTAAACAGTTTATTCTTATTAAGTCTGTCATGTTTGCCCCATTGTTTCTTTTTTATGCTTTTTTTGACTCCTAGATTTATATTTCAGAGCCAACGCTAACCCTAACCCTAAAATGTGCACTAATCCTAAATTTCCTTAAAGATCCTTTTTTTTTTCCTCCCATAAAATTATACTCAGTTTTGTTAGATAAGTTATTTTTGGTTATAATTCCCTATTATCTTGAGTTTCATATTCCAAGCTCCTGTTCTAAGAGAGGCTGCTAAATCTTGTGTGAGCAATCTCATTTCATACTGACAATCATTTTTAACTTTTTTTATACTCTTATTTCATTTCCCGTAGAAATTCTAATTGCACTTCTGTCCAAACTGTGTTTTACTTCACCTATCTAGAATCTTTCTGTCTGTTTTTGTGTCTTACGAGCTGAGCGTCTGTCCTCTTTGGTCCTTGAGCAGCTTTCTGCGGATCTCAGGGACAGTTCAGACTAAGGTCCGACTCAGGATGTGATGCAGATTGCCCTCTCAGTCTGAGCTCTGCAAGTTTCTAATCCGGGGTTGGGTGTGTGCAGTAGCATTCCTGTTGGTCTATCAATGACTGGAGTCCCAGCAGACCACAGTTGGACTGTGACATCAGACGGCTGGAAATTAGCCTGCTGGTTCGAAGTGAAAAAACTTCAAGCTACCTTTTGTTTTGCCACTTGTACCTTAGTTAACGCTGTAGGCTTCAGAATGTATTGGAGATTACAACTAACACCTATAGAGATACTGGGATTCAAAACCACACAGCCACCACTTGGCTTCTGCTCCTGTTGCTCATCTGTTACACAGTCCATCCTTGACTCTAGGACTCTGCCCTTTGTCACAGGCTTCTTCTCTCTGCTCAGATCCTGTGGCTGCCAGTTGGGCCCCTGTTTCTCTGTTATGCATCAGGTTGACCCCTCTCTGATACACCTGGAATCTCCTTCTGCCCAATGTCCAGTCTTGTGCAATGGAAAGCCAGACTATGAACGCAGACCTCTCTACTTCCCTTTGCTGGCTGGAAATGTGACTTGCTCTAATTTTGCCTTTGATTCCCCAATCAGAAATTAGTTGGTGCATTTTCTAGATCTCTCTCGATTAGCTGGACTGGAGGAGCTGGGCCACACTACTTCCTTCCTACTCTGTGATCTTAGCTCTGCTTCTCTTCCCTTCTACAAGCTAAGACTCCTAGATATTTAACATCAACTCTTCATTATCACGCAGTCTTAACCCCCTCACCATACTTTGCAGTTATCTCTGAACACAGTGTGTGAATATACCTTCCTGACCTCAAAACTACCTTGATGAAGAGGCAGAATGGCTCAAGATAGTAATAAGTGGAGTCAAGCAGACCTGGCTACAAATTCTAAGCCTAACACTTAATAGCTCAGTAATCATGGAGTAAGCCCCTTTACCTCTCTTGAGTTTCAACTTCCTCATCTTTAAAATGGGAATAACCTTACCTGGAGTATTATCTCCTAGGGCTAATACAAAGATCATTTTAGATAGAGTATATAAATTTTTTTTATAAAACAGAAATCCATATATAAATATCAGTTATTAAATTAAAAATATGCAAGCAAATAAAAACTACTTTCATTTTCTGAAAATTCATTTTAGTTTTTGTGCATATTAATTTAGTCCACAGGTATTTATTAAGCACTTATGTGTCAGGCACTATTATAAATATTGGGAAGAAAAGGAAAAGCAAAAGACCACAGTTCTTACCCTCAAGGAATTCACATTCTAATGTGATGAAGACAACTTGTACATAATTAGGTATATGATACACAATAGATGGTCATCTGAAAAGGGAAGGGACTAAGAAAGGTGCACCGAAGAGGTCTTGAAGGGGCCAGGGAAACAGAGGTATGGTAGTGAGAGAGAGGGCAGGAGGACAAAGGCAAGGAGCTGAGGAATGAAATCTTGTGCTCCAGGAGCTGCCATAGCCCAGTGTAGCTAGACTATATACACAGACTATACATAGTAGACTATAACCTATAGAGGGCTCTGGAGAGGTAGGTGATGTCACATGAGCAGAAAATAGGAAAAGGACGGGTTATACAGAGCTTCGAACACCACAAAGAGTATACCTTTGATTCTGGAGCTAACAGGGAGGCCTTAGAAGCCACATGGCAGCTGCGGGAGGCCCAACCATTCCCATAGCTGACCCAGAAGAGAGAGTGTCGTGACCATGGCTCTGACAGGGACCAGACACAGGCCCAGAAAGGACCTCCCTGCCTTCTGCCCAGGCAAAACGGCTTACCCGTTCTAACAGTTTCTGAAGCTTCAATGTTTTCTCTTCCCGCAGTTTTTCCCTTAGCTGCTGGGCCTTCATTTGCTTTTCTTCATGTTTCTTCTTGGATTCTGCAATTGTCCTATTGACACATTAGGAAGAAGCAAGGGACAAACACTTTAGAAGATTCAATGCAAAAATCTACACTCAAATCAGAAGTCAAACTTCTTGAAAAACAAACCCATTTTTAACTGCAAGTCATTTATGTTAGTCATGCAGTTCTGAAGGTGTCAGCAATCCTTCAGGGGCAAGGGCCTTAAAAGATTAAGTGACAGCTGTTTTTAATGCTATGGGCTAGCCAGTTTCTTTTGATAGTGAGGATATTAAATCAAGTTTAAAAGCTCAAACCTTTTGCGAGAGGGTGAGGAAAGCTTTTCATGCATGTGAATCCCATGTCCTGGAGGTCGGGCAGGTTCCTCCTCGACTATATCACCCCAAGATGTATTTTGACGCCATGACTCTCGAGCTGCTCCAAGTTAAAAATCAGTTGATTTTGTTATTAGAGAACAATCTTGTCTCAATATACCATTTTGAAAAGTGTAACTCTGAAAGTGACTAGTTGAAATGACAACATCTATTCCTACTCAATCATTTGCTATAAAAAGAAACTCCATGGGAATTTTAGGAAGATGAGATAGTGACATATCCTAGTGGAACCTCTGCCCTCACCACACTAAATCATATAAGAGTCCCCCCCCAAAAACATTGTTAGAAAGAAAATTAAACACAAGCAACTCACCAAAAGGTAATTCTTATATAAAAAAAAAAAAAAAACGGCTTAAGAAGAGCTAAGTGAAAAGGAATAAACCCCACAGAGCAATCAGGCTGCCAAATACTCTGGAATAGGGAGATTATGCCTCAAGCTATAAAAGAGTTAATTTCAAAACTGGGTACCTGGAATTACATCAGCCTTCAAAGTTCAGAACTGCCCTAACCCTAGGGGATCATGCACCCAGAAAATCTCTCACTCCATGTGCTTTCCTGAATTCACTTATGAGTTTCTTTTCACAATACATCTCTTGAAAAAGGACTATCTTACCATACTATGTTATATTATAATATCCTGTTGTATTACATCCTGCCCACTCTAAAAAAGCAGGAGTTGCAGTCATGATCAAGAGTAATAAAGAACATAAGGAATTTGCATGAACATGGGAAGATCCAAGATAACAGGACAGTTCCTTCATCTTTAAAATGAGAGGGTTGTAATAGACGCACTCTAAGGACTATTCCAGATCTAGATACTTGAACATCTAGAAAATCAGGACAAAAGTAGTAGAACCAAGAAAATGATCTAACAGGCTACAACACATAAACTATTCACATATGCACAAAATACATATACATCATAAATACACCTGTCTATCAATACATATACCCATATGAACACTGTTGGGCGGCAGTATTATTGTTCAGGTGTTTTTCAGTCATGTCCAACTCTTTGTGACCCCAATTTGGGGTTTTCTCAACAAAGATACTGAAGCTATAAAAAACAAACAAACAAACAAACAAAAAAGATACTGGAGTTGTTCGCCATTTCCTTCTCCAGCTCACTTTATAGTTGAGGAAACTGAGGCAAACAGAATCTGGGGCTAGATTCAAACTCAGAAGGATGAGATTTCTTATGGCTGAACCTGGCATTCTATCCGCTATCATCATAATTTTTGTTTCTTCAGCTTTGTCTGACTCTCATTTTACAGATGACGAATTTGAGGCAAGCAGGGTTAAGACCCAGGGTCGTACAACTAGTGTCTAGGCCAGATCTGAAGTCAGGAAGATGAGTCTTACTGATTGCTAGTCGGGCACCGTGTGTACTATGGCACCCCTTGCTGGCCTAGTGGCCCTGTGGAGGGCACTCACTCCTTTCTTTCCTTCCTCCTATCTGGAAGGGGCAGAATAAATCTTGGTGACCTTCGTCTCTGTCACCAAGACTTGTCCCATTTTCACCCTGCCCCCTTTCCTTTCTCACATCTGGGAACTTGTCAGAATGACTGCCAGGCACTGTGTGACAAGGTCTAGAAATACTAAAGAAACCAAAAGACAACCCCGTTGTCCAGAGCTCACAGCTGCAGATGATGTCCCTTTGGGAGATCCTGGGCAGAGGGAGGCCCTCCGCTGATCACTCCCCTCAGAAAGCCATAAACGCCCGAATCATCTCTCCAGGAGGGAGTTCAGCTCAGACCCTTCTCCTTTCCTCCCCTGGCCATACTCCTCCTCTTCCAGGAATTTTCTGACTGCTCCCCCCCCCCCCCCCCCCCCCCCCCCCCCCCCCCCCCCCCGGTTAGGAACCTTCCCAGCCCTGCAGGCTTCTTTTGTGGATGGTCTTCCTCCTCTAGAGCCTAAGCTTCTTAAGGACAAGGATTGATTTTCTTTTTGTACTTTTAACCTCCCTTAGCACAGAGCCTGACACATAGCAGGTGCTTAATAAATGTTTATTGACCAATTGACACTTGCATTAAGGGAGCTTTGGAAAAAATCTGATAAAAGGTGGGATTTCAGCCTACACTTGAAGGAAGCCCAGAAAGTTAAGAGTGGAGATAAGGAGAGAGACCCAGACTGGGGTCACAGAAAGTGAAACTGCCCCCTGGTCAGCCCGAGGCTGAGAGAAGAGGCCCATGTTGTAAAAAGTAAGAATCCTGGAGAAGCAGGAAGCAGACAGGTTTGGGGGGATTTAAAAACCAAAGAGACAGTTTTCTATTGGCTCCTACAGGGAATGGCAAGCTGTCAGAGGGACTGGGTGGGGAAAGCGAAGAGAAGGTCATCTCATATTTTGGGAAGATCAGTTTGACAGCTGAGTGGAGGATGGGACAGAATGGGGAGAGATCGACAAAGGAAGATTGGCCAGACTCCAAAAACAGTCTGAGCATGAAGGACCTGGACCAGCAGGGGATGGGGGGTGAGGGGGGTCCTCCTCAGCCACACCCTACTACAGTTAGTCTAGCCTTGGGTCTGAGGTCAGGAAGAGGAGACCTCCTAAAGAGCTCAGCTTGAAAAGGCTCATGTCTCCCCCTGCATCCAGGCCACCTCCAGTCACATTGGTCTATCTGGCCACTGGCCCTACAGGGCTCAGAGGGGAAAGTGAGGCTGGCAACCTTGCCCAGTCCTCCCTCACTTCTATTCAATTCACTCGCTTGTTATGGCATCATCTCCCTGATGTCATGATCCCCTTCGAGACTGGAGGACTAACAACAGGGGCAATAAAATGCCCCCTCCTCTGCTATTTTGCAGAATTCAATTAGACAAAAGGTTGTTAATAAAATCATAGTAGTTCAGAGCTCTCTTAGAAATCTCCTAAGATCCAGAGAGAACTGTGGGCTTTTTGGAATGATTTAAACTTTTGGGTCTTTAGATTATACCAATTTAGTCAGGAGTAAAATACTTTTAGGTTAAACAAATCAAGCAAAGCTCCAGTCTGAGCTGTTGGACCACCTTGACCTTGCCTTTGGTTTCTGACACAGCCCTCCCTTCAGGTTCCCTTTTCTCCTCTTGTTCCCATTTTCAGTCATGACTTCCTGCTCACTACTCCTTCCTAGCCCAAGTTGTGGTGTCTTGCTCAGCACGTGGGAAAGGGTGGCGGAGGGAGATGGAGAGACACTGCCAGCTGCTGCTGCTCAGATTTTCCAGTCTTCCCCCTAACTCTCAATCTGACTCTGGGAGTCTGAGTACCTCCCTATCAAATTCCTGGGCAAGATTTAATTCCACCCTCTGACTCAAGATGACCACGGTCCCAAATGTTTCTCCAGGGAGAGAGAGCAAAGAAGCTTGTCCCTCCAAAATGAAAATACCACGATGCTGGGAAGTTCTTCTGAAATCCCTAAAAGCCAGAATTCATCACTCTAACAAATGGACTTTATTTTTCTTTCTCAGAAATAAAGGTTCAAAATTGAGGGAATGGGAAATGACTCATGTGAAAAACAAAAGGAATCAATAAAACATTTTTTTAAATATAAAAAAACTCTAATAAGTGCATCTCTCTTTATAAGCACATATACATGCACATTCACTTGGTATATATACCTTCATAATCAGCAAGGACATCATTCCAGTCCATAGACATGCCACAGAAAGATATACTTCCACTGCTTACACTAGCCTGAAATATAATAAGGAAAATTTGAACACAAATTTTCAAAGAAAATTCTAAACTAAGAAAGACTGTGTGTATGTTTGTGTGTGTGTGTGTGTGTGTGTGTGCATACATGTGTGTTGTAACAGAATCTTAAATATATACAACCAAAAATGGAGAAAAAAGGAAAAAATATCTCATTCAATTTCTTAAAATTTTAGAATGTTGCTTTAATAAAAACAGTGCAAAATATAAACAATAAGACTATAATTGAAAGTTTTTAACAGTTCATATTAAATTTTCTAAACAAGAGTTACTCACGAGATTAGAATGAGCACCTGACAAATACCACAGCTTTTGAAATGAAAGAATAAAATAAAATGAAAAAGAAAAAACAATAAAAGAAATACCAATAATGGGTGACATTCATCTAACAACAGCTCATGTCTATAGGGCCCTTTAAAATTGATGAAGTTTGTCCTATCCAGTCTAGATTGGAGTTAGCTAGAGAAACACAAACTTTTCATTGGACATTTCTGACTCTCTTCTCTATATCCTACTGTCCACTTGGTGCAGCTGCCAACATCACCATTCCCCTTGGCTACTGCCAACAGTGCAGTGACTGGCTGTCCCTACCCCATGTCCAGTCTGAACACTGCTGCCAAAGTAACTTTCCTTGAAGTCATGTATGACTGTTAACTCCCAATTCAACAACTCAATTCCAAGGGGCCATTATAGCTTCTAGGCTGTTTTGTACTAAAGCTTGGTACAATTTGCCTCCAACTTGTCTTTCCAACTTCACTGGATGTGATTTCCCTTGCCACATTCTGTGATCCAAACAAATTCTCTCTGCTCCTCAGTCTCTATGTCTAGACTTTGTGCTTCTGCCATGCCTGGAATGCCTTCCTGCTGGTCCCCGTCCAAAAAGCCCTTTCAAGTCCCTCTTACTTTAAGATGAAGCTCAGGCCCCATCTTCCACTTGTAACTCCCCTAGCTGCTAGCACCTTCCCTCCCAAATGACTTTGGATTTGACAACTTTCTACCACTCTCTAGCCCTTCACTTTATATTTGTGCTGTATTTTTTCCCTCTGTCCTGCTATGTTCCTCATTCGAATGTAAGGGCCCCTGGAGTAGGAACTTCTGTATCCTTTGTGCTTGTATCCCTATGCCCAGCACAATGCCTGGCACAAAGAAGGGTTTAATAACACTTGTTGACTGATGGATCAACATGTCAGCCAATGCTGGCACCAGTTTAGAATCTAAACTTCACAAAAGTTAAGTAAGGAGGAGAGTGGAAGTTTAGGAGCAGTACTCCTGGATTAAAAGCAGCTAAATGCAAAAAAGGGACAAGCAAGCTTATAAGGGGCTGACAAAAGGCTCAGCTAAGTGAAATCATACTATTAGCATTTAAGGATGAAGTTGGAAGAACAAAAAGATAAAATAAAAAGAAAAAACTCTATGTATCTTATCTTTATCTTTTCCTTCATTCAAGTGGGAGCTCCTGGAGAGCAGCCATCATTCCCCTGTATCTGTATACCCAGCACAATACACTGATCAGTGGCTTAATAAATACGTTTTGATAAAAGACTGCTGCACTTCAAACCACAGATTCAAAGCTTGCCGAGTTCCAAAATCACTGAGGAGAATTCAGTCCAACTATTCACACAGGAAAAGCCAAGGGAATGAAGAATGCCAACTGTTCACATTTTGCTACACAACTGGATAGACAACCCGCAGAAATTCATCCACCAATAAGCACCGTGATATCTCCAGAATCAAATTGAAGGAAAGCAGCCTTTTTTATCTTTGGTGAATTGCACAGTCATGTTAATTAACCCAAGATTCTCCCTGGAACAAAGGCCTGTGCTTTTGACAACAATATTCTTTCAGTGATGTTGAAGAATGGCTGCTAGTGGTAGAACTGAAAGTCTCTAAAGAATTAAAATGGCGGGTCAGCCAAAGGGTAATAGAAAGGTTTATATAGTTGTGTGAAGACTGAAAATATATTACTAATGAAGAATTGCACCAAAAAAGCAATAGATAGCTTGTAATCACAGAGATATATAATTGGAAAAAAAAAAAAAGGTGGAAATGTCATGTGGTAAGAACAAGAGGTAAGCACTAGATTCTTTGCATATCCCGCATGTAATTTCAATAAAGATAGATTACAGAATTTTTATGGAGCCCATGGATTTTTTTATATATTTGATAACTATATTTCAATATAATTGGATTCCTCTGTAATCCTATGCATTGCATTTTGTGTATTTAAAAACATTATTCTGAAACCAGGTCTACAGGCTTCCCCAGACTGCCCAAGGAGTCCATGACTTCCAAAAGTTTAAGAACTTTGAGATAGAAGAAATAATGAATGGATCCCCCAGAGAGAGTCTGTGGGGGAATGCCAGCAAACTTTACATAGGATGGAGTGGGATAAAACAGGTGGCATCTGTGGAGCAAATATCTAACTGGATGACATCACAGCTCTATTAATGTAGCCAAGTAAAGGGATCATCTATCTCTTTCTGGGATACATAAAAAATCCATCTCCAAGGAGCAGGGACTTTTTTCAAGTGAAAATTTATTCTGCTTCCTCCATTAACTAGGAATTTAGAAAAACAAATTATGTGTGATATGTCTTACATGTAAAAATTTTTTTATTTATAATTCATTTCTAATTGGCAACCATAGTTTACTAAATTATGTACAAAATATACCAAAATCTTCTTTCCTCTTCTTTAAGAAAGTTTTTTTAAGTCTATAATTGATTCAATAGATATTCAAATTCAATACTTGCTGACATTTTAACAAGTATTTATTAACAAACAAAATTCTTGAAGCAATTATGATCCTATGCCTACAATAAGCACTCTGAATGCTCACAGAAAAATCACTGTCATTGTCCGCTTCCAGGTTAATGTCATTGTTTTCTTCAGCCTCGATTTCTCGGGTTAGCTGCTCCTCCTCTGCAATTGCGCTAGCAATGGCCTCTTCATTAGCTTTTTCCAGACGATCTGCTAATTCCTCCTTTTTAGCAAGAACTTCTGCCATTGACTATAAAATAAACCAGAAAACACTGATCATTTGGGAGGTTAATCTGGTACTTAATTTTTAATGTACTAGACATGGATTCTATTAATCTTCATGGTAATAGAAATTTATTTTAACTGAAATTCAGTTAGCTAAGTTGTCATACTTATAAACAAAAAGTGATAAATTTAAATGCATTCATCAAGTTATAACATTATAATTATAATTCATTAACTTATAAATTCATAACACAAATAAAATCATATGTTAAAATGCACAAATTGAGTTTTATCCTTAACAATAATATCAATTCAATAATCTTGTAATTTTTATCCACATAGAATCCCTTTTTCTAGTAACAAAAATAAGAATCACAGGAGATTACTTTCATGAGTTAAAAGTTTTCCCCATCTGGAGGCTAAAGGTCCATGACTTATTTCTCCCTGAATTTAGCATGGCTGATCTTCACATAAATTGGCACATCTGGACCCTTAAACCAAGCTTTTTTATGTAAATGGGATATACTAGGACACTTGCTGTGCTGTCATAGCCTTAGCAAACCAAACTTCTATGTAATAAGATATCAAAGCATTCATTGTATGGAACAGTAATCATTAAAACTCATTAAATAGTAGTCTTTCAGTATTCCCTGCTGCAAATCTACATATACCCTTGAAGACTGGCATTATTAATATCTCAGAAGTCAGATTTCTATATAGGTTTTAGAATTACAACAATAAGGCTATTGCAAAAATTCTATAAGACACTTTAGATAACCTATAACTAAAAACAAATTTAAAGTTTCTTATTCATCATTTCTAATTATATAATAATCAAACTGACAAAAAGGAAAAAGAAAAATTTCAAATAGTATAGAGATTAAAGGCATATGAAGAACTGTGATAAAAGAAAGACAAAAGAAAGTATGTTTGTATATGCAAATGAATTTATTTCCTCCAAAATAAGTTCACAATCACTTGGCTAAATTTTGTAATTGGAATCTTTAATGATTCTTAATTCTTAATCTGAATTAAGATCATCAGTTCAGACAATCAACAGGACAATTCAATTTTTATTCTTTTCATGAACACTAAATGTTTATATATTTCAGTTCTTTAAAAAAAAAAAAAAACTCTTCCAAAAAACAAGCCCTCACAATAGATGATGTAAATAGGACAAATAGGATGTCTTAACAATTCTTTTTCTTTTTTCAGTGTTTGCAAAGATTACCTTCACTTAGAAAAATACTCATTCAATTATTGCTTTGCTTGGGCTTTAGTTAAATAAATGACAAAGGGTAGAGTTTACTTTTTAATTATAATAGATCATTTGACAATATTCACAAACAAAAGAGGAAAAGGGTCCTCTCATCAATGTATCAGTTTATTATATCTTCCCATTTCAAGTCTAAACAATAAGGAACTTATCCATAGCCAGAAGTGTCTCAGCCACAATAATGCAAACTCTTTTTCTGTCTTGGTTTGGACAAAACTCCCTTAGGATATTATAGATGATAGCAATCTTTATATTACAAGCAGGTCTTCATAGTTTAGCTTCTAAGATATCAATTCAACTCCTTAATAGATCCAACTTTCTCAACTATTCTACTTTAAACTGAATAACTTAAGTAAATGCAACAAAAAAAAAGTGCTTAAAATTACTTATTATGAATTATATTTTTTCTGATATTTTACTTTCAAACTGAATCCATATGTATGAAATAATTACCCTAGTATTCTATTTAGCTATGAAGAAAGGAAAAAGTAATTTTGATCAGTTTACATATATATTTAACTCCCTCCTCATTCACTCCTACTTTTCAATTTTTAACAAGTCATGAATACAACATTCTGATGATAAAAAACACGTTAAAAAATGATTCATTTCTACTATTAATACTTTTCATTGTAGCAAAATATCAAATTTAGAATGTTAAGGTGACTTTTTTTTGTTTTTAGTCTCAGGACAATTTTCATACTGGCCTGCTATTTTTTCTTAAAAAGAACTACAACTGTACCTAAAAGTATAGAAGCATTAATATTATTTAAAATGAACAATGAAAGATCTGAAAGCAATCTTTAAGTAAAAACAGAAAATAAAATGCCTAAATTTGTTCAACATCACTCCTTAAAGTAGCCTTATGCATTTAAAAAACAAAACTTAAAATATATTATTTTTGATGATTTTTCAATGGCTTAGTATATTAATTAAATGACAAAGGAAAAGGGAAAAAAAACTGACTCATGTTGTCTTCAGCATATAACATTTAATGGGTTTCAAAAAGGCAACATCCTTTTTAATGATATTGATTTAAAATTCTAAGAATTTTTTCTTACCAATCTATTAGCACTCACATTTGAAATATCCGAAGGATCCATTTCACTTTCTATTTGGGTTTTCTCTTCTTGGAACGGCTCTGTAGGTGACGGCAAAGGAGAAGGGTCGGTCTGCGGAGTATCCAAAATGCATTCAGCACCAAGAGGAAGCTCAGGTATTTCACAAGAATTCTGTGAAGAATTTTCTTGAACTAAATCACTGGCAGAGGTCCTGATGTCGTCTGATGGACGCACTGGGAACTAAGAGAACACATTTACAGAATGAATCAGTGACAATGATAATAATGTGCTTCACAGTTTATAAAATGATTTCCTCACAACTAGAGAGAGGAATTCGCTTCCTTGGTGTCCTGGCCAGCATGTGTCTAAAGGTCTAAAAGCAGCTTGGGAATTTAGATCCCATAACTCCTACTCTAGAACTTTTTCAAAAACACCACAAATTCCTTTTAGTGCAAAAATGGCAAGCACTTTGCTACTAAGACCAAGAATATAAAACCTAATCACATTTTGTCCATATCTGACAAAGCAAATTCAAGCAAGAAATCATGTGGAATAGAAGCTGGTACAATAGCTGGATAGACAAGTATATAGAGAGTCTGGTTTTGGAACCAAGAAGACTTTGGTTCTAAGGTTACCTCTGACCCTCACAAGTATGTGAACCTAGGCAAGGCAATTAGGCTCTCTGTGCTGAAGCAACTCTCTAGGATATATATATTTCAGGTCATAAATGGATTATAATCAATGTTGGTGGAAAGGAATCACATACTGGGAATTTTTCACATGATGAATCATTGGTCTTCTCTTCTGGGTATATCCAGTAAAATAGCTTCCTCAACCTTTCCTCAGAAAACTTGCTGATACACTCTACATTCCTGGCAGGCTATTGTTTGGTTTGGGGAACATGTTTAAGAAAAAATAATGTAATTCAAATTTCTGCAAGTCACACTATAGAACTCAATATCATTAATTAAGATGTATGACTAATGTCAACTGGGAAAAGAATATTAATTCTCAAGTCCTAAAATACCTCTTGATTAAAGGACATAATATCTCAGAGTATGCTGGAGTATGATTATCTGGTGTCCTTAATTCACACTTGGGATATTTTCATTTTACTATAACATTTTATGATTATTTATCTTTAATATAAAATCAACAATAATTATACTAATTTAACAGGTAAAATCCATGTTTAATAATTCATTGAAAACAAAGTCAATCTTAATGGTACAATGAGTAACACCTAACCTACAGATTGAACCAACAGTACCAAGAAAGAACAGAGCTTTTATAATTATATTGTTAAAATGAAATCAAAGAAAAGTAAACTAATGATCAAGAATTAAAATTTAAATCCTAGTCAAATTATTCCTTTTAAAAAAAAAGAAAAAAGGTACATGTTGCAAAGGCCATAAAAATGATCATGCTGATTCTTATGTAAATATTAAAAAATTGTCTAAATTCTATAAATTGAATTTTATAATTCCACAATTTGTCAAACTCTGAGGTGTCCAATGGTGTTGATTTTAGCATAAACATTATTTAAATCATATCATGACATTTATGTTCCATCAACATTATTTATGCTACAGTCACCATGGTTTATAATCTTGCTGGCAATATTTATATTAGCACTACTGCTATTTACAATATAGTCAACATTGTGTATAACAAGATCAATGCAACTTATATGGGAAAAATCAATGCTAAAAGCATAAAGACATGTTGGAAAAGATAAAAACATGAAAACTCAATCTTCCAATCGACAATGGGAAAACAAATATCACTATGAACTTGGACACCTTCAGCAATGAACTTTTCTTTGACAGCACTAGAATAAGATTTGAGGCAAATTATTATAACTTGTCATAAACTGTTAGCTTATCATGCACTATCAAATTATATCACATCTTCAAACCTAGAATTAAAAATTATAAATTATTTTTTTAAAATGTTAACTGTATTCTTTACCATATATCTATTTAGTAAGGGCTCAGTGTTGATTTCTTGGCTGCATCATATAAAAAACTGCTACTTCCTTGACCTTGTTTCTTCTATTCACTTTCTCACTTTACGATCTCATCAGCTCTCATGGGTCCAATTATCTTAACGCACTGATTCCCAGATCTCTATCTGCAGACCCAGTCTCGCTCTTGGACTACAATCACCTATTGGAAATGCCTCGTTAAAATTCAACATGTCCAGAGAGGTCTCACTACCTCTCTCCCCACTATACACCTCTCTCAAACCTCCCCAGCATTGCCCAGGGGGCCAGCATCTCCTGAGTTATCTGGATTTACAACCTTCATTCATTCTTAACTCACATCCAAGCAGTTGCCAAACTTGTCATTCCTATCTCCTGAACATCTCTCAAGTGTATCCCCTCCTAAAACACAGGTCTGCCTACAGGAGACCCCAACTCAGCCAATGGCTCCCAATTCCCTCCAGGGAAAAAGGGGAAAGGCTCCAGTCAGGTACTTCACAGGTGGGCTCTTCCCTGCCCCACAGCCCCAGGTACCCGCCATACAGGGACTGCTACTCCCACTTGTTAGGCTTCTTACAAGGTACTGAGTCAGTGGAATTGATAGAGACAATAATTACCTAATTTAGCATGGTTCAGTATGATTGATCTGATCTTACAAGGAGATGTTATGGGCCAGAACTTGAAACAAGGTACTAAGTGGAATTGAGGAGACAATGGTTAAATCTAGTTTGGCATTGATTTAGTCCTACAACAAATAATGGTTTCCTAGTCATGTAATGATTGGTGTGTACTCAGTGTGGGGCATATAAGGAGGAGGACTCAGGGCCAGGAAGGACGAGCCCACTAGAAGCTCTCAGAGCCTCAGCCAGGATTCAGTTGGGAAGATTCAGAAGCCAGAGAAGGCAGCGCAAGCTCTCGGAACCAAGACTACAGAAGGCCTCTAAGAAAGCTCACCGGGCCCCAAGAAAAGAGACAAGACTTTGAAGGAGACAATAAAGGATTTGGACTTTTAACTCTTGGCTGCATTTGAGGTGATTATTGAACTGAAAAGAAACCTGCTTCCAGACAGATTATATTTTAGAGGAGAACATCACATCCACTCACAGCTAACTTGGCCACATGCTCCAGGGCCATCCCACCCACCTTGCCTCTCCACACAGACACTTACTTTCTCCCTTCCTCATCCAACCCTGGGAAAGCCCAGGTTCATTTGTGTGTGCTCTTATCTCCCATTTAAAAGCAAGCACACCTAGGGCAGGAGCCGTCTCAGTTAGTGCCTGACCCTGCAGCACTGTGCTGGGCACACTTTAGGGCCATAGATTCCTTCTTATCCCAGAAGCAATGGCTTCAGACCTGTCTACTCACTAGGGGCAGGGAGACCCTACCCGAGCCTCCAATCTGCCTCCCACTGGGCTGAGGAGCCCCTCTGCTGACCTCAATCATTCACTGCCCTCCATGTGTGGTCCAACCTGCCACCCTCTGGGGGAGGGCTTCCTCAGACTTTGAGGTTGCTGGGGCTGCTGTTCAGCTGTTATTTCATTGTGTCTGAGCTTTCTTAGCAAAGACACTGGAGGAGTGGGGTACTTCTTTCTCCAGCTCATATTACAGATTAGGAGACTGAGGCAAACAGGATGAAGCGACTTGGTCAGGGTCACACAGTCGGAGCATGGGTCTTCCTGACTCCAGACCCAGCCCTCCAGCCGCTGTGCCGCCTACCTGCCCCGTGGTCAGGGCAGTGCACTTATACACGTCTTCTCCTGCCCCACCATAAGCAGGAACTGCCTCGCTTTTTATCTCTATGTACGTTAGCAGCCTTTTGCGTGCCTAAAACATAACTGTTTCATCACAGATACTGGCAGGTGATAGTCCAATCTATCCCCTAGCCTACACTCCAAACTGAGCAAGTTCTACTTGGGTTTGCATTCTATGACTGATCACAGCTTTCAAAAATCTAGGAATCACCACCAAGATAAGAAGAATTTAAGTCCAAACCCAATTACAGCACTTACAATTGATTAATACTATAAACAAACTAGAAATGATAAGCAATACAACTAGCAACACTGCTATCTGAGTTGCTGTGGGAGTCTGGATTCTCCTACCTGGGTTCTTTCAGCCAGAGGGTGCTCACAAGGAGTTAAGGGCTCCTTGGGCAGAGGTTCCCCAATATTGGATGGACCATCCCCAGTAAATCCACCTCGCTGCTGGCTTTCCACAGGAAAGAGAAGGACATTTTCTTTGTCACTGTCATCTTTGGACCTCAGAGGTTCTGTGATGACTGGAACTTTGGGAGCCACTGCTGTTGATCGTGAACGGACAGGCCTTCCCCTCTGCACAGTCTCCCATCCTTCAGCATCTTTTCGTTCTGTGGAGCCAGAAAAAAAAAAAAAATCAAGATCTATTTAAAACAAAAAGATATAGTAAATTTGGAAACAAATACTTTTACATTCATCTCAGCTCTCTAAGAGATCTTCCTTGAATAGATCTGACCTCTCTCCTTAATGACTAACTCTGAACTTCCAAGTTTCACCCAGAAAAGACTGTTTGTTTTTCAAAAATCTTGGTTCCTCCTTCCCTTCCTTTACTCTCTGACACAGTGCCACTGGCCTGCTGGATGTTCCTTGCACAAATCACTACATCTCACAACTCTGAGAGGTTTTGCTAAATATTTATTTTCTTTCTCTGTTTTCATCCTACCTGGTTTAGGTATCACCATGTCTATCATAAAAGGAATTTGGCTCCCTTCATTCCCTATTTTTTCAAACAGTTTATATAGTATTGGAGTTAACTGTTCTTTAAATGTTTGGTAGAATTCACATGTAAATCCATCTGGTCCTGGGTATTTTTATGCTAAGTCCCTTGTACAAATAACTATATCTCACAACCCTGGAGGTTTTGCTGGCTCTCTCTTGTGCGTGAAGCCCTCTACTTCCTCACTTCTCTGGCGTTCTTCAAGTCCCAGCTTTCACCAGAAGCCTTTCCCATGCCTCCCTAACTTCTGAGACCATCTCCAACATATCCCCAATGTATCCTGTTGATAACATAGTTGACAGCACCTTGTGACCTTCATTAAACTGTGAACTTCTTTGAAAGAATGGACTGCTTTTTTCCTTTCTTTGAACCTCTAGTACTTAGCATAGTACCTGACATATAATAGGTTTTTATACTAACTGCTGGGCTTTCAACTGGATTATATGGAGAAATGACAAATTAAAAAACTAAAAGAATACCAAAAAAGAAAAGCATAATTCTCCAAACATGGATTACCAGTAACACAATCATAAACTATATAATCTCAGAAGTAACAAGGATATCAGATTATCTTTCCTAACCCAGAACAGAACAGGAATCATGATGACATTCAATATTGAAGCCCATAGACACTTATAGCTTAGGCAGCTCATGTTCCACTCCTCCTGTACCACTGAGCTCCCAGACATCTTTTTAACATGTCTTTAGGCAAAGACTCTCTGCTAGGTCCCTGATTCTTTTTTTAAAAAAAAATAATAATAATAGCTTTTTATTTTTCAAAATACATGCAAAGATAGTTTTCAACACTTACTCTTGCAAAACACTGTGTTTCAAATTTTTTCCCTCCTTTCCCTAGACAGCAAGTAATTCAATATTGGTTTACCATGTGCAATCCTTCTAAATATATTTCCACATTTGTCATAATACATGAGAGAAATCAGATCAAAAGGAGGAAATAAAACACAAGAAAGAAAAAACAAAACAGGCAAAGAAACAATAAATACAAAAAAAAGATGCAAATACTGTTTTTATCTATGTTTTCACTCTTCATATTTCTCTCTCTGGATATGGAAAAGTCTCTCCATCACAAGTCTATTGGAATTGCCTTGAAGGAAAAGAGCCATATCCATCACAGTTGATCATCGCATAATCTTCTTGTTGCTGTGTATACAATGTTCTCTTGGTTCTACTCACTTTCCTCAGCATCAGTTCACATCACTCTCTGCAGGCCTTTCTGAAATCATCCTGCTTTTGCCTTGGTCATTTCTTATACAACAATAATATTCCATTATTTACCTACTCGGCCATTCCTCAACAGATGAGCATCCACTCAGTTTCCAGTTCTTTGCCACTACAAAAGGGCTAATACAAATATTTTTGCACATGTGGATCTTTTCCCCTTTTTATGTTCTCTATGGGTCATGAAAATGCAAAAATATTCTACCTCAATAGCTTAGACATATCTCAAGTATAAAATAGTTGCAACTATAAAATAGTTCCAAATAAAATTACAAAGTCACACTTGAAATAAAGGCTAAAAATTCATCTTAGTCAAACATACTTATTTTGTATATCAGGAAATCAAGGCTCTTAAAATTGAATTTATTTGCCCCAGATCTCAGAGCTAATATACAGTAACTTGGAGATTCCAACTTTTGCTTACTGATAACAAGTCTAGCTTTGTACATGCAACATTATACTTCCTCCTGTTAACAGGAACTGATTCTCCAGTAGTACTTTAAAAAATAATGAATTAATAAAGATGCAAAAAATAAGAATTTTAAAAACTGGCTAAAAAGAAAATGAGTAGTACTCTGATGTTAAAAAATAAAGCACTAAATTTTGTTCCAACTTCTTTGACTACTATTAGTAATCTATTTTAAAAATGGAGGGGGGAAGAAAAACACTAATTTAAAAGCTTACTTGTGGAAAGAAATACTATTTAGTACCTGGATCTGATTCTGGAAAAATTTGGAAAGATTTGTATCAAATAATGCAAAATAACATGAACAGAACAAGAATAATTTACACAATAACAACACTGCAAAGACAAATAATTGTGCAGGATTGGGGAACTCCAATGGATATAATGGAACCTACAACAGATCCAGAGGACTCACAATGACACATGTGTCCACCTCCTGATAGGCAACTGATGGGTTAACAGTACACACTAAGGTATATGCTTTCACACTCACATATGTGTGTTTACATACATATACCTATGTCTACACACATACACACACTCACATATGTATATACACATATGGCTAAACAGCAGAAACTTGCTTTGTTTGTATGTATGTAACAGGTTTAGTTTTTTCTTGATTTTTTAATGAGTAGGAAAGAGCAAATGGGAAGGAGAAAGTTTGGAACTGAACATAAAATACAAGTGAATTTTTAAAAATATGGATAGCAAAAAAAAAAATAAAGTGAAGAAATACAAAAATATGAAAAGTAGTTAAATACAGGGTATTTGGAAGGAAGGACACTGAAAATCGGGAGATTAGGAAAGAATTTTTTAACAAGATAGTGCTTAACAGGCTGATATTAGAAAAAGCCTGGAAAGATTTACCTGAACTGAAGGTGAGTGAAGTGAGCAGAACCAAGAGAATGTTGTACATGGCAACAAGATTAAACAATGATCAATTCTGTTGGACGTGGCTCTTTTCAACAATGAGATGATTCAAGGCAATTCCAAAAGAAATAGGATGAAAGTGCCATCCACATCCAGAGAAAGAACTATGAAGACTGAATGTGGATGGAAACATAGTATTTTCACTCTTTGTTGTTATTGTTGTTGCTTGCTTGGGTTTTCTATTCTTTCCTGTGGCTTTTTTCCTTTTTAGGACTATCTGAAAACTATATATTAAAACCTAAATGAAGAGTCCAAGTAATTTAACCAAAATACTGGCCTTGTAAGTCAGCTATAAGGGTAAAACTCCTTCCTAGGACCCATCAGTAAGAAGGCATTACACCCCACCATCAACGCCCAAAGCCTATATTCTACTTAAACTACTTCCTGCATCAAAATTTTTATTTATTTTTATCGCAAAATTCAATTTATATACTATCCCAGTATTAAATTTTTTGCAAATTTTTTGCAAAATTTTACAATTTCACTTATGTAAAAAATATATGTATATTTTTTGCTTACACAATATGACAAATATGGAAATATGTTTAAAATATATTTAAACCATATCAGGTTGCTTGCTATCTTAAGGAGGGGGAGATAAGAGAGGAAGGGAGGAAAATTTGGGACACAAAGTTACAAAAATGAAGGTTGAAAACTATCTATGTATTTGGAAAAACAAAATATTATTTAAAAAGACAAGAATATAGTTCTTGAATTGTAACTTGAGAAAAGAGAGGGACTTGATATAGTGGAGGTAAAGAGAAACTGCACTGCAAATATAGGGAATAGCTAGTCTTGAAGAAAGAAAATGGAGCACTACATGAGTGAGGCACTGAGAGAATGGCAACCTGATTGGAGTGCAGGAAAGGGAGTTTTGTCCAATGAGCCTGGAATAATAGGTGGGGGCCAGGTCAAGTAGGACTTTAACAGCTCAACAGCTATTTTATCTGAGAGGCAAGAGGAAGTCAGAGGAATTCAGCTGAGTGAGTAGGGATGTTAATGACCACATAGAAGCTGAAAGAAAATCACTTTGGCAACAGTGTGCACATTAGATTGGAGTGTGGCCGAAAACAATTTATTGGTTATGATAATCTGGGCAAAAGGTGGATGGGCCTGAAAGCCATAGCTTTCCTAGAGGGGCAACTAGATGGCACAATGGATAAAATACTGGAATTAGGAAGAGTTAAGTTCAAATTTAGCCACAAACACTACCTTGCATTTATGTACTTTGAATACATTCGTATTTCTTCACTTTATATTTGTGCTACAGATAATATTCAGATACACAAGCAGTGTGATCTTCATAAATCATTTTTCCTATTTGCTTGTTTGCTCATCTGTAAAAGGAAAATAAGAGAGCCTACTTCCAAGGGCTATTATGAAAAACAAATGAGATAATACTTGAATACTTGTATAGTACTCATCAGAGTACCTTGGCAAACAGCAGGTACTCCACAGATAATTGTTCCTTTTTTTCCTACCTTTCTTCCTTTTTTTCTTTCCTTTACAGTCAAGTGATCCATTAAACAGGGAATTATTAATTTTTCACACAGTAGGTCCTCAATAAATGTTTGTTAATTAACCAAGTGATTCATATAAATGACTGATTGCTATCACTGTCACAGATGATATCTAGTGCATCCATAGGGAAAAGGGACTCCCTAGAGAAGATAGAGCATTTCTGAAGCTCCTAATTATAAATGGCATCATTCCGCTTGCATTTAGCTCCAGAATACTTTAGAATCTGCTACATTTTATATACTCTATTAGATTCACGATCAATCTATTTATTTTATTTTATTTTATTTTTTTAAAGCCTTTTATTTACAGGTTATATGTATGGGTAACTTTACAGCATTAACAATTGCCAAACCTCTTGTTCCAATTTTTCACCTCTTACCCTCCCACCCCCTCCCCCAGATGGCAGGATGACCAGTAGATATTAAATATATTAAAATATAAATTAGATACACAATAAGTATACATGACCAAAACGTTATTTTGCTGTACAAAAAGAATCAGACTCTGAAATATTGTACAATTGGCTTGTGAAGGAAATCAAAAATGCAGGTGGGCATAAATATAGGGATTGGGAATTCAATGTAATGGTTTTTAGTCATCACCCAGAGTTCTTTCTCTGGGCGTAGCTGGTTCAGTTCATTACTGCTCCATTGGAAATGATTTGGTTGATCTCATTGCTGAGGATGGCCAGGTCCATCAGAACTGGTGCCACAAGCCACAAAAGGGCTGCCACAAACATTCGGATTCACGATCAATCTAAAGACTTTCATCTAAACTACCCACACAGGAAGAATGTATTTTGAAAATGGCTACTGTCTTCAACTGTGACATAAAGCTAGAACACCGCTCTGAGCTCATCAATCAGCACATACTTCTTGGACAGGCAGAAGGGAGGTCCTAGAACTAAGAGGGCAGCACATGTCCTGGATCACTGTGGCTGCCCTCTGAAACACAGATGCACTGTATGAGCATCAACAGTTTTCCAATTATGCTTAATTTGTCACAAAAATACTACAAAAACCAACATCCAAAGAGATGAAATAGAGGAACATCCAAAGTCCAATGGAGAGGTATCTAGGAGAAAAAAAATTCAGCAAGAAAAGCAGTTTAAAGGATTTTTATCAGAAAAGAACGTATGGCTTGGAAAAAATGGACTAGTCATATAATAAGGAAAAGAGCTGATAGCTAGCCTGCATCGCTATCCACATGGATACCTTCACTGTGTCAATAGGATGGATACAAAGTCCCCAATACATTGGATGGATCCTCTGTGAAAAATTTGTGGGAGATGTGGACAAGCATGGAACAGGATGAAGAGAAATAGCTAAATTGTGATATATATGAACAAATAATGAATAAATGAATGAAAAGTCATTTATTAAATGCTGACTACATGTTGAAGACTATGAGAAATGCTATGAACATGAGCAAGGAAGCCAAAGGCAGCTTGCCTTCCCTGAGAGTGGCTACTGGAGAGAATGGCTGACCCCTTCTCCATATGAGCCCCTTCCCCAGACTCTTGCTGTGAGGGCTGAGCTGGAAGCAGGAACAGGGCTCTGGGGGTGGGGGTGGGGGGGGAGGTCTGCTGTACCCACCCTGGGACTCTGGTGTCCATTTGCAGTGAGAAATAGGCTAGGGACCAGGCTAGATGGGGCAAAAACTCCCTGGTCAGGCAAGAGCTTGAATTCAGGCGAGTGGAAGAGGCCAAAGAGCCCAAGAGGTTGATGGTACCTCATGGAGATGCACAGTGGGCCAGGCACAGGGTAAGATCAAATGAAAACCAACCTCCAGAGGAAGATGGCCCCAGGACAGACAGAAAGGCCTGGGAATGGCATGGAAGTGAAAGGGCAAGAGCAAGTGCTGGTGGAATGCCATTCTGCCATTCCAATTCCAGGGGGGAGAGAGGGGGCGCCTCCCTGGTCCTCCGGAGGTAGAAGGGCTTCCAGAGTCATCGTCTGTCTTTACAGAACCACTGCTCGAGAGGCTGGCCATCGCAGTCCACAAAGGGAATCCCCCAAAGCGGGAAGCTGGGCCTCCACAGCTGGGATAGCCACAAGAAGTAACACTTCCTTGTAGGGCACAAAGACCATTTCTAATCTGGCTTCCTCATCCTGCGCTACTTCCCTCCCTTGGAGAAAATGCTCTGAGTTCAAAGCTGTCCACAAACTTCAGAAATCAAAAGGGAAGGCAAACTTTGCCCTCCCAGGGGCCATGTGATAATCAAATGTGAAATCAACACTTCTGTGATTCACCTTTGCACAGGTAGCTCACTTCCCAGCCACAGTCCTTGCATTGCCAACCAGTGCCAACCTTCTCCTCCAAGGCTGCCATGCAGCTTTCCTGCATATGGTGTCTCTGTTAGAATATAAGTTACTGGAGAGCAAGGACTATTTCTCATACAAAAAAATTTTTATTTAGTAAATTCTTATTGATTGATTGAATTTAGACATTTTTGTGCATTTGGTCTATACCTGCTTATTGATCAAAATAACTGCTCACAAAATAGCATGGCAGTAGGGTCAGAGTTAGCCTTCGCTGGGATCAGGATGTCCCAGGTCCCAGACTCACTTCTGACATCTGTGGCTCTGGGACAGTCATGGCCTCTCAGTGCTATACAAATGCCTCTAAGACTGAAAGCTGGAGATCTGCATTTGTGAAGGGAGTTTCCTCACCAGGAGTCCCCTACATCAAAAGCATCAAATCATTGACCCATTATTATGTTTTAACATATAATTGTTTTAACAATATAAAAGAAAAAAGTACAGTACAGATTTTACAGCTCCTTTCATTGCCCAATTCAAAGTTCTTAAAAATCATAGTTTCAGTCCCTATTCCTATCCCATACATAAGGATGAAGGAGTTGGCAACTTTTATTGATTTTTACCTTTAATTGAGTTTTCAAATAGAAATTAGAAATAACTATCTTGTACTTTAAAAAAAAAAAAGTGATATAAAGAATGAATGAGTGCTGTTTTCTGGTCTATCTGTCCCAACTCCCTGTAATAATCTGTACCAGATCTGGTTGAAAGATAGAGCTTTGGCAATTCTATTTATTCAACTGGTAGCAACTACTTGAGGCAAAAACATAACAGAAGAAAAGTTTTGTTGAATATCTAGATCAGACATTTACCTTGTGAATTCTAATCCCTTTTCAAGTAACAGAAATTCTACAGTATTATTTTACTATCTTCTCTATAAGAACTACCTACTACTTTTGGAATGACCTACAATTTACTTTGGCTGTGAGGTTCCAGAGGGTACCCAACCTATCATCTCTTATCTCAGTGCTCTGCCCTGGGTCTCCACCCTCCCATCTGTGCCTGAGGACTCTTTAAGAACCAACTCAAATACAACTCCAGCAAGGGATTCCATTAGTTGTGATGATTTCCCTCTTGAGATGTCACATAAAATGTTGTCTTTGCATCTTTCTAAAATACTTAAGAAATATTATAACTTACAGTCATCTGTATTAGTATCTGAACTCCCAATTAGTCAAAAAGTCTTGGAAACAAGAATCCCTTACCCAAACTTCCCCATGCAGCAATAGGACTCGGCATACAATAAAAGTCTGTGTATTGATCGATTTCTGAGTATGGTATAAAAATAGGGATTCAATTAATGTTAACTAAAGAAACTAAATTTCCACAAATCAGCTTCATCCTATTAAGAGGTTGAATATAATATCTCACAAATTGCTGAAAAGATCAAATGAGATAACAGATACAAAGAACTTTGTAAATCAGAAGTACCAAGTAAATGCCATCTTTTATTATTAGCTTTAAGCATAAGAGGACATTTTTGGTTACTTCATTAGAGTTCAATCTCAGTGGCCAAAATGGCAGAAATACTTTCTTACTTGAGTTTCAGGGATACTTATGTAACTGAAAGCTGTGTGCTCCAGAGGAAAGGATTTGGAGTCAAAGAGCCTGGCTGTCTTCCAATGCTATGCACAACTCTGAGCAAATCAAAAATCTAACAGAGCCTGGAATATAAGCCTGTTAATTAGTGACTTTTGTAACATTTTGCAACATTTTTATTTTGCAAATTTAACTTTAATTACTTTCTATCTGCCAACATTGTTTCCACATTTCCTGCACTAACTTGAACAATTATCTCATGAAAATTAGGTTAGGCTAAGTTTATCCCCCTGATCATTGCAGAACTTTTAATGGATTTGTTTGGGGCTTTCTGGTCAGCCTAAATTGGAAATACTGAAATTAACTTTGTCTTTTAAAAAACTAAAGACATGTTTAATTTATACTTTCACTACCATAGATTAAGTCAAAACTGCTTTGATTTTTTTCAATTTTTCAAATTATTTACAAAGAAAAAAATTTACTAGAACAAAATGGAAGTATAACAGAATCATTTCTTAAAATTTAAACCTTTTTTCTGATAAAGGCCTCATTTCCAAAATATATAGAGAATATTATTGTTCTGCAAGAAATGATCTGAAGGATGATTTCAGAGAGGCCTGGGGAGACTCACATGAACTGATGCTAAGTGAAATGAGCAGAACCAGGAGATCATTATACACTTCAACAACAATATTATATGAGAATCAATTCTAATAGAAATGGCTGTCTTCGGCAATGAGAGAATCCAATTCAGTTCCAATTGATTAGTGATGAACAGAACCAGCTACACCCAGTGAAAGAACACTGGGAAATGAGTATGGACTGCTTGCATTTTTGTTTTTCTTCCCAGATTATTTTTACTTTTCTAAATCGGATTTTTCTTGTGCACCAAGAGAACTGTATAAGTATGTACACATATATTGTATTTAAGATATACTTTAACATATTTAACATGTATGAGACTTCCTGCCATCTAGGGAAGGAGGTGGAGGGAAGGAGGGGAAAAACTGGAACAGAAGTATTTGCAAGGGTCAATGTTGAAAAAGTATCTGTGCATATGTTCTGTTAATAGAAAGCTATAATAATAAAAATAAAACAAAAATAAAATAAAATTTAAACCTTTTGAAAATAGAAAGAAAATATGTATTTCTTTTAAGTAGTATTAACAACAGCAAGATTATAAATATACTTGTAAATGTTTACATCTTAAATAAATTAAGGTTGTTTTAAAGAGCACTCAATAAAGCTTATTTTTCGAAGTTTAAAATGATGGGATCAGCTCAAAATATATACAAAAGCAGTAAGATTTTATGCCAAGTTATATTAAAACAGGAATAACTGTCTTCATCTTTGAACTACAGTCATCAGGGTTGTTAATAGAGAACTTTTAACAAGATATAAACTATATGATGTCATTCAAGGTTCTTTTTAAATCTAAGAATAAGACTGCCAAAAGATTGCTTACTAAGTCTTTGTCCTAACCCCAGAAAAAGTCCAAAGATTTCATTGGATCTACCCTTCTAGTTACTTGTGTTATTTTTAATCATTTATTAATGAATGTTTGACAATAATCTTGACAATAATTAACATTAAATAAAATTATATCTATCATTTCCTCTCCATCTGCTGGGCTTGTTAATCATGGAAATTAGAATAATGTATAGCAAGATAGCCATTACTTGGTTTCCATCAATTGATTCGTGATGGCTTTTCAAAAATAAAGATGCTAGTCTACAGTGAAGTCCTTTGCAATGGCCCATTTTGACCCAGAGGTGACCTTGACTTCAGGGCAATGATGACAGGACCACAAGCTCAGGCAGATCCTATCCCCATATGAATTCCATGATTATGAGGGCCTGGAGAGAGCTTTTGTTTCATGAAAGGACCAGCCAGTCAAAGTTTGGAGGGACTAATCCTTTGGGGCTGGTGACCCGCTGATGAACTGTCTTGGTCACAACAAGGAGGCAGACCATCTTTTAGGAGCATGAAGGGGCGGTAATCTGTACCTGAAGAGAAAGCTTTTAAGTTTACAATTACCGAGATCTTTTCTTTACATAACTTTGTTTTCTTTGTCTCTGTTTTACAGAGTTCAGTCATTGTGGAAAAAGCAATGAAATATAATGGAGGAGGACCCAGGAAATCTCAGGACATACCTGGCCCCTAACAAAAACAATTCCAGACACAGCTAAGAGGCAGAGATAGCAATTCTTTTGCTATTTCCAGGGGAAATTATTTCCAGTTCCAAAAGATTTGAGCTACCTCTGTGTCCAATGGACTCTTCACACAAAAAGCAAAGATGAAAAAATGCTCATTTCCTACAGGAAGAATGAGGTATCCATTATCACCTCTTCAATACCACTCTAAGTTCCCAAGCAACTGCTTGAAAAAAATCTGTAAAAACAGATCTTAAACTTTTAGAAAATATTTCACTAAAAATCTTTCTGGAATCAAATTCCTTTTGAAAAGTGACAATAACACTTCAATTTATTTGTACTCTTCGATAATACTGATGACATGAAGAAAACAGATATTTAAAAGAATATTTTTATTAAACCAAAATATTAACCAACATCATATATTTTTCCTTAGATCTAATATGTAAATGAATATGCTGCCTTCTGACTTGACTAGCTTACATTTTTAAATTTAGAATGAAAATCCTAAAGGAATTTTGAGCTGATAAAAGAAATCATTCTACTTAGAGCTTTGTATAGCTTGTCTGGAACTAGAATAAACTGTTAGGCATTCCTAAAACACTGAAAATAAATTATGCTTGTATTCCTTAGCTAGTTTTTACCATTTTAGTGAAGGCTACTATGTAGACAGTTGTGTGTGTGAATACCAAGTATAAAGAGATCATATATCAAATCCTACATCACTTACCATTTCTCCGAGAGGACTTCTGCACTGAGACAGGTGGGCAGCTTTGTGCAGGTGCTGTATTTGGAGGTGTAGCAGTCACTGAATGGTTCGCTTTCACTTTGTCGGCCCAACTTACACCTGCTGGAGCCAGCCGAGTGGCAGTAATTGCCCCAGATGGAACCCTAGAGAAACAATGATTAGAGTAAGAATTTATATAGAAGAGTACTGATTTTTAAAGTTCCTAAGACAAATGGGAAAAAAATCATAGTAGATTTTGTCAAGTATGCACCACCTATTCTCTTAGTTGGTTGTTAATTTTTTAAAAAACACGTATAGTAAAATTCCATTTGAGTTTTGGGAAGAAGGAACAAGGGTAATGTGTTATGGTTTCCTTTGTTGAAGAAAGCTATACTACTACATAATTCAATGCACTGGCAGTGCATGGATGCCAACAAAAAAACCTAATCCCCACAATATAGTTAAGCTCTAAAGTGAAGTTAGTCTATATACACATTTAAGATAATTTTTTTCTTTATTTTTTCATTCATTCATTCACTTAAACATACAAGTGTTTGATAATGTTAAAAGAGCCACAGTCTCTTTGAGAAATCTAGAGATAAACCTAACTATAATGTAAAATAAAATGTAAATACACTAAAGAAATAAAAACAAACCTTTGCAAGAATGTGAAAGATGGAAAAATCATAGGATGTGCACCTAGAAAGAACATCAGATGTAATCCATTCTAGGTCCCTTAGTTTAGTTATAAACCAGGAAACAACCCAAATGGAAGAGTTCTTCACAGAGGAGTGACCAAGACAATTATGGGACCAGAAATCATGCCATCCCAGAAACCACTGAAAGAACAGGGAAAGAACAGAAGACTTAGGGAATTGTGATCAAGACCTTGGGAATAGTTAAAGGATTATCAGGAAAACAAGCGTCCAGACCTTTTCTGCTTGGCCCTCAGGACAGCACCAGAAATAACAGGAAGAAACTGCAGAGAAACAGATTTCTGCTCAATATATGGTATGACATCCTAACAAAAAAGCTCTCTCTAAAAGGAATGAAACACCTTTATAGGGCATGAGTTACTCATCACTGGTAAAATCCACTGACCATTGTGGATGCTGTAAAGGAGATTGCTGCTCGGGTCTGGTGTAGACTGGAATCTCTCTGAAGGTCGATCTGGCTGGAGAGTTTATGTATCTCAGTTGTTAATCAAGGAAACATTTCCCTCTAGTTACACCCTTTCGGTTAGCAGTAGTGAGAGGTTGAAAACCAGAAGAAGAAGGTTCACTGAGAACATAATAAAAGAGGACAGGTGGAGAGATTAGGGAGGGTGGCTAGAAAAGACTCAAGGAAGAGAGAAGATATTAACTGTCTTCAAGAACTGGGAATGTGAACATGTAGTAGGGGATATGATTTATTCTGTTTGGGCCCAACCGATGATTCTAGACAGAGAGCAAGAAATAGAAGTTTCAGAGGAAGAGTTCAGTTTGACCTAAGAAAGGTATCTAAAAGCTAAATGGGCTAAAGAGGGCCTAGATGACCACCTCTTTGTGGTGTTGTGGAGCAAATGGCTGCTCAGGGAGAGACTAGGCTAGGTGACCTGCTCCCAGGCAGAGAAATCTGTGTAACTAGTAACTAATAGCCAGGAAAACGAGGAAGGATCCTGGAATACTTCTAGGAGCAACCAAGCACTGATGGAAGAACAGGATTTTAAAAAGTAGAGAATGGAAAGGAAGAAGAGTGATAGAGTCACTAAATCTTAGAGTTGGAAGGGGTCACTGAGTCCAGCTCAACCATGAGCAAGAATTTGCACTACAAGGTCTCCAATAAGAAGTCAGAAAAAGCCTCTTCTTGAAGGCCCATTGCAATAAAGAATCCAGTGCATGTAAGGGCAAATCATCCCCTCTGGGACTGCTCTATATTCGGGGAAGTTCATTATACTCAACTAACCTCTGCCTCTAGAAAAAATATGACCATGTTTCTGGGTCTGTCTTCTGGAGACAAACAAAATAAGTCTAATGTCTCTTAGTACTTACATTCCAGCATTTTGATGGCCATGAGACTTCATCAAGGCAGGCATTCCCTACAATCATGTGGCCCACAGTCCATCCATACCAAGTCACCTTATGTGACCCTCTTCTGCATTTACTAAAAATTCCTCGTGGGGGGTGTACTCAACGCACTAGGTTTAAACTCATGCTTATTACCCTAAATCTTGGTACAGAGAATACACTTGATAAAGGCAATGACTTTGAAGTCACCCTCCACTCTTCATTCCCATTTACCAATTGTTCATTTCCTATTAGCTGAAGAGTCCTGTCAAATCTACCATCATGTTTTTTTTTTTTTTTTTTTTTTAATTTGTCCCTTAATTTCGACTCATGCAGCTGCGCTCAGACTCTCAGCAACTCTTACCTGGACAATTAACAATTATTTCCACCTTCCTCTCCCTGTATCTAGTGCTTCAAACTCTCCAATTCATCCTACAGGAGCCTTACCACTGCCAAATGTTAATGGATTACACTGCCTTCCCACTGGTATCCTTGGTCATACAATTATCCAATGACATTCTCAAACACGACTGTTATTGTACAACTCCTTATCTGCAGGTGGCCACAAGCTGCCTTCAAATGATACTCAATTTCATCTCTCTGGAGACTGCATTATTCTCTGACTCAAAACTATACATCCCTAGCCAAAGAAAGAAAGAGCAACTTCTGTTTGTAAGGTCGTTACATGCCTACATACATACATATATATGTATATATGTATGTGTGTGTGTGTACTTTCCCCAAAGAAATGTAACCTAAATTCATTCTTTGCCTTTAATTCCAGGCCTGGTTTTCTGTCCATTTGAATTTTCTCCACCAAATAGATAAGTTAATGGACAAAGTTATCTATTGAACTGTACAGTATAATTGATGCAATATTCAGACAATCTTCATCCATTTGGTTTTTCTTATATACAGTTAGGCCAAATTATCTTGAGTAATTCTGAATCCTAGTTAAGGGGCTTTTTAATGTTTCAAAGCTTGATATAATTAACCCAATGTCAAACTGAACAGAACTGATAGTATAGTGCAGACTTACTACAAGGTCAGAAGATCACAGATATAAAACCATGAGGGTCCCTTAGAGGTTCATAATGATGAACCCACTATTCCCCCATTTTATACATCAGGAAACCAAGTCATTGTATTTAAGGTGGAAAGAACCACATACATAAATAAGCAAATACAAATACAAAATAAAAAAGCAGATATAAAATGGGAGAAGACCCAAGATCCTCCTGGCTTGACCCTGTGCCTACCCCTGGGCCTTCCACATTCCCAGGCATTATCATCTGATCTGCTCCTAATACCTAAGGACTTTGCTTTTAACTCTGTGCCTAAATTCATAGGACTTCCAGACATTCCCAACCTTCCAGAGACCATGTCATTTATTTCTATGCTCAATGTAGTACTCGGCACATGAGAAGAGTTTCTTTCATCCCTTGGAACACCAGTAGAAGAGTTCAGCAGGGAAGAAGAAAGATTCTGCAAGACAGAGGGGAGGAAAGCAGACCCCTTATATCCGCCCACTCTGTATGGGAAGTCCCAAGGCTCTGATTGCAGCCTTTCCCTCCTCTCTCTATACTATTTTAGGTAATATCAGAGAACTCCCAGAGCTCTCTATCCATTCTTCAGCCTCATACATGTATCTCAAACACATCATACACAAACTGCTCCTCCCCCTAACTGCTCAACTGCTGGCAGAGACTCTCTCCTTCCACTCACCCAGGTTTAAACTTGTACTTATTACCCTAAACCGTGGTACACAGAATACACTTGATAAAGGCAATGACTTTGAAGTTACCCTCCACTCTTTGTTACCATTCACCAACTGTTCGTTTCCTATTAGCTAACAAGTCCTGTCAAATCTACTATCATGTTTTTATTTTTTAATTTGTCCTTTAATTTCTACTCATGCAGCTGAGCTCACTCTCAGCAACTCTTACCTAGACAACTAACAATTATTTCCACCTTCCTCTCCCTACAGCTAGTGCTTCAACCTCTCCAATCCATTCTACTAAACTGTTATTCCTAAAACACAAGTCCTAACTATATGAGTCCCTGCTAAAAAAAAAAAAAAAAAAAAAAAAAAAAAAAAAAAGTTTCTGTACTGCCTCTAGGATAAAACAGGACCCCCTTTACAGGCAGCTAGGGGGTTCAGTGGATAGAGGTCTAGACCTGGAATCAAGAAGGCCTGAATTCAAATCCAGTCTCAGACACTTCCTAGATGTGAGACTCTGAGCAAGTCAGTTTACCCCTCTCTGATTGAGTTTCCTCAGCTGTAAAATGTGTGTAGAAGAGCATCTATCTTCCAGGGTTGTTGAGAGGATAAGATATAATAACTGTAAACACTTTACAAACCTTAAAGTACTATAAATGCAAGTATTTCTAGGGTGATTACATATTTTTTACCTCATCAACCATGTCTTAGTCAAATTAGCCTCTGTTGCTTCTCATACAACCTTGTCCTCCGTACCTTTATAGGGACTGTCCAGAATACCTAGAAGGCATCCCCTTCACATCTCCACCTCCAGGAATCACCAGCCCCCTGCAAGATGCAGCTCAAGAGTGCCCCATCTAGGAGGCCTTACTGGACCTTTCCCCATTATTCGTGCCTCCCCATCTTAAAATAGCTTTCCATGTGGTTTGCGTATTTTTTGCATTTCCTTCTCTGTATAGAGTATAAGCTCCTTGGAGAGCAAAGTGTTCCCCTAGGAGAGACTTAATAAATGCTTGTGGAACAGCACCGAGTGACTGTGCCAGATGCGCTGACAAAGGCCAGGCATAATACTGCTCTGGGATTCCCCTGAACTATGGGGTCAGCAATCCTGGGAGAACAGGAAATGATGCAAGTTTGGCCTGTCTTTTCCTGAGGAATCCGAGAACCTCTGAGAACCATGTGGGGCTGCTTTTTCTGGGTTCAAAAGCCCTCTTTCTAAAAAATAATTAGAAGGGAAGAAGACACAACTACAAAAGATAAAGGGGCCCAGGAGGAGAGTCTGCGATATCCACAGGCTGGCAAGGATTTGGTTCCTGTGCCCAGAGTAGGAGGGGTAGGGAGAGGACGGAGCCAGAACAAGGAAGCCCAATCAGTAGTACAAGCCATATTGTGCTGTGCTCCACCAGGACAACACGGCTCTGAACCTGAGGACTGGAGAAGGAAGTAGCAAGGCTAGTTAGTAAGCTAAGAGACAGTAACAGAAGCAAAAAGAACAGACATGACTTGCATTTGTTCATTTCACTTCTTTCCTATTCTAGTGATTATAATTAAACTTGTGATGTCTAAGAGACAATTATTTTCCCAATACAAATATCAATGTAATTGCTCAAAACAGAAACCAGAAGAATTTGTATTGTAACAACAAAACAAATCTATGTCCCACCTCTTGTGAAGAACGGCTCTTAACACTGATTCAATCCAAACAAGGAAACCCTTAAAAACACAATTTAAAGTGCAACCTGGTAATCATGAAGGGCCATTTGAAGTACCTATTTTACAATGAAAATTTAAATGACTGTTTTGATCATTTAATGACAAGCACTCTTACAAAACCTCACCACAGTAAATAAATACTTCTTAAATAATATTCTGTCCAGGAAACTGTCTCAGCTTTGCTAGGTATGTCTGTTACAAAGCTGGAATTATACATTCAGTGCAGATTTCTCAACTCTTCTATAAAATAATTATTCATGGGGCAGCTAGGTGGCCCAGTGGATAGAGCACCAAACCTGAAGTCAGGAGGAGCCGAGTTCAAATTTGACCTTAGACACTTAACACTTTCTAATTGTGTGACCTTGGGGAAGTCACTTAATCCCAATTGCCTCAGCAATAAAAAAATAATAATAAATTTATTTTAAAATAAAATATATTTAACAAAATAATAATATTAATAATAATTATTATTATTCAGGTCTCCCATTTCCTTTAAAGAAATTATTTTAAACTACTAAAGTCTCCCACACCTAAAGTCCTACTCCCACACCAAAATATGACTTGCAATTAGTCTTAGTTCTCAAATACTATGTCAATCTCTGGCAAATTTTCCAAAGAAGAAAGGCTTCAAATAAGAGTCCATTAATAGACTCCATGCTTGCTATTTAAGAGTTAGCCTGAGTATTAAAAAGTTTATAACCAGAAATTTGGCTACCAAGTAATGGGTAAATTATTGTTTCTTAGCTAAAATGACCCATGAAACAAAGCATGTCATGGTTATGACAAAGGTCAAGATGCATACCAAATTTAAAATAAGCTAAAATGAATTAAATATATTAGGCAAAACAGAATATATAAACTACAACCCATCCTTTTTCAATGAGCTGTCAGTCCCCAATAATAATAAGATGGCAAAAGGAAATATAAAAAAGTAAAGGCAGGGACTGATTCTATCTCTCTCATATAAAAATACAAATATCACATATGTGTGTAAACACACATATAAATACCAAAAATCATTTAAGCAAACACATAATCCTCTTCAATAACTGAGACACAGAAGCACTAACAAAGGTCACACTGAGAGAACACAAGCCCATTGGCAAACTCTTCCAGGCAGAAGGCAGCATGCATCAAACACCTCCTACAACTCTGAAAAGTAACTGAGGAGAAAATGAGAACCCCAAGGCCAGGCCACAGGGAGGGAGCACTCAGATGACATTCACATGACAACTCATGGATGCTCATCGGTTAGGATCATGAAACCTCCATGTCTGGATTCAATGTTCTGTGCAAGGAACTGGTTCTGGGGTAGTAGAAGATGAAGCTGATGGAGAATGAGGGGACAATGGAGCCATCCCCCCTGTCAGTCACAGTCTTTGCAGCAAGGAAGGGTTAATCGAGAGGCGGAGGCATAAACAGAAATGACTGTGATGTGGAAAAACCAATAAAGAGCACATAAAATACTGGGGGGCGGGGCAGGGAAAGGGGGGGCGGTTCCTAAAATAAACAAGGCAGCAATTACTGACTCCTGCACTTTCTTGTTCTCCTCTGCATCTTTCTTAGAATAGAGCACACAAGAACTAAGAACTCCCATGAAGAAAACAAAAAGGAAGCTGGAAATGAGGATGCTGCTGGGTGGGAGGAGGGTGCTTGTCCCAGTGCCTAGCACACAGCAGGTGCTTAATAAATGAGGGCGAGATAAAGGGCACTACCTACATGGCAGGTACGGTGCTAAGTATTTTAGAAATATTACCTCATTTAATCCTCACAACACAACCCTGAAAAATGGGGCTGTTATCATCTCCATTTTATGGTTGAGGAAACTGAGGCAAACAGAGGTTTTGTCTAGGGTCACCTGGAGAGTAACTACCAGAGGCTAGATTTGCATTCAGAGCTTCTCTATTCTAAGCCCAGCTCTTTCCCCCCAAATCTGACCCTTTTCCTCTCAGTCACACAGGCTCACAACCTAGCCGTCATTCTCAACTTCTTACTCTCTCCTGCATATCCAATCAATTGCCAAGTACTATTGATTTTACCTTTTTAATCTCTCTCAAATTTGCTCCCTTCTCTCTCCCAACATTGTCACCACCCTGGTCCTGATCCTCAATTAGAGAAATAATCTTCTGGTTCATCTCTGAATCTCAAATCACTCAAGACCAACTCCCACTCTGCTGACTAAATGGCAATGTCCTAAAGGTCAGTATCACTTTCCCTGCCCCACCTCCAATAACTCTTGGGGCTTTCCAAGATTCCCGGGATCAAGTATAAAATGTTTGCCCAGAACTCTCTGCCTCCTGGCTTCCCTGACTTCATGCAGCTCCAGCTAAGTCTCACCTTCTACAGGAAGCTTTCCTGACAGCCCTGAATGCCGCCACCCTCTGGGTTGATGAGCCCCAGACTGTCCTGTCTCTCTCCGCTCGTGCTTGGCTGCTGTATGCTGTCTCCCTCATCACGAGCTTCCTGAGAGCAAGGGCCACATCTTGCCTTTCTTTGTGTCCCCAGCGCTTAGAACAATGTAGTAAATGCTGTTGGCTTGATTGATGGTGCAAAAACAATGCAAAATTTGATGAGAGGTGGAACCATAGAGATAGTCCTGTCCAATGATGGACTAAGTACTGATCTGGGGCAGAAGGGTCAGAGGGGAGAGCTGAAGTGTGTAGCCAAGAGGGACCATCTCCCCAAACCCAGAATTAGAAGTGCTTACACTAATACTTCTCATTAAAAAAAACTGAATTGGCAAAGAAGAAAGAACCCAACCATAGAAATTTATCATGGGATTAGGGAAGACCAGAGTTCACCTTCAGAAGATACTGAAGTAAAAAAATATTTCTTCTACCCCAAAAAGTAATATGAAATGGCTCCCTGCCCAGAAAGAATTTACAGAAAAAAAAAAAAAAAAAAAAAAAAAAAAAAGAAAATTTAAGTGAGACACACTGAGGAAAAAATAAAAATAAAAGTCATTCAAGAAAAACAAGAAGATTATGAAAATAAAAGTGTAAACAACCAGGAAAGGAGATACAGTCTTAGAGAAGAAAATAATTCTTTGAAAATTAGAATTGGCAAGGGGAAACCAATGAAGCTATAAGAGACCAAGAAATAGCAAAATAGAATATAAAGAGTGAAAAAAATAGAACATAATGTGAAACATAAGAAAAATAATAGATCTAGAGAACAGATCAAGAAGAGAAAATATAAAAATAATTGGACTATCTGAAAACTATAGCCAAAAAAAAAAAAAAAAAAAAGAACCTTGACACAATAATGCAAGAAATAATCCAAGAAAACTGTCCTGGAGTGAGGAGAAAGTAGAAATAGAAAAAAAGAATCCACTGATCACCGCTTCAAAGAGCTCCTATGTAGAAAATACATAGGAGTATTATTGCCAAATTTTGAAACCCTCAGATCAAAGAGAAAATTTTGCAAGAAATAAGAAAAACAAAACAAAACAAAACAATTCAAATATGCTGGACCTACAATTAAAATTGTATAGGACTAAACCACCACAATAAAAGACCTCAGGTTCTGGAATAATATCAATTGGCAACCAAAAAAAGTAGGCCTATGGCCAAAAAAATCATATCCAGTAAAATTTTCTATAATATTAAATGAAAAAAAAATGGGCATTCAACAAACTTGCAGATTTTTAGGACTTTCTTTCAAACAAACCTGAACTCAATAGACAATTTAACATATAAGAGTCAATATCAAAGATCAATTTCAAGGAACTCAACATGGACAAATTGTTTATGTTTTTTACATGGAAATATATTCCATATGTTTAAGACTGACATCAGCAAATGGATAGCTCAAAAGAGAGACTGAGGCAGAATTAAGGTAAAATACTAATTATGTTATATAAATGAGGTGCAGAGGAAGAACAGACACAGAGACATTAGAGGGGAGAGGGGGCCCTTGGTTCTGAAAATCTACTCTAATCAGGAATGGGTTAAATAGGCAATATTATATATACTATGAAGCATTATAGCACTCTTCAAAATCTATAAAGAAAGAAGTGGGGGAAGGATGGATGGAGGAGAAAGCAAAGGGTGAAGGAAGAAGACAAAGGAGGGATCCCATGAGTCGGGGGGAGGTTAAATAGTAGCAAGGCAAGTTAAGAAGCAGGATTAAAGCAAAGAGTTAGGGACAAGGACAGTATCTCTGTGTGTGTTGGCGCACATCCATGTATATATGTATATATGTATATACATAAACGTATCCTTACTTAACTATAGCCTACTTGGCGGAGGTGGGGGGAATGAAAGGGGGAAAAAAAGAATAAAGTAAAAAAAAGTACATAGCAGAGAACAAAAGAACAACCTAAAAGGAAATGAAAAGAGGGACACTCATGAATATAATTTCTTCTATTGTTATATCTTTCTTGAACTGGTAATTTGTTATATATTTTGAATCCTCCCTGATGTTCTGCTGGGCATGACAATGTATTGTTTAGTTATGTTATGTTATGTTTGCCTTTCTTTGCTGTCTGTCTTTTTAAAATTATTTTCTTTAATAAAATAAAAAATAATTCATCAATAAAAATATATAAAATATTAAAAAATATGAATATAATAAATGTTTTACTCACGCATGGGGAAGTTAAGTGATGCTATGGATAGAACAATGGATTAAAATTGGGAAAACCAATTCAAATATAGCCTCAGGTATTTACTAGCTGTGGACCTAAGCAAGTCATTAATCCTCTGTTTGCCTCAGTTGCCACACATCCATAAAATGGGAATAATAACATTCTCTACCTAAATTGTTGTTGTGAACAACAAGCAAGGTAATATTTGTAAAGTGCTTAGTACAATGCTTGGCACAGAGTAAAACGTAATAAATGCTTATTCCCTTCCCTCCATGGAACATTACAACCTCAGAAAAAGTAAAATTACAGATAGCATAAAGGGCAAGGGAAAGGGAACAGTTAGCAGAGACAGGCAGTATTATGTTAATAATGAAAACTTGTATAGAACATGAATGTCCAGTAAAAGAGAGGCCCTGGAAATAATTTCAGAACGAGGCTGGAGACTGCTACCTTGAGTGATCTACATTTTTTAATGCTAATCCAACAAAAACAAAGCATCTGGCACATTGGGAGGACACATGAATTCATCGTGTAGGATGCCCAGGAATAGATCCTCACAGTTTTGAAAGATTCTTTCCATCTTACCCAAAATTTAAGCTTCTTCGAGCATTTGACGTGACATTGATTCTATCTGTTGATGGGCTGGGAATTACATGACGTCCTGGAGACATTTTCTTTACTTCCCATGCCAATGAAGTGGGTCTGCAATTCGAGAAAAACTTAATTAATGCATTAAAAATGAAAATGTAATATTTTAGCTATATTTTCATAGGTCAAAATATGACCATAATTTAAACTATCTCTGAAATGATGCTCAAGTTGCTGTTTGGTGGCAAAGAATTGGAAACTGAAGGGATGCCCATCAATTGGGGAATGGCTAAACAAATTATGCTATGTAAAACAGAAAGTGCACAACCCTAAACAGAAGAAAACCTACAAAGAAGCAAAGATGAACAATCCTGAATACAATATGTAGCATTTATTACATATATTTTCTTGAAGAAGAAATTCATTGTTCAATGTTTTGAATTGTCTCATATTCTACTGAGCATGTGACAATGTTTTTTTTCTTTTTCTATTTTTTGTTTTCTATTTTGTATTTAAGTTTTAAATAAATACATTTAAGAAAAAAAAATTGTGGTATGTGATTATGATGGAATGCTATTATACTCTAAGAAATGATGAGCAGGATACTCTCAGAAAAACCTGGAAATACTTCCATGAGCTGATGCAAAATGACATGTACTGTGTACAGAGTAACTGCAAAATGATCAGCTGTGAATGATAGTTATTCTCAGCAACACAATGATCTGAGACAACTCTAAAGGACTCATGATGAAAAATGCTATCCAATACCCAAAGAAATGAAGATGTCTCTGAATACAGATTGAAGTATACTTTTATAACTTTATTTTTTTTGAGTTTTGTTTTTTTTTTGGGGGGGGGATATGGAGCTTTGCCTATGTTTTATTTCACAAATGATTCTTATGGAAAACTGTTTTGCGTGACTACACATGTATAACCTGTATCAAATTGCTTGCCTTCTCAATGAAAGAGCAGGGAAAAAGGAAGGGAGAGAATTTGGAACTCAAAGTTTTACTGGGGAAAAATGAAATATTAAATGGCTCCCAACAAATTCTGCTCAACAGGAAGTTTAGCATGATACTCCTGAAAAACAGATGTCTGGTCTCATGTTCTAAGGCAGATCTATTCCTAGTAATAGCTAAGAACTAGCATCTATAGATTGCTTTATGATTTGCGATATGTTTTACACATGGTATCTCCTTTGCCTCTATTACAGCATGCCTAGGGAATCATGACTATGGCAATTAAGAGAATATCTGGTCCTCCACTCTCAATCAGATAGGCTTTTTCTGACCTGGATTTCTACAAGCCACTCACTATCCTATTCTCATTTTTACAATTAGTAATACATCCCATCTGTCAAATAAATGGAAAGGATATTATACTGAAAAGTCTTCCCTCAGCACTGAAGTCTAGATGATATGACACCATATTAGAAGGTTTCCAGAATTTCTAGCTAGAAATTTTCAGAATGCTTAGAGGTTCATGTCTTAGATCCTAGTGTGCCATCTTAGAAGAATATGGAGTCAAGTTCAGCTGCAAACCTTCACAACCAAAAATGATATTACTAACTGTGTCAGGCCAGAGTATTATTACCTGCTTTGAGCATCTGCCTTCTCCAATTTTTCTTGAAGCTGTATCCAATCAATTAGTGCTTTAAAATCTCTTACGTAGTTATCCAACATCATCAGTACCTCCTGATTAGGGAAGAAAACATTTCTTATTTGAGAAGAACAGAAATCCAAGGAAGATCCAATTGTTAAATCATATTTCTGGGGAACCAACTTTTTTTTTGTATTATCCTTTCATGCAGGGTACTAACATATCCTTCCAGAATTTGCCTATTTAGCAGCTATAGGGAATTGGGAATATTCAGAAGAAGACCTTGGAGAACATATGATATCAATGTTGTTGTTTTAAAACCTTTCAAAATGGTCATTCAAACTCAAGGGATGCAGGCAAAGATCTTGTCTGCAAACAATGACTATGGGCAAGTCCAAAGGGATACTTGCTGGAATTCAGTAGGATCCTTCAATAATTATGGCTCCTTGAAGGAAAGCACTGACATAGGCCCAATTGCTAATTAACTATTTTTAAATTACAACTTTCTGAAGTAAGATTTGAGAGATTCTAATTATTAAATTACATTATTCTTGATTGAAAATCCCACAGAAGTTAATTTGATCTCCATCCAATTCAGAAAGTAGAAACCTGGAAAACTAACTAGACTGGTTAAAACAAAATTGCCAGTTACATTTGAATATAAAATATCCATTAACAATTGTATGTAAATTGGCTATCATGAAAATATGTTTTACAGGACTTCATATGCATAATGAGTATCCAATATTTTGACTTCTCAATAGATAGGGAGGAGTAGAAGGAAGGAGAGAGAGAGAATTTGGAGCCAAGAGAAAGAACTCTTCACTTGGGAGCTGAGGTGTTCCCTACCCAGATTTCCATCTAGGCTTATAGTGAGTCTCAAATGAGATAAATGATAGAAATCTCTGGTAAGTCGGGTGTGCGAGTCAGAGAGTGTCCTTAAGCTCTCCTCCTCAGTCTCAGCCTTTCCCCTACAAAGTGGACTCTGGGCAGAGCACAATGTCTCTGTGGGCCTCGAGATTTCTCTACTTGAACTGAAAAGAGGTCAGAGGTCAGGAGACAGACCTGTCTTTATTCTGCCACAGACGTCCTGTGTGATAGTGCCTGTCAACCTGGGAGCTTCGGTTCAAAGCTTAACCACCATTTACTCTGCCACATACTTTGGCAGTCAAAGTGCCCTGTCATGAACAGCTCTTTGGCTGAAGTAGCTCAGTCTTTGTATGCATTGACTTAGGGCTAGTCTCAAAAACACTACAGAGCCAAATAAATATAAATGGCATTGGGACATCTTTTATTCAGGAAGCCCTGACTTCTTTTATTTTAGTAAAACAGAAAGTCAAGTGCAGATTTTTATTTTTAATCTTTATTTCTTCTCATTCAAAAAGCTCTTTCCATCACACCACCATAGGACAGAATATAAGATCTTACAAGTCTCAAAGAGAAAGAAGAAAAACAGAAGCTTAGTTAAAGTACTCAGATTTAGGAAGGAAAAATTCAACCAACAAAATGACTTCCAGTTGAGACCAAGGAAAGGAAGCGAAGCATCACGGAGATGGTGGCCTAATGTACTGCTGCCAAGCCCTCTCCCAAGGGCACACTGCATCATGACTAAAGAGGAAATGTCTGGGCGAGATTCTGAGTCCCCTCCAACTCTGGGGTTCCACGAGTCTATGCTTTAAAATACAGCCTCTCGGTTGTCAATGAATTTCCAAAAACAGAAGGAATTTAAAATGAAAGTCTCTGACAGGGAATACTTCTGAAATTAGCTTATATAACCCAGAAGGCAAGATCCCTGTGCTCTATTGCACACATCTGCCATAATTAATTAACTATAATTAACTGTTATTTCACTTCTAATTCTCTTCTTTAGATAATCTGAAATTACCCTAGTGTGACACCATGTAATGTTCATCTGGCAACAATTATACCTTGGATGCAATACATCCATAGATGGGTGGCAAAGAAAAATTTGGGGAAAAATGATAACAGAACCTTCAACTGAAGTCTCCGCTCCTGTTCCTAAAGGAGGAGGTATGTGACTGAACACAAAGAAAATGGCCACAGCTGAAATGAAGTGCATAGAATGCTGCAGGTATTTGGGATTTATTCACCATTAAGTTATACACACCCATTCTTCACGATTGGAAAAGGCTCATTATTCTCATTTCCCAATGGAAAATATCAAGCAGCTATGAAGATTATTGATATTTGGTTCAAAAACCAATGCCTTTCAGAACAGTTTTTAATCATCTTCCAGCAGCACTGAATTTTCATTATGATTCCATATTAATTTATAGACTGTGAAGTACAGACTCAAGACAAAGAAGGCAATAAATGTATACCAAAATTTTCAAAATTAGTTCTTGTAACAAGATTATTTCATATTTAAAGTTATACTTCTCTTAAAACAAAAAAGCATTGTTTTCTTCCTATCAAAGGAATTACCTGCCAATCACAGGTAATAAAAGTCAAACCCAATCAAGAAAAGAGCAAATTAAGTATTTTAACAGACAGTCTTCTCTCAATTTCATGAATACAATTTTTGCTCTTTAAATTCATTCCACTTAAATCACTCACATTAGAGATCAGAAAGATTTCATTCAGAATAATATACTAAGGAAGTTTGCTACTGATTTCACTTCTTCGTTGCTAAAAACTGAAGAATGTACAATATAAGCAGTTGCATTTCTGATGCTACAGTTGGCCCACAGAAAGTACACTGATGGCTTAAACAACCTATTTTAAGGAATGTTTAGCTCAACATTATCAGAAGGGATCAGAGCACGACCACGCAGCTGTAATCCGAGTCATGTTTTAGGAACAAGGGAATACAAACAAGACAAGCAGCTGGAGCGGCCCCATACTCACTGATGCACATCTTTCTCCCTAAAGCTATGAAGGCCATTTTGTCAAGCAGGATGAAGCTGAACAAAAGTAGCTCTGAAAGCAACATTACAGGCATCCAGATAACGACATATAGATGTACAGCTAAAATTACCAATTAGTTTACCAATTGGCTGCAACGGATTCGATTGGTTTGTAATTCATTCTAGTTACTGGCGCATACAGCAGGCTGGTTGGCGCCATCCCTTTGTCCTCCTGACACACAATACTGGTGCCTAGACCCTGGGGCCCAGGACATCCCTACGGTAGTACGTGCAGTGAGATATGCCTGATGGTGCCGGAGCAAAGGAGACTTTCATCATGTCGCAAGCAAGGACCCAACAAAAGAAAGCCTGCATATGAGTAGGAGCATACTAAATTTTCAGTAAGTTTTTCAGAACTCAGGCCCATTTGGAAAGAAAATGTCCATTACAGATGCATTCCATTTTAAGTCACACTTCTGAAGGGCCTCTCCCATCCAAATGAGAAGATCAGGTCAAGCAAGACCATGTCTTTATTAAGGCACTAAGATTTTTAACTGCACCACAATTTTTAAATGAAAAACAGTTCTATGATACTATATACAGGCACTGTATTAAATGTCTTAACAATACATATAAATGGGTTACCTGAATTAGGACTTTCCTGCTTGCTAATGGAAACATCTCAGTGCAGTGCTTGATTTCATTGCATATTCTAATTTATTTCTAAAATCCCTTACAATTTGAACTGATTAATTACAAAAAATCCAAAGTCATGCAGAAACAATAATATATTTCATTTCCACTATGGACAATGGGATGTTAAGTTGTCTAACGAGAACCAAGTAACAAACAAGAGTGGTTTGCTACTTGATCAAATATAAGGAACCTTTTTTTAATATAAAAAAATCTTTATGGACCCCATCACTACCACCTCCTGTGATAGTGGTAGTTCTATCAGTTGTTCTATCTGTTGTTTGAGAAAATATAGAGGGACAAAAAAGCTATTAGGAATTCACTAATTTTTTTATGAATTTGAATATTATTAATTAATAGCTTCTAAATACATTTGAAATAATGTATTATACATTAATTATACAAATAATACATGTAATAGGGCAAGGCATTTGATCAGTCTATATAAGCAATGTATGTTTGTTAAAATGAGTCATATTGTATATTTTGCTTAAGCTAAAAACTGACCAAAACATCAATATTTGGTGGGCAAAGGGGTTAGAAGAAGGAATCCAGGGAAACCAGGAAGAGGGAAGGCAAGAAGGGAGAGCATTCCAGACATGGTGGACAGCCAGAGAAAATGTCCAAAGCCATTATTTGAGAATAAGCAAGTGTCACCAGATCACATTGTTGGAGAGGAAAGGGGGAAGGGGTGCAGGGAGAAAGGCTCAGTAAGGTGTAAGAAGAGTAGAAGAAAGGGCCAGGTTGTGACATGGTCATAGCTGCACTTTAGGAAGATCAGTGTGACAGATAGACAAGAGACCTGCCAGCTGACTACTACAGTAAGAATGAGGTGATGATCACTGGTACCAGGGTGGTGACAGTGTCAGGACAGAAAAGAGGCCCAGTGTAGTAGAGGCATTATGCAGGTAAGACAGACAGGACATAGCAATAAGTAGAATATGAGAGCTGGGGGGAAGAGAAGTTTACAAGCCTGGGTGACTAGACAGAGGAGAGTGACATTCCTGACAATAATAGCGAAGCTTGGAAAGGGAAGGGGTGATGGGGAGAGAGATGAGTTAAGCTGTAAGATGCCTCTGGGGACACCCATTTAAAAATACTTAAAAGGCAGCTGGAGAAGCAGGGCTGGAGGCTAGGAGAGAGCTTAGAGCAGACAAGCATCCTTGAGAATCACCAGGGCAGAAATGTTGCCAGCCTGCAGGAAGCCAGGTAGAACCATAAAAAGGGAGATGAGAAGCAAGCACAGGGCAGAGACCTGGGAACCTTGGTGTTTAGAGGGTGAGACTGAGACAAAGCTGCAGCCAAGAAGACAGGTGACTGAGAACAACGTCTCCTAAAGGAGTAGAGACAACGAGACCATGCTAAAGAGAGGCAGAGTGAATGCTTGGCGAACAAAGGCCAGCCCCACAACTCCTCTCCTCTCAACCTCCTCCATCCGGTTTCCAATCGCCCAACTGGCCTGAAACAGCCCCTTTCTGAGTGACTGCACGGAGTTGGAGAAGGCGGCTCAGCTCTCCTCCCCCTGATTTCTCAGCTCAGCGTCCTCTCCTTTGGGAGCCTTCCCTGGGTTTGGTGACCCAGCTTTCTCATGGTTGTCCCCTCACTGGCCTGACTCCCGTCTGTTCCTCTAGACTCACACCATGTCCCAAGCCCTCGTTGTTTCTCCCTCTCCACATTCTCTCAGAAACTTCCCCTGGGGTCCCCATCTGTGCACTCTAGGCCACTCCTCACCGGCCCTGAGTAGGGGACCCAGAATGCAAGCTGAGCAGAAGCCTAAGCCTGAAGATGTCATCACTATTTATTGTAGTATCTAAGTATGAACAACATGATAGACATTAAACCATGCTACCATTTTAATTAGGTCCTTATCCTTTTTGGGGGCACTAAAGAAGTTTTTGACTCTGATTTTTAATTCAATTTTCCTCATAATGCCTAAAACACAAATTACTGTGCAATTTTGTATAATCTAGCCCCTTAGAGGAATGTAGATGCCAATTTATAAGCAGAAATGCCTGTACAATCCAAGGGAGAAAATGGATCTTCAGTGAAACACTTGGGAGTCCACTTTCCATAACACACATAAACTATATCAACACAACTAAAAATACCTTTTTACAGAAATAAAGACATCCAAATATTTTGAGGAATATTCATTGTTCATGGGAAGGCCCAATCAATATAAAAATAACAATACTCCTTATTTATTCCATGCCAGATTAATCGGACTACTTAAAGAATATTTTATAAAGCTAGGGGGAAAAACCCCAACAAAACTCATCTAGAAGAATAGAAGGTCAAGAATCTCATGGATAACAATGAAAAGGAAGTACCAAATTTGAAACTACAATAAAAAGCAATGATAATGAAAACAATTTGGTACCAGTTAAGATACAGAACCAGGGATGGGAGAGAGGGGGAGAATTATATACCTAACATTCAAAAGCAAACAAATCCAGTAACCTAATGTTCAAAAATTGAGCCTCATCATCTGACAAAACATGATGGGAAAACTGAAAAGCAATTTGGCGGTAATTAAGTTTAGACCAACACACACTTCACACCACAAACCAAGATGAACCCCAAGACTTCCATATGAAAGGTCACATTATGAACTAGGAAGGAACCAAGGAGACATTAACATTTGGATCTTGAGATCCAAAGAATTTAGGCCAAACTAGGGATATCAAGAACCACAGAAAATAAAATGGACAGTTTTGACTACATAAAATTAAAAACTCTTTGCACAAATAATACCAATATAGCTAAGATTAAGAGAAAAAGGTAAATAAGTAAAAAATATCTTTGCAGCAAAGGTCTTGCCACCAAAATATCTAAGAAAATAATTCAAACCTATTTAAACAATGCCATTTCTCAAAGATAAATAGTCAAAATGGCCATGGACAAATGAATAGATACTTCTCAAGGGTAGAAATTCAAGCAATTAATAGCTATATGAAAAAAAAAACTTCCAAATCACAAAATTTTGGCACATTTTGGCACCAATGATTTCCTCTGAGCCAACCACCAAGGCATGAATATGCCTTGCATATGGAGAATGGTTTGCCTGCTGTCTCTCACCTATTAGAATATGATCCCTTCACAGGTTGTACCTTTTGCCTCCTTTTGTTGTCTACAAAACTACTTAGCACAGGTGCCTGGCATACAATAAGCACTAAATAAATGCTTGGTGACTGGCTGAAGAGAGAAGAGACTAGAACCAAGAGAACCATTTATACCATAACAACATAATGAAGAAAAACAACTTCGAAAGACATGAGAACTTTAACCCAAAGCAACAGCCGACCACAATTCTACAGGAATCAAGAAGCATGCTATCCACCTCCTGACAGAGACAGGAGGAATTCATAATGCAAACTAAAGCATGTGCTTCTGGACATGGCCAATGAGGGAATATGCTTTACTTAATAATATATATATGAGTTACAAGTGTTTACATTTTCTTTCTTTTGGAAAGCAGATGAAAGGGAGAGGCAGTGAGAGGGAGAAAAAATGCTTTTTAATTGAAAAAATGATCATAAAAAACAAAATAATCAAAATATTTTCTAAAACTTAACATTAAGGGTGGTCTGAAGGGAGAAAGAAGTCATAAGAGGGCAACATGAAGCCTGGAAGAGGCACTCATGAATGAAACTTTGACTTGGTGAGAGGAAGAGGAAAGAAAGAATTATTATAGGATGATTATCTTCACATTATCCTCAGGCCTTAAGACCAAAACATAGTAGGTACTTAAGAAATACTTATTGATGAATCAATTCTATAGATTGTCTCATTTGCTATGCAACTGCTGGCAAAGCCATCCTTTCTATGACAATGGCCTACTACTACTACTACTGTCTAGTGCTAATTGCTTCAGTTCCTTCAAAAGAAACATCTTTGAGGTACTCAGAATAATAACAAAGATTTTTCTACAGACCCTGTTTTTAAAAGGGGGAAAGAGGAAATTTTCCCAAAAGAAAATCACAGTGGCTAATTTTCACAGAAAGAATTATTTAACCTCTGTGATGTTAACTCCTTATCTGTTGAGAGCACCAAAAATACATTCTTCTTTGGTTCATACTTTGTTCACTTTGTCTGAAAGAATCCTAATGTTCCACAAGGAGTTGTATTGCTTTCTTATTTATTTGGAACCAAAATAAAACCCAGAATAATTGCTGCAGACTATTTGCTTGAGACAAGGTATTATTATCCCCTCCTTTACAAATAATGAAATGGAGCCTCAGAGACTTGAAGTAATTGGCCCAGGGTCACATAGCTGACAAAAGTCTGCAGCTGGATACACTATGGCCTTCTCATACCCAAGTAGTACTCCATCCACCAGGTCCTGTTGCTTCCCATGCCATAGACTGGCCCATTTCATTGAGCATGAGGTGACTATAACAAAAACTCAATCAAGAGTCAATTAGTCAAGCAGTTAATGAGCATTCATTAAGTGAGCGCCTGCCTACTAGGTGCCAAACATTGAGCTAAAAACTAGAAATAATCTGAAAAGGATGGGTGATAAAAAATCTTAGACTTTGGTTCAGCCTTAGGATCCACTGAGTTAGGGTAACAAGTAAGTGCTGGACATGGAGTTTGGGGACCTGAATTCAAGTCCCAGCTCATCTATTAGAGCTCTGTGACCTTTAACAAGTTAAATGTTCTCAATGGCTTATGGTTCCCTCATCTGCCAAATGAAATGATAGAGTTAAATTGTTTCTAGGTCATCAGCCTAATTTTCTCTGGTACTAGGATTCTAAGGTATTCATTAAAACTTCACTATGACTGGTCAGAATCCTAGGTAAAGCAAATGCAATCTGAAAAAAGATGGTACTTCCTCAATGTAAAAATGGATTTGGTTTTCTACCAATTATATAAAAATTTCAATTCTTCAATCTGTCACTGGGTCTCTCATTTCATAAATGTGGGCACTCACTCCACAGAAAAAGATATCCCACAATTTGTAGCCACATAGCATCAAAAGAATATTGACATTAAAAAAAAAAAAAAAAACTTGAAACGTTTTACATAATTGCACATGTATAGTCTATATTTGATTGCATTTCACAGAAGAAGAAGGAGAGGGAGGGAGAGAAGGAAGAATGGAATTAGGAACTCAAAACTTCAAATAAAAAAAAATTTTAATTGAAAAAAAAAAAAGTCAAGCGGGGGGGGGGGGGGGGGGGGGGGGGGCAGGGGCCCGGCCTCATGGAGCCAGGAGAGGGGGGAAGCCAAGATTTTTTTGTCCCAAAGTGAAGGGGTAGGATCCTTAAAACACTGCCCTATTTCCCAAGTTTATACCCAACCTGCTCTCTTCTGCCACACCGCACTTTGCATCTGCAACAATCTCTCCAAGACAGAAATAGTGCTAGTACAACATAAGGGGCTGTTCACCCAAATATATATCATGGGGATGAGCTTCTTAAAAGTCAAGAATCCAATTACACTCCAAAACAGACTATTTTTCTTAAACACAAAACATTTTCTGTACTAAAAACGTTAAAACTATGGAAATCTAGCCACCAATTTGGAAACCTTTAGCTACTGTTAGCTACTGAAACCTGCTTTTGATATTTATACACTAATTTCAAACCTAATTTGGTTGTCCTTGATTTAGAAGGAAAAACAGATTCCTGTGATAAGCTGTGAGTTCACTTTAGACCCTATTTCAAAGACTATATAATGATTTCCAGAGTTTGTTGAGCTTTTTATCCATGTTTAACGTAAAAAGAACAGTTGTCTCTAATATTTCCATAAAGATCTACTGTTCTGGTTGTTCTCAACTTTTATGATAGTTTTATTCATCATAGAGCAAGATCTTGTATAATTTATACTTATTAAAAGGGTCACGCAATTGAATTTTTATGCTTTGTCTCTGCTTAATATCCACTACAAACACAAGGTTATCTAAAATTAGAAAGCACACCTTACAATGACATCCCACCCAGACGTTGTTTATGTTTGGCCATCAATCTCACTTTTTCTCCCAGCAGAGGGAAGGAGAAGAGTGATAGCTATCTTAACCCAGAGGCTGCGGGCCCAATGGAGACATAAAACAGGGAACCAAAGAATGTGGCCAGAGAGCAATCCCGCCAGCGCCCCCTGCAGCCCCAAGGGAGAACGTGCCCGGCCCGGACCAGAGCCGGCCTGCCTGGTACCGCAAGCGAGAACCGGAACATCAAGGAGGGGGAGGTGCACGCTCCTCATGGGGCCGACTGTGCCGGCCAGAAGGGACGAGGAGAGGTGTGGACAAACACAGAGCCACAGACACACAAATACACATATAGAGACACAAACACACCGAGACACAGACACACAAATACACAAACACAGAGACACACAAATACACTCAAAGACACAAACACGCAGAGACACACAGACACACAAATACACAAACACACAGACACACAAACACACAGAGATGCACGAACACACACACACATAGAAACACAAACACAAATAACACACAGACACACAAATACATAGACATACAGAGGCACTAATACACACTGACACAAATACAGACACAGAGACAGAAATACAGACATACCCATACACAAATTCACAGACACATACATACAGTCATAGACACACACACACAAACACACACAGACACAGATACACACATTTTTTAAGTGGTAAAGGGGCAAAGTAAGCTACAGGACAGCTTTGGAGTATTGGCAATATTAGTTTCAAAAACATCAAGCCAATAATGGAAAGACAATAGAAAATGGAGCATTAGATCTCCTAATGACCCTTACCTTACACTCCACCACACTCTGATCTGATTCACAAGTAACATAGATCTCGTCTACTGCTCGTCGAAGATTGTCAAAAAGGAACGCCCAATAGCGTGCTCTCAGATCAATTTTCCGAGGGTGTCTTGTTTTAGTGGGACTTTTCTCAAAATGTTTATCTCCAGCTGAGGATGATGTTATTTTACAGTCTACTGTAGCATTCTAAAGAGAATTAAATATATATATATATATATATATATATATATATACACACACACACGTGAAAGAAATTTTTATCATCAAGAAATATCAATTTCATGTAATACACATTTAACAGATTTAAACACATTTAGATAAAATGTTTTTCTTATTAACATATCATATATGTTAAATGAAACAAATTTTTTTTGTCATAAAACAAAAGGGGCAGTTTTGTAATTCATTATTTTGTTTCAAATATTATTTGGTGAATATTTAAGTCATATTCAAAAGTTCAAAATATTCTGAAAATAAAGTCACACATATGGTTCCTCATTAAATGGAATACAAATCCAAAGATTCCTCACTCTGTGTAAATGATGCTGGATTCTCAAAAGGCTCAGTTGGTGTAATACAAGCTCTGCAAGTTCCTACCATATCAGAAATGCTTCCAGGTTGCTGACTGGTACATCTAAGGACCAGACCAGCTAAATGTGGAGAGGTGCATTCCCAAAACAATGTGGTAAATTTTTTGGTCATAGCAATTCATAACATTATCTACTAAGGCACACAGGGCTTGGAAATAGCATTTGCTGTGACTGATCAGTGTGATTATACCCACAAATCACAAACATATGCCAAGTACAACACAGATTTCTATCCACAAATGTTGAACAGAAGTCAGAGAGATATGGATTTAAATTCCACTTCATAAATTTAATAGTGATATGATCATGGACAAGCCACTTAATTTCTTTAAACCTGGCCCTCATTTGTGAAACAAAGATATTAATACATATGGTACTTACCTCTCAGAGCTGCTATGAGGCTCAAATGAAAACAATAATGCCATGATACCTATAACAACTATTTTCTATATTAAAACTAATTTCTTTGCTTTAATTTAAAACTTAGAGTTCACAATAATCTAAGAAGACACAGAGACACAAACACACAGAGACACACAGACAGCTATAATCAGTTCCCTAACTTCATCTCAACTACTTTCCGCTTAATAAATAATAACTACAATGAATACAGGAAAGAAAGAAAGAAACAAACAAACAAACAAAACCAACTATGAGCATCATTAGAATCAAGAATGCTAGATAGACAATTATAATTGAATAATGGATTGAAATTGTATTTACACATGTTTAAAGAATATTACTCAATCATCTGGTTAAAAGTTCTTTTTTATAAATGAAATCACCTCCTTCTATTTACAGAATTTCAGAAAGTTTTTACAGACTAATGGGTAAAAAAAAAAAGATTAATCTGAGAGATAAGAAGACAAGGACTACCACTGAGTTATCTAAAAGAAAAATCCCAAACTATTATTTCTTCACTAAATACAAAATAATGCTGAATTAACATTACAACGACTTCTCACACAGGCAATGTCGATGCTAGTTGGTGCTTTACTGGAAGAAAGCCGGATTTGCAGGAACTCCTACCACAGATGTTATGCCCTTTAATGTCGTGTATCAGCCCTGGGCTATTAGTGTTATGTTGCTTTCCATCCATCACAAACACTCTCTTTCCACAAGGGAATTTTCTGTAACTGTACTACTGATTTCAGAACTGAATCTACAAAGAAACTAGAACCATTGCCACCAAAAACAAAACTAAAAACCCAAAGCAAAATCCTCTGAGATGGAGATGGGTTCTTTTTTTTCTCTTTTCCAGCTCCCTTACAGCCAACTTCATTGTTCTGGTAGAGAATCCTATCGGCTCATCACACTTCACCAGTCTGGAGACCAAATTTCAACAAAGTATTATCCTTTATTTTATATTTCTAACTAATTGGCAGATCATTAATTTTTCTTATACAGCACTTACTCAATTTGTCCATGATTCTCTCCTTGTTCAGATTTACTTTGTTATCATATGACTGAATCAGAATGAAGGAATGAAATCACGAAAAATGGGTTCTAATTTTGGCCCTACCAATGACTAAAAACATGACCTTCAAAAGATCACTTGCCCTTCAGTTTCCTCAACTGCAAAATGAAAGGGCTGAATTAGATGATCTCCAAGGATCTTCAACTTTGAAAAGTCTATGATTTATGACTGTAGCAAACACTGCCCTCATTACAGCACTCTCTCCCCTAAAAAAAATCTATACTCATCTCCACCAAAGTTATGATACTAGTTTGCCATCTGTGGATCAAATATCATTGCTTCAAAGGGCTTCATGACATGGCTTGGAACCTACCTGCACAGCCTCCATATACAACAACACAATTTACTCCTTATACTTCAACAAAAACTGTCTGTATACTTAGAATATTCAGTCTTAAATAAGTCTCTCTCCCTTTATTTAAAAAGCTTCTAGAATTCTAACTTTTCTTTCCTATACAGAAAAGCAGAATACCAGTAGGTCTCGGTCAATCCTTATCTCTTTGTGGAACATAGAACCCCAATAGAAATTTTTCATTCATCTTCTATGTTAAGAACCTAGAGTTGTCTTACTGAGAGATGTTCTCTACTATATAATGTGAACTTCAGGTATTAGTTTAATGTTCCTACTCCATTTCTCCAACTAATCTCACCCCTTTCCTTTTGATACAAGATTATTTAAGTATTATCTATCTAAAATAGTAAACTCCTTAGGGTAGAGATTAGTCTAACTCAATTTGTATGATACTTTTTATTGTGCATACTAAGACATTTAAAGAACCATTCATAACTGTTCCCAATATGGGCCACATTTTGCCCCTAAAGTTCCTTGTACAACACCTGAGTATAGCCAGTTCACAGGGCCAGCTTAGTTTTCCCAGTAGCATGAAAGGTATCAGCAACAGTTTCTTCACCAGCCCAACTATATTGAGGGTGTTCAAGTGGAACAACTGAAAAAGCAAAGGACTTAAATCGAGAAGACTTGAATTCAAATTCCGCTTCAGCTACATATCAGCTTTACGAATGTGGCCAAATCATTTAACCTATGTTCAATTTCCTCATTGTAAAATAGGGATACTAACATCAATCTCATAGGGTTATTGGGAAGACATATGTTTAAAACAAAGTTTGTAAACTTTAAGGTACAATATATATGCTATTTATTATTGTTGTAATTATTGGTATCATTAGTAGTAGCATGCAGCCATACTTGTATATTTAAAAATTCCAGAATCAAGGGTTCAATACAAAAAAAAAAATCAACAAATCTCTGAAATGAAAAATAAAAATCACATTATCCATTTCAAATAGTAAGATAAACTTGTGTTTTAATACCCTAAAGTTGTTGATTGTTCATTCAATCCTGTCTAATTCTGCATGATCTTATCAACCACAGCACCCCATGCCCTTCTGTCTTCCACTATCTCTCAAAGTCTGTGGAAAATCATGTCCACTGTATCCATGATACTATCAAGTGAGTCCATTTTCTCATTATGTGGCCAAAGTATTTAAGCTTCAGCTTCAGTATTTGACTTTCCAATGAATACAGTCTATTAATTTCTTTAGATGTTGACTGATTTGATCTCCTTGATGTCCAAGGGACTCTCAAAAGTCTTCTCTAGCACAGCTTCAAAAGCATTAATTCTATTAAACTCAGCTCTCCTTATAGTCCAATTCTCACAGCCATACATTGCTACTGGAAAAACCGTAACTTTGACTATATGGAATTTTGTTGGCAAGATCTTGTCTCTGCCATTTAGTATATTATCCAGATTTGCCAAAGCTTTGTTTCCAAAAAACAAGCATCTTTTAATTTCATAGCTATAGTCGCTGACTGTGTGCACTGATCTTTGAACCCAAAAATATAAAATATGGCATGACTACCATTTTTTTCTTCCTGTTTGTCAGAATAGGATAAGTTGCCAAGATCTTAGGTTTTTTGATGTTAAGCTTTAAGCCAGTTTTTAACATTCTCCTATTTCACCCTCATCAACATGCTTCTTAATTCCTCTTCAATCTCAGACATCTGAGTGGTACCATCAGCATATTGTTGCTATTTCTCCCAGAAATCTGAATTCTGGCTTTTGATTCATCTAGCCTGATATTTTGCATGCTATATTTTTCATACAAGTAAATAAACAAAGAACAATATGCAACTATAAAATTAGGTTGAGATTATTGCCAGTTAATGTAACTTTTTTGAACTAGCAAAAGATCTAACAATTAAACTAGAATCAGAGGATATTACAGATGGAGACGGTCTTAAAGTTCAGCTGCCTCAATTTGCACATGAAAAACTGAGGACCCGGGAAGAAGTGATTTGCCTCATGTCATCACCAAAAAACCTCAAATCTCAAAACTTCTATTTCAGGAGACTTTTCATCTCACAACTGCTTTACTAAGAAAGCAATGAAAAAAAACGCACATATGTAGAATCAATAAACACAGTGCATTGCTTTATGAAGTATATGTAACTGAATTAAAATTCAAATATATATGTAAAACAAATATACAATACTTAACATTAAAGAATTGGTTGAAAGTAATAGTAGAAATGTTTATATTGTACCTGTTTAGCAGTTTTGTGTGCGCCCTGAACCGTTCTCTTAGATTTTCCGCCCGTTTGCCATTTAGACTTCCCTTCATAAAGGAAAAAAAAGGTTGTTACTTATATAGAAATAACTTCAATTCATTCATCCAGATAGCCAAAGACTTAACTTTCTCTCTGTCTTCAGCATTAAAAAGATTTTTATGCCACTTTTATTTGATATAGTATTAGAAATTCTACAAATCGAAATGAGAGAAAAAAATATTAGTGCAAAGGGTTATAGACCTCTCTTTGGCAACCTAATGAAAACTATGGACTCTTTTCTCAGAATAAAGTTTAAAAAAATAAAATACAGAGGAAGAGATAATAAACTTATAAAAATATTTCAAAAAGAAATCCATGAATTAAGAATCCCTGCACTAGTGAAAATAACACTGGCAAAAAAGGCGTTAAAATATCATTACTTGCATATTGCATTATAGTATATCTAAAAAATCCAGTCATCTTAAGAAAATAAATTATGGAGATAATGTTTTTTGTAAAGATTCAGGATATAAGACTAATCCACAAAAAGTATTTGAATTCTAGTTTACCAACAACAAAGATAAAAACTTATAAAAGATCATTTGTAATAACAAACCATCATATCCCTGGGAATTAGTTTAAATAAATTTTAGTTAGTTAATAAATTTTATTTAGTTAGTAATAAAAACAGTAAGTAAATTATATATTTATATATAATATATACTTATTATTTATTTCTATGTATTCACCATATTTGTTTGTGTTTTTGTTGTTATATATATTACACATATGTATATTATATTATATATATAATATATAATATAATATACATCAATTATATATTTATGTATTATTATATATTAAAATAGTAAATAAAAATAAAAATAGTAAATAAATTTCAGTTAAACAAATAAATATTAGTTAAATAAATGAAAGCATATAGTAAATTAATATGTATTAATATATGACACCTTATAAACTACAGTGATTCAAATAAAGAAAAACAAGTAATTGGAGGCCCATTTATCAATCAAGAATGAGTGGGTTAATATAATAAAAAATAGTACTCTTCAAATAATTTACATAGTTATAAAATACCAATTAAAATACCAAGGGTTTTCTTTAAACAATTGGCTAAAAACATAGTAAAACTTACATGTAAAAACAAATAGATGAGAATATCAAGAGATAAACTGAAAAAAAATAACTGTGGTCTTACACGTTACTTGGACTTTAAGGTTTATTGCAGAGAGATAATAATTATTGTTGTTAATAATACATAGAAATTATAAAGTATTTTAAGGTTTTCAAAATGTTTTACATACATCATCTTAGAGTTCTTTTTTAAAAATTGCAATTAGCAAATAGCAACTTTCACACACAACCACCCTCCCACCAACAGAAAGAAAAACAAAACACTTCCATCACAAATGTGTAAAACTATAACAAATTTCCACTTTAGCCTATATATATATATATATATATATATATATATATACACATATATAAAATCATCCATCCATTCTTGTGTGTATGTGCATGTTTCATTCTGCACTGACTCCTTCACCTCAAGTTCAGGAGGTAGGCAGCACATTTCAAAAGCTCTCTGGAATGGTGGTTGCTCATTACACTAATCAGATTCCATAGGTCTTCCAAAGTTGTTTGTTTTGACAATAGTCATGGTATAAATAATATTAAAATTGAAACTTAAAAAAATTCTTATTGGACTGAAAATTCCAATTTCTCTTTTTCATCCTTTCACTCTGCATCACTTCATACCTATAAACTGATTATGGTATTTCATCATCTTTATTCACAAAACATATGAATTAATGACTTCATAATTTAAAGTATAATTAAAAAGATTTAATACTTTTATTTTTTTCATGGATAGATAAGTATTTTAAAAGCAAAGGATCACAGATTTTCCTATCAAACAGATTGGCTGTTTAACAAGGACTAAGGTGACACAGAAGCTATTTGCATACATGTAATCCTATGGGAGAGAATGAGGCCACCAAGTTAGAGAAGGCAGAGAGTAAAGAGTCCCAGAAGAGCGCCTTGGGGTTCAACCATAGCATGCAAGGCATGGATACTGGTGCAGCAAAAGAAACTAAGCAAAGTTATCAGACTGGTAAAGAGAAGCAATAAAGAGCAGAGTTCTGGAAACCCGGAAAAAAGGGGATAAACAATAGGGTCAGATGCTGCTGAGGGGCCAAAAAGGATGTGAATTAAAAATAGACTTAGGAGAAGGGCAACTAGAATGCACAATGGATAAAGTGCTAGCTCTGGAATCAGGAAGACGTGTTCAAATGTGACTTCAGAAATTTACTGAGTGACACCCCTGGGCAAGTCACTTAACCCTAATTACCTCCCTTAAACTGCTCCCACCCCCCCCCACACACACAAAGACTAAGAGTTTTGGTAATGAAGAGATCACTGTTAACCTTGACTGAAGCAAATGAGTTTAATGATAAAAGGTAAAAAGTCAGATTGCAGATTTAGAATGACTTCTAAATATATAAAACTTTTGGGTAGACTAACTGGCATATTATATTGTTTCAATTTGGGATATATTCTCCCCTATGAGATCTAGAGATTGCTTGTTCCCATCTCAAAATTGTTTGAGTATTTTTTTCTCTAAAAGATCCCTTTTCAGAAAAAGCTAAAGGCTCTTTCTATCCCTTTAATTAAATCAGAAAGAAAAAATTCTCTTTAACACCTATTAACCTTTTTTTGACAGTAGAAGATAAACTACTCGGGGTAGAGGGATCAAGTGACAAGAAAAGGTATTAGAATCCATGATAGGTTGTCAAAGAACAATAAATATTCTAACTCATATATTCTAAATATATTAATATTTTTATATTTTTCTTCTGAACTTTAACAATAACTCTTTAAGTGGTCCTTGTTTTGTTTTAATTTTAAATATACAAAAAACTGCACCATGTGGAGTTTTTTTTAAGCCACATGCTTTACCTATAGCCTCTCAAAGAACCTCCAGATTTTTTAAAATTCTATTTTATTTTTCATCAATACTTACAACACAATAGCATTTCATCATATTTATTTGCCATAACTTGTTCAGCCATTCCTCAAATTAAGGGCAGCCCCTCAGATTCTCATACTTTGCTACCTCAAAAAGAACTATAAATATTTTTGTACATCCTTAGGGCATGTTTTACTTAGGACTAGTCATTCCCTTAATTTACTCTCCCTCTAATTCCCCCTTCTAACCTTTTCCTCTCCAATTTTCTGATTGAATGAAATATATTTCTGCAATCAGTTGTGTGTGCATGTCCTTCCCTCTTCAAACAATTCCAATTAAAGTGAGGTTTCAAAAAATAAAGTTAGCCACTTTCCCTCACCTCATCCTCAATTGCCTATATGTCTACTTGTTCACCCTGATTTTCTCTTTTTTTCTTCCCTTTCCTCCACCAGTTTATTCCTTTTCCTATCCCATTTCATTATTCTTTTTTTTTTCTTAAATTATCAAAACTACCACATACAGCATTCAAATTTTAGAGTCCCTCTATGATTCTTATTATAAGGCTCAAGAGGTATACACATATCTTTACCCCATATTAAAATAAAAACAGTTTATGCTAATCTTAGTCCTTTATCTTTGTTCATCTCTATTTAATTTTTTCTATTTCTCTTAAGTCCTATGTTTGAAGTTCAAAGTTTCCACACAGCTCTGACCTTTTCACCACGAATGTTTAAAAGTACTCTATTTCATTAAGGATCTATGTTTCCCTCTGACTGATAATACTCAGTCTTGCTGGGTTGGCTATTGATTTCCGTTCTTGAAGAAGAACAAAATGGAATCACTATGTTGGGGACCAACTGTGTCTAACCAGACCAATACAAACTTGGAAGGCTCTAATACATTTGGAGTAGAAACGTCTCTACATCAGCACATCTCATAGTTTTTTGAGGTACTGAAATACTGCTTTGCTCATAGAGCACAGCACCTTCTTTGATGTGAACACACCATGATAAGTAGTCCTGTGCCAGTGTCTCCTGTGAATCCCAATCAATGACAAAGTTCTTCAAAGAGATCTTGAGAGTGTCTTTGTAATTTTTCTTCTGACCTCCGTGTGAGCACTTGCCTTGTCCGAGTTCTCTTTAAAACAGTCTTTTAAGAAAATGAGCATTTGATATTCAAACAAAGCGGGCAGCCCATCAGAGTAGAGTTGCACTCTGTGCGGTAGAGTATGAATGCTTGGCAGTTCAACTAGACAGAGAGCCTTGTCTTGCCAGGTGATCTTCAGAATCTTCCTAAGACAATTCAAATGGAAGCAATTTCAGTTTCTTTGCATGGCTGGTACACTGTCCAGGTTTCAGAAACAAACAACAATGAATCAGCACTATGCCTCTGTAGACCTTCGGTTTTGATAGGCAGCCTAATACCTCTTCTCCTCCCCCACTTTGCTTTGGAGTCTTCCCAAATACTGAGCTACCTCTTGCAATGCATGCATCATCCTCACTATCTGTGTGGACATCCCTGGAAAATATACTGCCAAGGTAAGTGAACTTATCCACGGCATTCAAAATGTCTCCATTTGCTGTAATCAATGTATGGTGCAATCAATGTCCAGGTATGGACAGTATGTTGCTGGGCTGGTGGAGAACCTCTATTTTCTTGGTGTTAATTGTTAGACCAAAATTAGCACAAGCTGCAGAGAAATGATCTATACTTTCTTGTATCTCAATTTCAGAGGCTCTATTGAACGCACAATCATCTGTGAAAAAAGTCATGAACTAATTCTCCCTCTAGTTTAGTCTTAGCTTATATTATTTTCAAGTTTTAAATAATGGGCTCTAAGAATTTGGGGAACAGTACCTCTGATATGAGGACTGCTGAGTCCTTTTCAGGGTTGTTTTTTGCATTTGTTATCCTTGTTGGTAATTTTTAGCTAGAAGCCCATATTGTTTGTGGAGTTTCAATATACTAAATCTTTTTTTCTGGTTCTTTTCAGTATATTTTCTTTAACCTGGGAGCTTTGAATTTGGTCTATAATAATGTCCCAAGGAATTTTCATTTTGTAGTTTCTTTCAAGATGGGGACTGGGGAATTCTTTTTCTAGTATCTTTTGCTGGTTCTTCAACCATATTACATGCCTTGACTGTGGGTGTTCCCCTACAGGTTCTGTCCTAGATCCACTTCTCTTCTTCCTCTACAGTCTCTCTCATCAGGTCCCAGGGATTTAACTCTGATGTGTCTTTATGGAAATCCAATTTCTTGGTCCTCTATCACCAATTGCTTACTGGACAATTCTAACAGGATGTCCCTGAGATACCTTAAATTCAGTATGTCCAAAACTGAAATAATAATCTTTCCCACTAATCCTTCCCTTCTTCCCAATTTCCATCAAAGAAACCACTATTTTTCCTGGCTTCCAGGCATGTAACCCTGACATTATCCTGAACTCATTTTCTTTCAGTTCCCATATCTAATCAGTTACCATTTCTTAATATTTCTGCCTACACAATATTTCTCACACCCCATTCTTTCTTCTACTACCACCACAGATCAGGTCCTCATCAGCTTTCATTTGGAGTCTTTCTAATCTAGTCAATTCCAGAATGCTAACAACAATATCTTCCCTAAACAAAGATAAGACCACACATTTGCCCTAGGGCAGTGGGAGTTTTCAGTGGGTGGAGTGCTGGTCTTGGAGAAAAGAAAACTTCAGTTTATACTAGGACTCTTACACTGACTAACTGTATGACCCTGAGCAAATCACTTCATTTCCCTATACTTCAGTTTCCTCATAATCAAAATGGCATGCTAAAAGTATCTAATGTAAGGAATAAAGGAGATAATGTATATAAAGCACTTTACAGCCTTAAGATGCTATATAAATTGTTTCTTTTATTATTATTACTCAGTCAACTCTACAGTTACTTCCTATTGCCTCTAAATAAAACAGAACCTCTTTTTAGTTCATCAGTCAACAAGGATTTATTAAATGATTAGTGCACTAGGATACAAAGAAAAGCAAAAACAGTCCCTGTCCTTAAGGAACTCACACTCCAATGGAAGAGACATCATTCAAACAACTACATAATAAATGAAATGTACTACAATGGAAAAAATGAAATATACCTGCCCTCGAAAAGTTTACATTCCATAGACAATATATAGGCGAAAGCAAAAATAAATTATATAAAAAAAAGGTAATTTGAGAAGAAAGTCTTAAGGTGGAGGGAGGATTGTCAAGAAAGGCATCTGGTCAATAACAGCATTTAATATGAGCCTTGAAGGGAAACTAAGGATTCTCAATGGCAGGTCTAAGGAATGAGTGGATTTTAGTTACAATGGGACAACCTATGTAAGACATGGGGATGAAAGAAGAAATTTCATGTGTGAAGAACAAATCAAATTAATTAATTCAACAAACATTTATTAAGACCTACTATGTGCCAAGTGCTAAGGAAACAAAAAGCCAGTATGACGGATGTCTAATAAAGTTGCCAAGATCAGTTGGAGTCAGGCTGTCAAAGGACTTGATTACCAAACAGAGTGCCATGTATTTAATTCTAGAAGTAACAGTAATCACTGGAATTGATTAATAGAGGAATGAAGTGGTCAGATCTCTACTTGAAGAATATTACTTGAAGAACAGTGAGGAGCATGGTTGGGGTAAGCCATGAAACAGGGAAATGAAGGTGGAAGCTAATGCAATAGTACAGGTAAGAAGTACTGAGGGTCTGAACTAAGGTGGTGGCCATGTGAATGGAGGATGGATATGAGAGAAGTGATGGACCAATGTCTCCAAGATTGCCAACCTGGATAATGAGAAGAGGTACAATGTCCCTGACAAAAAACTGTCTTGTTTGGAAGAGGTACAGTCTGTGTTGGAAAGGTTGAGCTTTAGATGTCTGTGCACCACCCAAATCAAAGCAACCAACAGGCAGGTGTGGGTGTGCTGGAGCCAGCTCTGGAGGGCTTGCCCACTATTAAATGATTAGTGTGAGCACTGGAAGTAGACAACTGCTCCATAACGTGTCCTGATGTTTTGTTTTTGGACCTAATAAAGAATAGTCATACTGCATATTAATGCTCATAATGCAGATTAAATTTAAAAAAGAGTGTTGGTAGACCAATTTCCCCTCCAGATAGCCTGTTTGTTAAACATATACCAATATATCCTTTTACTATCCCATAAAGACTGCTTGCATTCAGCCAGGGGGCAATGGAATGGTCAGAGATTGAAGTCCTCACCAGACAAGAAGTCTATTCATAGGACACCTTAAAGTTTACGAAGCACTTTGATTCCATCACCTGGTCCAAGTCTCACAATGCCTCTGCCAGCAGGCACTGGGTGACACAGTTGGGACTCAGAAAGCCTGCTGCCATATCTATCAGCACCAGAGACCACAGAACATGATGGGAGGGCCTAGGACAGGGCTTTGGCCATACTCACCCTCAGAAGAGAGCATGGGGGAAAACACTAGATTTGGAGACAAAGGACCTGTCTTCAAATCCCAGGTCCACCACCTACTTCCTGTATAATCTTGGACAAGTCATCTAACCTCCGTGCCTCAATTACTACAAAAGGAGGGAGCGGCAGCTAGTCCAGTCACCTCTAAAGACCCTTCTACTCTAAATCCATAATTCTAGGATTTAATCATCCAGCAAAGGAGACTGAAAATCAACTGAACATGTAGGAAAAGAATGAACAAGTGAATAAAAAGAAAGAAAACATATTCACTGCATGATTGCCAAGTGCTAAGCCCTGGGGATACAAATGGTAGAAGTGAGCCAATTCCTGCTCCCCAGGAGCTCCCGCTCTCATTGAAGGAGACAAGACACAGGAGAAATGGCAGCTCCAAGGTGTCTGACAAGACCCAGGAATGAATCCCCAGAAGAATGGCAGTCCTGGAGGCTCTGGAGATTACAGCAGCAAAGCTGAAGGCTAACAGGGTTAATAAATAATAACAATACTGGCTGGCATTTATATAGCACCTACTGTGTGCCAGCATTCTGCTAACATTACCTCATTCAATCCTCACAATAGTCCATTTCACAGATGGCTCCATGTCTCTCCCATCTTCCAGACCCATCCCTCTTGGGTCTTAGTAGTCTCCTTTGGGGAGTGCTCTGGATCATCAGCCACACCCCTCCCCCAAACTAAAGAGATCCAAAAGAATCTGTCCTGGGCCGCCCTCAGCTGTCTCGTCTCCCTCCCTCTCTTAAATCTCCCTCACTTCATTAGCTCACAGGACCTAAAAAGCAGATGCTCTTTAATACCCATATATCTATTCCTGAATTCTAGTTCTGTATTACCAGAAACCCACAGGACACCTCAAACTAAACATGTCTGTCCCCTCAAATTGATTCACCCTTATTCCTCTGCTCAGCCAAGCTGGCAGCCTCAGTCTCCTTAACTACTCATTCTTTCCTGCTCCCAACACAATGCACATTCAATCAGTTGCCAAATTTTGCACATTGATCCCCTTTTCCCTACTCCCACAGCTACCACCTACCTGAGTCCTCTTGCCTGAACTACTGAAATGTAATTGGCATCCCTGCCTTTCCAGGTTTTGTCTACCCTCAATCCATCCTCATTTGATCTTGTTCCCACATCACTCAATATTAACTACAGTGATTAAAAGTGAGGGATAGGGGATCAGAGAATAGACAACTGGGGAATGACTGAACAAACTGAGGTTTGCACTATACTGTAGAAACTACAAAAGAATGCAAGAATGTGACACAAATGTAAGAAACGATCTCAGAGAATCCTGCATATTATGAACTAATGGAGAGTGAAGTAAGCAGAATCAGATCAATTTTACCTAAGAACTACATTGTAAAAAACAACTTTGAAACATTTAAGAACTCTGAAGAAAGAATGGCCAACCATGTATTCCAGAGACACATCTGCTAGCAGACAGATGAGGGACACAAAGGCAGCAAGACATATATTTCTGGGCACAGCCACTATGTAGCTTCATTCTGTAAGGCTATGCCAATTTGTTACAAGCTAGGTTTTCCCTCTTGCTTTCTCTTGGAGGGAAGAGAGGGAAATGCTTTTTAAAATGGGTTTAACAATACTGATATCAGAAAAAAGGGAGACAGAGGCATGACAGCATTTTTTAAATGCAGAGAAGAAAACCACAATTGAAAAAAGGGAATTAGTCAAGAAGAACAGTTTTGAAAATAACATGTATAATGTATAGGACTGCTTGCCATCTTTGGGGAGAGGGTGGAGGGAGGGAGGGGAAAAATCGGAACAGAAGTGAGTGCAAGGGATAATGTTGTAAAAAATTACCCTGGCATAGGTTCTGTCAATAAAAAGTTATTTAATTAAAGAAAAAAAAAAGAAAGAAAGAAAATAACATGTATAAATTATAAAGACATAATAATGTTACATGGAGATTCATAGTTTCATGTAGAACTCACTTTTTGTCTTCTGTTATGTATATGGAAATGCTCCTTTTTGATATTTTAAGTTCAAGATAAAAAATAAAATTAATTTTTAAAAATTAATATTGAAAGAAAACAAAAAACAATCTGACCCAAAGAGGAGCAACAGGAAGATAACTCTATCCAATATTCTGCAGAAGTGAGAGTGGACCACAGGTGTGGAACACTGCATACAGTTATATTTTTTAATGTAATGATTGATTTTGCTGGCTTTTTTCTCTTCTTTCTCTTTTTTAAAAAAGAAATTCTTTACTATAAGGGATGGCTCCCTGGGGAAAAGGAATAAAAAGGGAAATTTAGTTGATATTAAAAAAATCAATAAAAATGAATAGTAACTCCTAATGCATCCCTATTCACTCTAGGGTTAAGTACACAAGCTACTGCTTGGCCTTCCTGGTTACCTTTCTGGCCTAATTCTGTATGCCTCCTTCCTCTCTGCACATCCTTTGGGCCAGTCACAATCAACTTCTTTGTGCATCTCCACAAACAGAATAGGTCCAACCTCAGTGACTCTGCTGTGCTTCATGCCTAGAATGCACTTCCTCCTTCCTTCTTCAAGGATTCCTGATTTTCTTCAGAGCTCCATGACAGAAGCACTTTCAACAGGAGCTCTCTGCAGATTCTTGGTCCTGTCACAATGTCTAGTATATCTATGTACTATGTAGCACACGCCCACCCTATCTTACTCCACAGGTGGGAGAGAATAGAATGAGGAATTTCTTGAAGGCAGGGTCTTTGTATCCCCAGAGCCTGACACCAAGCAGGATTGCAGCAGTGCTCAACTGACTGATTGCTAGAGAATTAAAAAGTCATTTCCAATAGACATTTTTAAATGTAGCCTTTTTTCTCTGATACCTACCATCATCATCTTTGTTTTCCAGGGGGACGCTCCAGGCGATCAAATTTCTTGCTGTGCGACCTTCTTCTGCAACAATTCTCCTCACTTTGTCATGACTATTAGAACGCTGGAAAGAAGCCTAGACACAGGAAGAAACGATCGGCTTACTTCAGGTCAATACAGGCATCTAACAGTCTACATGTGTTCTCAAAAAAGAGACCATAAAACCTTCCTCGGAAACCAGCAGAAATCAAGAAACAGTTTCTAACGTCTGCCTTCCTGCTAATGAGCTACACATTCTGCAAAATGCTGCAACCCCTTCAAATGCACTTTGTCCCAGTTCTAAGATTTTAAGCTAATTTAAAGTTTAGCTATTTTTTTTTAAAGAAATGTTGTTTTATTACTTTACAACACAGACAAATGTTGTCAGATGGAAAAGGATTCATCCCAACTCACTTAAGAACAATAGAATGTAAACGCCATGAAGACAAGAATTGTTTTTCATTTTGTTGCTCTCTTCTTGGTATGTAGGGCCTTGCAAATAAATACTTGAATGAATTTGAGTAAATATACTCTTTAATAGTATTAAGCAGAATTACCTTTTTTCCATGTAAAAAATAAGTGCTACTTAAAAGGAAGCTTTTCTACATGTTAAGTATTTTCTCTATAATCTTATTCAGATTTTTTTTTGGTCCTTACTAATGCCTATTTTGTCCTAGCAGGATGTCCCCAAAGTTTCAGATTACAATTAATTAACTTACAATTTATATAGCTTTATTAAACTTTAGCAGTTTAAACTTGTGCAAGACTTTTGGAATACCTTGTACTAACATCAACTTGGGAGACTCAGATGACAAATTCTTTTTTTTTTTTTTTTTTTTTTTTTTTAATTTAATAGCCTTTTATTTACAGGATTTATACATGGGTAACTTTACAGCATTAACAATTGCCAAACCTCTTGTTCCAATTTTTCACCTCTTACCCCCCCACCCCCTCCCCTAGATGGCAGGATGACCAGTAGATGTTAAATATATTAAAATATAAATTAGATACACAATAAGTATACATGACCAAAACGTTATTTTGCTGTACAAAAAGAATCAGACTCTGAAATATTGTACAATTAGCTTGTGAAGGAAATCAAAAATGCAGGTGTGCATAAATATAGGGATTGGGAATTCAATGTAATGGTTTTTAGTCATCTCCCAGAGTTCTTTTTCTGGGCATAGCTAGTTCAGTTCATTACTGCTCCATTAGAAATGATTTGGTTGATCTCGTTGCTGAGGATGGCCTGGTCCATCAGAACTGGTCATCATATAGTATTGTTGTTGAAGTATATAATGATCCCCTGGTCCTGCTCATTTCACTCAGCATCAGTTCGTGTAAGTCTCTCCAGGCCTTTCTGAAATCATCCTGTTGGTCATTTCTTACAGAACAGTAATATTCCATAATTTTCATATACCACAATTTATTCAGCCATTCTCCAACTGATGGACATCCATTCAGTTTCCAGTTTTTAGCCACTACAAAAAGGGCTGCCACAAACATTCGTGCACATACAGGTCCCTTTCCCTTCTTTATAATCTCTTTGGGATATAATCCCAGTAGTAACACTGCTGGATCAAAGGGTATGCACAGTTTGATAACTTTTTGAGCATAGTTCCAAACTACTCTCCAAAATGGTTGGACCCGTTCACAACTCCACCAACAATGCATCAATGTCCCAGTTTTCCCGCATCCCCTCCAACAATCATCAGATGACAAATTCTAAGGGGTTGCCTAAGGTACTAAGAGGTTGGTTAATGATGTGTCCAAGATCAGAGGTGGGATTTGCAACCCAGTTTTCCTGACTCAAAATCCAGCACAATCCACTACTGGTGCATGTATATGCAGAGTAAACAGAGATATGTATAAAGTTTATATATATATATAAAATTAGTGAAATGATTAATGATTGTCTTAATATTATGATAGATTAATCATAAGACTTAGAAAAGAACTTTAGAGCTCATTCAATAAATAATTTCAAATTTACAGATGGAAACTAAGGCCTGGAGAAATTAAGTGACTAGACCAAAGTCATGTCAAAATCAATATCTGAACCCATCATCTGACTCAAAATGACTAATAATAGCTGCAATATCTACAGAACAAAAACAGAGGATTTATCTCTTTCTTCTGAATGTGCATTTTTATTATACAGTTTACAAATGGTTGAAAAGTATCATAGAATCTTTTTCCATATTGAACACAGTGTACATATTAGAATAATTAGAATTTAGGTTCCCAGAGATAAGATGTATCTGACTTTACAAAGCAGATGTGTCCCTGAAAACTTACATGTAAAAGGAAGCATTTTAAAAGCAGAAAGGGAAAATTGTTAGACTTTTCCATGATTTTTTTTTTTTTTTGGTAAACTGAAGAACATTTTTGTAACAGAAATAATTATCCTCTCATCCAGATTTTGTGGTTCAGATTTCCATTTCCATTTTCTCAATGCAGATCACACAAAAAATTATAAACAGAATAAATTGGCCATAATCAATCAAGTCACCAGAATTAAGGGGGACTGACAAAGGTTTCTTGCAGAATGGGAAACCCAGTAGTTAGTGCATTTTAGGCAGGAAAGAAATACCAAGAATTCATTGCCACCAGATGCACATTGCACATGAGGCTGGGGAAGGAGGAGATGAGTTTAAAAAAGCCTCAAAAGATTGAGGGGGAGGCTATTAGGAAGGACTTTAACCATGAAACAGAGAAAGGAAAGGAACTGAAGGCTGTCATAGACAGCTTGTTCAAAAAGTTTAGCCACAAACAGAAGGAAAGATGGGATAACAGCTAATGAGGATTGGTAGATCAAGAGAGCTTTTTTAAGGCTGGGAGAGACAAGGACATGTTTGTAGGCAGTAGAGTCAAGTAGCCAGTAGGCAAGAAGGGAATAAAAATAAGTGAGAAAAAAGATGGGATGGAATGGGATCACCTGAGAGGGGGTGAAGGAGGAAATAGTGGCAGAAAGCATCTGGGCAATATCAGAGAAGGGAAAAGAAATAAGTGACCAATGTTTTTCAATAAAATATGAAGCCAGGTTCTTAGCTGAGGTGAGGAGAGAATCTGAAGGAAAACTTTGAAAAGTGATTTTTAAAAAGGTTTCTTAGGAGACATTGTAGTGAGTAGGATAGTGAGCTTAGGAAGATATAAAAAGAATGAACTTGATGTTGTGAAGGTCCAATTAAGATGATATAATTTGGAGGAGAACCAGTAACCACACTTTGATGATTTTCTCTAGTTTTGTTCAACAACCCACATAGAGGAGTGAAAGTGATAGACAGTGAGGATGACCCAAAGCTGAAGCTTATAGATCAAGATCTGTGATGTGATAAAAGAATCCAAGGATGTAAGAGAACAGGAAAATGTTGAATAGAACTGGTTTTCCAATGGGCCAAGATGGAGGAATGGGGAGTAGACCCAGGAAAGAAATGAGAGGGACAAAGAATAAGATCTGGGATTGCAAGGAAGAGGGAAAGGTGGAATAGCAAGAAATTAATGCTGCTATTCATTCATTTCAGTGATATCCAAATCTTCTACCCTTCCCTTAAAGGCAGGAACCTGGTGCAAGAGGGAATGGCAGTTCTTCCATCCCTCCCTCCTTAAGTGGTCTCATTTAGCTCAGTGCATTTCCTACTCTTCGATGTGCTTATATCCAAATGGCATCATTTGGGGTTTTCTCCACAAAGATACTGGAGCAGTTTACCATTTCCCTCTCTACTGCATTTTACAGATGAGGAAACTAAGTTAGCGAAGAGACTTGCCCAGCTAGTTAACCATTAGAGGCTGGATGAACTCAGGTCTTCCTGACTTAGGCCCAGCATTCTATCCACTGTGTCATCTAGCTGCCCCTGCAGTAGAGAGGTATAAAGACATGCATGGGGATAGGGTATAGGTGGCTAACAGCAAGATCAAGGCTATGACCATCTTTGTGTATGGCTAAAATGGGATGGAGGAACAGCTAATATGAAGTAAGTAAACTAAGAAACTTGATTGTTTGGAGAACTATCCATATGTATAAATCTCCCAAATAAAGGCAAGAGTTGAGGGTGGGGGAGGAGAGGAAGGGGTGGAGGGTAGGGGGGGAATTGTGAGAGAAAGAGAACAAGACAAAGAGAGTAAAAGAGCCAGAGATAAGAAAGAACTAGAGATAAGAAAGAGCCAGACAGAGATACAAAGACAAGAGACAGAGGAAGAGAAAAGGCCTTGTCTCTGCTGTATTCACTTCCAGGCTTTTGTTTGTTGTTGTCTGTTTGGGGTTGGGAGTTGCAGAGTGCCTAGTGGAAAGTCAGGAGCCACACAGTACTGTACAATAATGTTATTAAAGGTGGGTTTTGGGGGAAATGTGGAATTCTTTCTGAATACTTTACAATTACTTAAAGCAAGAACTGTCTGTATCTTAAAAGTCCCGAGGCATTTGGCCTCTCTTAGGCAGCTCAGGTCAGGGGAGGAGTGCTTAGAGCAGAAGGAATGCTATTACTACCCTTGCCCCAAAGCATGACAGAAGACTGGAACCCCAAAGCCTTTCTTCTCTTTCCTGGAACTTGAAGCTTCTAGTCCTCAGTGCAAGCTCATTTTTCTTCTTCCCTTGGGAGGCAGGCAACTGGACAGATGACCTAGAAACAAGGAATGGCATCTTCTACCCTTCCCTTAAAGGCAGCATCCTGATTCAAGAGGGAATGGCAGTTTTCCCATCCCTCATTCCTTAATGTTCTCATTTAGCTCAGTGCATTTTCTACTCTTCATATGTACCTATATCCTAATTATATTTACTTGATTACATGCCTCATCTTGCCTAAGCTAGAATCTCCTTAGAGGCCAAAAAATATTTTATCACTGTATTTTCCCCAGTGAACTGCTTACAGAAGGCACTTAATGTCTGTTGAAGGAAATTCTTGTGCTCTTAACTTGCATATCCAGTCTGCCCATTTACCAAACTCCTTGGACTTTTCCTATTGTCAAAAGTTATTGACTAGCAAAGATGAATGTTGAAAATGATCTATACATATGTTTTGAAAATAAACAGCTTTAATTTTTAAAAAAAAGTTATTTGACCCCTCTCCCCCCCAAAAAAGTTGCCAACTATCTAACAGCAACCTGTACATCTCAGTTATGGGAACATTTCTGAAGTAATTCCCTTCTGGGTCAGAGTTCCTCCTAATCTTTACTGACTTCTACCTACCTATCCCATGGGCATTCTACATAAACCTCATGGTTACCTGGTTTAAGAATTCTATCTCCCAGATAATTTAAGAAACAACTGACTACATCTATACAGGTGAAGTGGATAATCACTTCCCACCATCTAATAATTAGGAAAAATGTGAATCTTATACTCAATGATGTAACTGGTTGGTTTACAACCAGTAACCCAACTTAAAGTTACTAGTTCAAAGTCAACTAGGTGGCAGAGTAGATACAGCACCAGGCCTATAGAGTCGGGAACACTCATTTTTCTAAGTTCAAGTCTAGCCTCAAACACTTACTAACTGTGTGACTCAAGCAAGTCATTTAATTTCCATTTGCCTCAGTTTCCTCATCAGTAAAGTGAGTGTAATAATAGCACTTTTCCTGTCAGGGAAATTGTGAGGATCAAATGAGATGATAATTGTAAAGGGCTTACCCCAATGCACAGCAAGTGCTATATAAATGTTGCTGCTGTTGTTACCATTATTATTACTGAAAACGCCCTTCCACCTTTAAAACTTTTTAGCTCCATTATACTGAATCATTTCTTTTTCCATGCATGGAAAAAAATTAAAACAAAAAGCTACTGGCAGTTTTTATTTTTAAAATTTTTTTTACAATTTTTATAATCGTTTTATTTATATTTCCAACATTTTGTATGCAATAACATTAGTTATTATTGGTTTTATCACAATGTTTAAATATCAACTGTTTGCTAATATAAATTCTACTTTTATTTAAAGTCCACACAGATATTCTGTGGACTTATTTCAATAGCACATTCATAAATCCTGTCATTTTTAATAATCTAGTTCTTGTAAAAATGTCAGAAACATCTAAGGCATTACATTTTTAAGCAGCTTTATCTATGTGTAGCAAGATTTGAAATGCGATAAATGAGTTTGAGAAACTATATATCATTTTGGCTATTTATAACAATAATATTTTCTCCTGGGGTCTTCTTTCAGGGCACCTAAATAAATCTGTATATTTTTAAATAAAGCCAAAGTCTGCCATCTAGTGCCAGGCAGAGAACTTTACAGATCACATAAGGCAATTTTCAACAAGCTACACATGTTAGTGACTAATATATTCATCAGCAGTGAAATTTTTGACATTATATTACAGCCCACAACTTTAAAAATTTTCTACACGTTTCTAAAAATCTATTTTAATTGTAGATTGCTATATAGAAATTTGTTTCTACATTCTTGCTTCATCCTTCCAGGTGAACAGAGATCTATGAAGTCTTGAGAGTTACATGTTTTGATGGTTCTGCTTAAATTCCTATTTTTACTTCTCTATATCATTTCCACTTTGCCATGAAAACTTTAAAATTATTTATATGGCTTAAATATCAGGTGATATTCCATATTGTAAATTTCTAGTTTTTACATGTTAACCATTACTGTGACATCACAATGTCAGCAGTTTGTAACAAGGGAAACAAAATAGATTAAGGCCTATCTGTAAAATGTTTGCTTCAGAAACATGGTTATTAAGATACCTTCTTTTCAACTTTACATTGTGGAAATTAGTACTATCTATATAAAATAATTAACACAAGGCTTAAATTAACCAGGTGTTCTTAACTCTCTAGAATATCAGACCTACAGTTAAGAAGATCTGGTTAAAATTCCACCTTGGATCTTGGGCAAGCTGCTTAAAGTCTCTAAACAAGTCTCTGAGGTACTGTGACAGGCAGGCTATGATCACTAAATCTACAAAATTACGATTAATCTAATGATACAAAAATAAAAATGAAATCAGACTTGCTTCTAAGGAACAAACATTCCATGAGAGATGCACAAAATCAGAACTTGCAATTGGAACGCAGGGAAATTTAGGGAAAGAGGACCTCGCTACTGAGGCAATCAGCAAAGGCCTCCTTTAAGAGAAGGCACTAGAGCCAAGTTCTGCAAGAAACTCAGATCTCTGCACAAGGGCTCCAATTCCAGGCTGCATCAATATAAAATAGCATCATGGGAAGAAGGGTACCAATGTCCAGTGACCGGAAAGAAGAGCCAAGGCAAAAGAAGGTGTGCTAAGTGAGGCAGGAGCCCACTGCTGGGCAAGAGAGGAAAACAGAGCCGAGATGCAAGGGAGGGACTTGTCAGACACAAGTGTCTGGAGATTATCAAGAAGGTAAGTGACAAGTCAGACCTAAATTTCAGGAAAATCCCTTTGGCAGTTCTATAGATCAGGCATATCAAACTCAAGTAAAACCAATCTGGGGACAACATATTGACTTTGAAAACCACAAGCAAATATTATCTATTTGGTACTGTATTTTTATTTATTTTGCCAGGAGTTTTGTGGCCAGAAATCTGACACTGCTAGACTGAGGACAGACTGAAGTTGGAAAAGACCTGAGGCAGGGAGGCCAATTAAGAGGCCATGAGAGAAGCTGAAGAGGTAAAAACAACAAAATTTGCCATGATTTGTTATGTAGATGAGAGAGAGTGAAGAGTCAGAGACAGCAATGAAGGCCCCCTCAAAACAAAAAGTGGGGGGGAAGTGTGTAATTGGGGGGGAAATAAAAAAGAAATTGTGAAATTTTTAAAAAGGGGTGAGATGGGGGCAGAAACAGGGAGAATAATGAGTTTTGTTTTAAACATGTTACGTTTAAGATGTCTACTGGAACATACCCAATCAGCAACTGAAGACATATAACTAAAGCTCAGGAGAGACTAGAGTTCAATCTATCCATTCATTGTCATCTGTGTAAAAGTGATCATCAAGTCCATGGGAGCAAATGGGGTCCCCCACTGAGAGAGTGTGGAGAGAATGGACACAGAGTTTAGGACAGAACCTGCAGAACAAATCAAGGAGTATGAAAGAGATGAGGAGGACAAAGATCACCAGGGTAGGAAGGCAACATCACACAGTCCAAGAAAGGAGAGAGGTCAAAGTCCAAAAGAAAGTGGTTAAGATGTCAAGTAGAGAGGAAGAAGAGGATGAAGAAGAAGAAAAGGAGGAGGAAGAAAAGGCCATCAGATCTGGGCAATAAAATCGAAAGTATAAATATTTTTCATCCTCTTACAATGTAAGGCAAGTGTTTGTACTGTCAGTGCCTAGCCTGAGGGCTGGAACAAACTATATGTTTTAATAATTTCTTGTTGATTGATTATGTACACAGAATTTCTCTTCCATATAGTTGTTATAAGCAATGACATTTGTGATTTTTTATCCCACTACCTTATAGTAGTAGGCATATAGTGCACTAGAGAGGCCCTGGCCTAAAGTCAGGAAGACTCCAATTCAAATACAACCTCACACTTCTTATCTGTAAAATGGGGATAAATAATAGCACCTACCTCTGAGGGCTTTTATAAGAATAAAATGAATGATTTGTAAAATACTTTGCAATTTTGTTTTCTTTCTCATTGTTCCTTTTTGATCTGATTTTTCTTGTGCAGCATGATAATTGTGGAAATATGCATAGAAGAACTGCGCATGTTTAACATATATTAGATTACTTGCTGTCACTTTCCGTCTAGGGGAGAAAGGAGGGAAAAAATTTGGAATATAAGGTTTTGCAAGGGCGAATGTTGAAAATTATCTATGCATGTGTTTTGAAAATAAAAAGCTTTAATAAAAAAATTTTAAAGTCATTTTGCAAACTTTAAAGTATTAAATAAATGCTAATTAAATGTTGTAGAAAAAATTGTCTAGCTTAATTTTTCAGTGATTCATGATAGTTTTCGAAATAATACATCTCATTGTCTGTAAATAGAAATAAATTTGCTTCCTCTTTTCCGATACCTATTTTCTCCATTTTTTTTCCTCATTACACTTCTAGCAGTGTCAAAATTGAAAACAATGAGAATCCTGCTTTAGCCTGATCTGATTGGAAAAGCTTTCAGAGTTTCTGTTATAAATCACACCAACTCTTGCTTTAGATACTTTTGATCACATCAAGATTCCTTTTATTCATATGGTTTGCAGTGTTTTTACCATAAGCAAGGGCTTCATTTTTCCGCGTCTACTGATACAAATATGATTTTGTTACCTTCATTTATATTATTTGCGTTCATCATTTTTCTAATACAGAAGTATTAGAAATGCACCATGGGCAGAGTATTAGTTTTTAATATATTTCTTGTATCCTCTTTGCCTATACATTTTTATATGTTACAATAATATTCATGACTAATTTTGGTCTATAACTTTGTTTCTCCATTTTTTTTCTAGTTTAGGTATCAGTACTATAACTGTCTCATGGTGATGCATCATCTTTTTTTTATTATTAAAGTCTGTGTAACAAAGGAATTATTTGTTCTTTAAATATTTTATATAATTCACTTCCAAATTCATTGCTCTAGGGTTGCCTTTTTCCTCTTTGGGGTATATTTATTCCTAGCTCAATTGTTTTTTCTGACAATGAATTGTTTGGCAAACCATCTTCTACTCCATTAAGCTAGGTAATTTCTATTTTATAACTCTTCAAACATTTTATTTAAGTTGTTAGTTTTGTTAGTATATAATTGGTTCTAATATTTTCTTATAATTTTGTTTTCTCTCCATTTGTTATCAATTCCTTAATTTTGATTTTGGTAATATGTAATTGGCTGATGTATTTATTATCTATCTTATTGGGTTTGTAACTTGGTACTGAGGCAGCATTTCTAGGCAGTAGCTTTCTAATCTGTAAATGAGGATACTAGACTGATTGACCACGAAGGTCCTTTCTTGCTCTAAATCTATGATATCACGATTGATACTCTAACAAGTCAAAAGGTCCGACTGCACAAAGACAGCTGATTTGGAAAATATCTCCCACAATGGGAAGGAGTAACCTCCATCAATTGCATTATTTATCATTTACCATTTGAAGCATCTCCCAACTCTCCTCCTGAAATGGCACAGAAAAATAAGGCTTCTTTGTAATCTATAAACCTTTAGACTCCTACATTTCTTGATCCCAGACATGTTTTCTGCCATCCTACCCTACCTTACCTTCACATTAAAGTTTACAAGTGCAGAAGTCTACAGTAATTAAATTGGGAAGGTCTTACTGAGTATCCTGTAGAATCTCTCTACCTGCTCATCCTCTACAATTGGTGAAAGCATGAACTATATGCACAGGAGACAGCTAACACATTTTCATCATAAATAGTGCAATACTAAATGACAGAGCATCCTATAAACATTAGGTTTCTTGTTGCCCCGGATACACAATTCAGTTAAATAACTATTAAGTGTCACTTGTATTTTAGTCACTGAGGATATACAAGGACCAATAAAGGAATCAGTGATACAGCTCACTCCTCATACTCTCCCCCAATTACTATCACTGAGAGTCATTTTGTATCTTTCATCATTTCATAGGGTTGATACAACTAAATCATTCATCCCCCAATGGCCAGACTACTAACAATGAACTGCTGCTTACATATTTAGCCAGGCCAGTCCTCAGGAGGCAGAAAGTCTCTTGCCAGGGCCATACTCCTTATATCCTTTCCGGCATAAGAGAAACTGAAACTGTCCAAAAGGAATTCTCTTTTCCCTTCTGAATTGAGCCCTCCTCTAAACTGTCCGATTTCCCTCCAGGGCACTGCCATCTCCCCGTCACCAAGGCTGACAGTTATGAAGTTGCCTTCCTTTTCCACAAGCCCAAATCAGATCAGCTGCCATCCTGTCACCCCTACATCCACACCCTCTGCATTCACATGGCTCCTGTCCCAGCCCTCATCACCTCAAATCCTGGACAAGCCAACCTCCCCTCCAATGCCTTCTCCACAAAGATCACCTTGCTGAGGCAACGTCTATTCACATCATTACCTACATATCACACTACTGTTATTCTCTATTTCCTTTTAGATAAAATACAAACTCCTTAACCTCAATGTAAGATCCTGAACAACCTGATTCCAACCTCCTTGATTCCTCTTCATGACTTCACCTAGCACAAAGGACAGAGCAATGCAAAATGTTTGTGGCAGCCCTCTTTGTAGTGGCTAGAAGCTGGAAAATGAATGGATGCCCATCAATTGGAGAATGGTTGAATAAATTGTGGTATATGAATGTTATGGAATATTATTGTTCTGTAAGAAACGACCAGCAGGATGAATACAGAGAGGATTGGCGAGACTTACATGAACTGATGCTGAGTGAAATGAGCAGAACCAGGAGATTACTATATACCTCAACAACGATACTGTATGAGGATGTATTCTGATGGAAGTGGATTTCTTTGACAGAGAAGATCTAACTCAGTTTCAATTGATCAAGGATGGACAGAAGCAGTTACACCCAGTTACACCCAAAGAAAGAACACTGGGAATTTAATATAAACTGCTTGCATTTTTGTTTTTCTTCCCGGGTTATTTATACCTTCTGAATCCAATTCTCCCTGTGCAACAAGAGAACTGTTTGGTTCTGCACATATATATTGTATCTAAGATATACTGTAACCTATTTAACATGTATAAAACTGCTTGCCATCTGGGGGAGGAGGTGGAGGGAAGGAGGGGAAAAATCGGAACAAAAGTGAGTGCAAGGGATAATGTTGTAAAAAATTACCCTGGCATGGGTTCTGTCAATAAAAAGTTATTTTAAAAAATAATACGGGAAAAAAAAAGAAAACATTTTGTAAGTATGTTCATATAACTTTTCTTCGGCAGGTAGACTCCCAAATATTTTATATTATCTACAATTATTGTAAATGGAATTTCTCTCTGTATCTCTTTCTGTTGGACTTTGGTAGTAATACATAAAAATGCTGATGATTAAAAAAAAAAAAGGACAGAGCAATGGATTTGGAGTCAGATGATTTGGGTCAAATTTGAACTCGACTACTTAACAAATGATGGCAGTTCTCTCCTTTTTGAATCTCAGTTTCCTTATTTGTAAATGAAGGGGATCGTCTAGATACTGAGATGTCAAACACAAAATGTAACTGGGAGATTTTTGACAAAATAAATTAAAACAGGACAAAGCTATGTTCATATATGGTTTTCTACTATGTTGCTGAACCACGTGATTCTTAGGTATGGTTTACTGGCCTGTTACTCTTTGAATTTGACAACACTGGTCTAGGACAAAGCTTCTTGAATTGTGGGTTGAGACCCCCATATATGGTCATGTACCAAGTTTGTAGATCATGAAAAATTTGGCAACAGTAAAAGAGTTCTGAATGCCAACAATTGAACACAGATTCAAATCAAATAAGTAAAGAATCCAAGATGTTTCTGGGAGCACTTGCCTGTGTTGTATGACTTCACTGCAGCCTTGGTTCTGAACACACAATACGAGCACTTTGCACTGAACATGAATGGACACTGCCAAAAATCCCTGGGCTCAGATTTGAGATAGGCCATGAAACAATTTCTCTGGTGAAAAGCAGTCATGAGTGGAAAAAGTTTAAGAAGCCCTGATCTAGCAGACCTCTGAGGTCCCTTGCAACTCAAAATTGATGCTTCTATGAACTCTGCATTTTAGTCCAACTGGAATAATAGTTGCCTTCTGAATATGAAATCCCATCCCATTTCTGCACCTGTCCATGCATGAAATAAACCTTTCCTCATCAAATTCTCAGAATCTGCTCAACTTCTGTACCACTTCTTCCATGAAGACTTCACTAGTCTCCATCTCCCTCACTTGTCAGACCTCTCTCCCTTTACAAACTGTCTTGTATTACATTTACCCATGCTCATGCTAAATCCCCTACCCTATCATTTTCCTAATGAGATACTGTTGGGGCCTTTATGCTTACCTTTAAGTATTACCATAATGTACCAATTAGAGTGGTGCAAAACCAAAATGGATTGTCTCATGAAATAATGAATTACCCATTACTGGAAGCATTCAAGAAGAGGCAGAAGGACAATCTGCTACGGACATAAGGACTATCTCTGTTGAAGAAATGACAATATTGGGCAGAAACCTGGGCTACTTGAGTTTTAAGGTCCTTTCCAACTCCTAAGATTCTACCTCATCTGTTACAGTCTAAACCAACCTAATTGGTCATGGTTTAGGCCCAGATTAAATGTAAATAGCAATTGTTGCTGTTTTGGCCAGAAATCATGAGAACCTTCCTCCCCCAGATTGGATTTTTTTATTTTTTTGTGATTAGAGAAAAGAAGCCACTTTTGGCTGCAATTCTTAATTAGCCTTAATCACTAATTAGGCCATTGTCTCAGTTATCCTGAGACCCATTTAAAAACTTTAGCTTAAAAAGGCTAGTCTCCCACTGCATCTAGGGTTTCCTCCAGCATCATGGTCTATATCTGGTCACTGAACCCAGATGGCTCTAGAGGAGAAAATGAGGTTGGTGACCCTTTCCAGTCCTCTCTCACTTCAATCTCATTCATGTGCATGTCATGGCATCTGCTCTCTGATGTCATGGTCCTCTTAGAGAAGGAAGTTCAAATAACAACAGCTGAGAAAGAATAGAAATAAAGGCTGATTGATAGCTTGAGTGGGCAATATCCCTTTCTTAGGAAGAATGAGGGAAACCTGGGCACATTTGGAAACAAGCAGGAAAGTACTATGCACCAGAACTCTGAATTTGAAACAAGGATTCTTACAAGGTACTAACTAAGTGGAATTGATGAGACAATGGTCATTTAGTTTAGCATGGTCCAAGTTCAGTATGATAGATTTAATCTTACAACAAATGATGGTTTCAAAGTGATATAATGATTGGTTTGTGTTCAGTGTAGAGCATATAAACTAGGAGCCTCAGCCAGGTTCATTTAGAGAGATCTAGAAAAGACAAGCGGACTGGAGGCTGGAGCACAAGCCCTTGGACTCAGATTCTTTTCACCTTTGGTCAGGCTCCTGGTGGCAGGCTTTTCTCCTGCATTTCTCCACTGAGACCAAGGCCGGTCTGAAAGGTTCTCCAGAAAGCTAACCGGGCCCCAGGAAAGGAGATAAGACTGAAAGAGATAATAGAGGATTTGGACTTTAAACCCTGACTACTCTTGTGGTGATTACTGAACTGAAACGAAGCCTGCTTCCAGAGACCCCCAGGAAAAACCACCCAGAACATTATAGGAAAGGAACAAGGAGAAAGATTGCAAATTAAACTGAGATGATTCAGAAGATAATCTGACAGAAACAGTGTTGATATCTAGGGAGGGGTCTAAAAGATGTGGGACAAACTATCCAATTTGATCTATTGTTCCCACCTTTAGCAAACCTAGTTTTCCCTGTATTCTGTGTGAGCCCCTGAAAAATCATTACTGCCAGTGTATAAGGCAGCTTGTGCAAAGTCTTTTCTTTTCCTAGGGATGACTTTCCAAAGCAGCAGGAGCCTGTACATCTTCCTTTAGCAACTTAAAACAGTCCCACTTTCCCTCTTCCTCTCAGCTCCCAATTCATCAGATGCTACTAGTTTATCAGATAAATATTTTCCAAATCAAAAATCAGTCAAAAGCCATTGATAAAGCACCTATTATGTGCCTAGCACAATTAAGCAGTGGATAGACAAAAAAAGGCAAAAAACAGTCCCTGCTGTCAGTGAACACAAGGAAGATAACATACAAACCAGTTCTTGCAGAATAAACTGGAGATAATAAGAAGGAAGGCTCTGAAATGGAGGAGCACTGGGAAAAGCTTCCTACAGTGCCAGCTGAGCCCACTGCCTACCACACTATATTCTAACACAAGTTCAGATAAACCAGGACCTCATGTACACATTTATAAAGCAGAGAGAATATTTGCACTACCTCCTTTACAGGCTTATTGTGGAGAAAATGCTTAGTAAGCTTTAAAGCACTAAAAATTATAAAGCATTTTACAAGATAAATTTTTATTAAAATTCAATGAATTACAAAATTTTCAAAATGAAACTCCACATAACCCAAAGAAGGTCAACTTATTCTGTTTCAAATTCTGCAAGATTTCCTCACTTCACTGAAGTTCCACTCATGTCAATGAGGTAACTGACCCTGATTTCTCAAATACAAGACCTGGCAGGTTCTACTAAGCTGAAATAGCTCCAAGATGGAAAGGTCCAGAGATGAACAATATGTCTACTGTCAGAAGACAAGTTACATTCCAAGAAGCTAATCACCAGGCCAGCTGCATCACCAGGAATTTTTTAGCCACAGCAACTCTAAAGGGGTTGCAATCTGTATCACAAAGCAGATTGACTCCGCCCTGGCAAAAATCACAGATTTAGCATGAAGTTTTACAAAGAAATTCTCTCCCATAATCCAAAGCATATTTTGGACTATGTGGCACCCAAGATTTTTTTTTTTTTAAAGCACAGAGTATTTTTTTTCTTTTCAAGTTAAGAGCTGTTTTTCTCATAGGGATTTTCAGATCTCCCACAGCTTCTGTCTTTCTTCCAAACCTACCAAGCTTACTCTCTTCTCCCAATTTGTGCTATACTTTGTGGACTCCTCCACAGATCTGGGCACTGTTTCTATTACTCCAATAGCTTTCTTTTCTCCAAGCCCTCCTAATCCCACACCCACAGAATAAAAAGAAGCATTTTTAGTTTCTTCCAGAATCATAATGAAGGAAAAGCTTTCCTAAGAAGACAGTAACTCAGGGGCAGCTTGTTACATCAAAAACATCACTAAGCTAAAAGTCAAGAGGTCATGGTGTAAGTCACCCACCCAGCAGTAACATGCTCTCTGTCCCTAGGGATTCAAAAACTTGCTCTCTCACGCATATTTTATTCATGTGATGATTGAGGTATGAGATCCATTAGATTGTTATCTAAAATAATCTATAACTGAGAGTAGAGAATTTGGTGGGAAAGCAGAGTAGAATATTGAATATATTGTCAGAGTAGGTATGTACTCCATTCTACTGATATACTTTTTTTCTCTTTTGAAAATCTTTGTTACAGATAACAGCTGACTCTATAGAGGAGAGGGGAAGGATTTACTAGGAAATGAATGTGATGTAAAAAACAAAATCTGTCAACAAAACTAAGACAAAACTTTAAAATAAAATAACCTGTAACACACATGGCTTTTTTCAGTAATTGATCCTGAGTGATAGAGGGAATGGAAGATGAGGCAGAAATCATATGCACATGGAAGAATTTCAGGGTCAGCAAGGTACCATGTTGGCTTTCCAGTCAAATAGCAAAGGATGTGATGCTAGTCATAAATCTACCAATACATCAGACCCAGGGCACTGAAGATGAGTGGAGCCAAAGCCGCAGATGTCTCTGAAAAACAAGAGAAGTCATCCCAGCCATAACTCAAGGGAGAAAACACACAATTTTGAAAGGATATAGCCATCATGGCAGATTTCAGGAAGTCAAAGAGCCAGAATAAAACTTCGAGAAGTCTCCAAGAAACTAGTGTGGATCAGAGAACTTCTAGAAACTTGCTCCAGAAAGATATAAATATAGAGGTATAGACAAATACACATATACATGCATACATATACCTACGTGCATGGGTATATAAATGCAAACATATATATACATATACTCACACAATTATATTTTAAATATATAAATATATCACCATTATATATTGTGTGTAAATACACCACATATATGTAACATATGTGCACACATGTGATATATATTTATATACATGCATGTAAATATATTGTAAATCCTCCCTAAGATTAGGATGGCTCAAGTGGACAATTGGGAGACACTGAAAGAGAAAGGGCAGTTCCTAGACATTGGCAGTAAAGGTTGCCAAAGCTACAGAGAAGGAACAATTGGGAACTGAGTTAAAGACTTGTTAGAAGTATGAGCAAGTAGAACAGGAGCAGCTGAGGACAGGTTCCCCCTTGGGAGAAACCAAGTTGTGATCTGTGCACTCATCAGGGCCCAGAAAACATCTTCTCACAAGGGAATTGCACAATCTGATCTCAAAGGTTCCCTCCCAGCAATGTGCCTGCGATTCTGCCCATTTCAGAGCCTGCTAGTGAGTAGACTGCAAATGCCTTAGGAAGAGACCAAATAATACGACAGATTGTCCAGCAGCACCGAAGTCCATTACTGTTAATACACCCGCGTTCCACTAAGTGGTGAGGTGTACTGCAATCCTGAAAGTTTCCTACAGTACAGGGGGGTAGTTTTCAAAGCTTTGATGTCTTCCCTAGTACAAGAGAATGACAAAGAATGACCGGGGTTCCACAAAGACAAAGAGCTATATTGTTTCACTCCACAACCCTAGTCCACCAGGGCCTACGTATTGGAGTGGACAGCAACTCAAAAACCTCGTCAGGCAGAAACTCCAGCTTTCTGGCACCTGGACCAAAGAAGCACTGCATCCTGCCCAGGAGGCTTCTCTCCAAGAAAGCACTTTCTATACAATCATCCTCACAACCAGAAAGGAGGCTCTTCGCAACCAGAAACAAGGAATTTTTAAAGACCAATTATGAGACATTCCTCACAAAGCAACACAACACATTCTTCATGTCTATACATATGCATGTGTGTGTATATGTATAGCAACCAGGTGGCCCACGGGACAGAGGTCTAGACGTAAAGACAGGAAGAACTGAGTTCAAATCTATCCACAGGCAACTAGCAACATGACTCTGGGTAAATCACTTAGCCCTCAGTTTCCTCATTTGTAAAATGGCGATAACAACAGCACCTATCTCCCAAGGTTGTTATGAGAATCATGTGAGACAATATTTGTAAATACAAATATTTTAGGGACAAACAAACAACTCTCTGTTCCCACCCATTTCCCCCAATGCTGAACATCCGTCTGGCTTGGCTAAAGCAATGCTCTGGTCTGGAACAGATGACTCTGGGAGGGGTTCACGATCAGCCTCGGGTGGGCCAAAGGCAGCTCCCAGATGAAGGACACTGAGAGCAGACAAGACTGAATGTGTTTCTATTCCAGTTACTTCAAGCATCCTTTGTCCTTCATTTAATAATAATAAAAGTCTCAAATTTGTATAATATACATTGTAGATAGATGTGTATATCACACCTGCACGCCTACACACATATGTATACACACACACACACATTCATATAATGTTCTGTTTCAAAGCACTTTTCCCTCTCAGACCTCACCTGATCTTTATAACAACCTTAGGACACAAGCAGTATAGAATTGCTATATGATTCACTAAGAAAAACGGAATACAATATTTTCAAATTTTCAAAAAAGAGGTTAGAAAATAATTTTTCTTTATCTTACAAAAGAATAGAAACTTCCCTCAATTCTCTTTAAAACAGGATTCAGTATATACACAGAGATGAATGTAACCAACTAAAAGTAATCACCACTCCAACTTTGTAAGGATATACATTTAGTAAATGCTTACTTATAAAAAGAAATAGGAACCAAATAAATTCACTTCTTTTGATTTTCGTACCAAAAAATTAAGAATTTGGGGAATCTCCAAAAGGTCCAGGGATAGATTAAATTTTAGTCAAAGGACAAGCCCAGCTCAAGTTTTAAAAAACAACTTTAAAAATAACTTTTTATTTGCACAAGGCAAATAATTTTATTTTCAAATAAATGTAATTCACACAACTTTTAAAAATTGCTATTACTGCCTTTAGAAAGAATGACTTACCATCATTAGATAATCTTCTTCTACTTCAACAGGCTCACTTATCATATTTTTGGCTGAACCCATGGATTTTGATCCCTGCAATAAAAAAAGATAGCATCAGTCCTTAATGTCATCTCTTCCTTTTTGACACATTTAGCAAGTTTAGCTTCCAAAGTATTAAAAACTATTAAATAAAATTGTTTCACTCGTACATCAGTGAAAAAAAAATTTTTGACTCTTTAAAAATGTAGTTAATGAAACTTTTGTGGAATTTAAGACATCCCAATAGATTTCAGAAAATATCAAGTCCAATCTCCTCATTTTGAGATAAGAAATTAAGGCTCAGATGAACTAAATGCCAGCACATACCAGTTTATAGGGAGCCAGGACCAGAAGGCTTTTTTCCTGACAGAACAATGTTCTACTACATATTTCAGTATTTTTAAAGCAAATGAGATTTACATTTTCTTTAAAAACATCCATGCTGCAATTCTAAGAAAGGTGTAACTGCCCAAACAGTCACAAGCCATACCTTCTGAGCCAGTAAGGCCACTACTCAGCCCATCCCTCAGCACTCCCAAAGAAAGAGAAAGAAGGTATATCCATACTGTATCTATGTAGCACATAAAGCTCTTTTTTTTGGTAGTGACTAAGAACTAGAAAGTAAGGGGCTGTCCATCATGTAAACAAACTATAGTATAGGAATGTGAAGTTATATCATCATGTTGAAAAATCACAAAAGTTTTCAGAGACTGGGGAAAACTTGTATGAGCTAATACACAGGGAAGTGAGCGGAACCAGAGGAACAAATAATAACACTGCAAAGACTTAAAATAATCAATTCGGTGGGTGACTCTGCCATTTCCCAACATTAAAGGCATGGCCTCAAGATGCAGAATATGACAGACATTTTTTGGACAAAGACAATTCAGGAATTTGTTTTGTTTTGATCAAACAGTTTATAATTGTTACAAAAGCTTTTTCCCCCCCAATGAGATTGGAGGGAAAGAAAACAATTACTTGTTAACTGGGAAAAATAAAATAAATCTTCAAGAAATAAAAAAGCATGCCACACACAATTAAGAAATAAGAAGAAGAAATAAAAAATAAAAGATAACAGATCAGGTTGTCTTATCTTTTCCCTACATGAATTTTGTAATTCCTAATCAAAAAAAGAAAGCAATTAACACCCAGCTCTCATAATCTTCCTAATAATCAGTATCCCAGGGTTTCTCCAGGTCTTTCCTTCTGCTCTGCAATTCAGCTATTCTTACTGTTGACCAAGGGCACAGAAAGCACAGTATCTTAGGAGCAAGTTTGTTCAATGTCACCCAGGCTATCTGATGTTATTAGCAGGACAGAGGGGGAAGCATATGATTAATTATAATATTCAATAATTAATTCCATTCTTCCATCCAACATCTAAGAAAAAGTTTACTACATGTATAACACTACTTGCTCTCTAGAAAACAGACCAGGTGTAGAGAACCTGGATTCAAGGCAAAGCTCCAACACTTATTACCAGTGTGATCATTTTTTGAATTCTCAGACTCAGTTTCATAATCTGCAAAATGAACCATCTGCATTACAGAGCAGGTCAAAATAAATCTTCCTAGGCTCCCATGCTCCCAGGCTGGGTCTCCCCAATTCTTCCCCATCCAATCTGCTACTAAGGCAAAACTAGTACACCTCTACAACCCCTGTTACATGGGCCCCTTCTCTCCTGCCTTGATCACCCCTCCTAGGGCAGGGCTTGACCATCTCATTCCTGCACTGCTGCAATAATCTCCAAGGGCTGTGAGAGTGTCTATCGGCCACAAGTCTGTCCTCATTCCAGTCTACCCCCCCACCCAGCACTCAAAATGATCTCTAAGACACAGGTTGGACGTCACCTCTCCCTTCCACTCAGTGCTGCTTGGTGTTCAAAAACCCTTCAAAATCTGCTTCCCAACTTTCCAAGTTCTTTTAAACCTCACATCCCCACCACCTACTGTGATCCAGTGGCACGAGCTTTCTCAATATTCCTTGAACAAGACAGTCATCCCCACACTCCCAGCATCTCAGGTTCCAGGAATGGGAATCTCATCTCCCTCCATGCTTCCCTGGTTTTCTCCAGGTTTCAGTTTGCCTTCCTCAGAAAGCCTTTACTTACTGCCAATGTACCCTGTCTATAACTTGTCTGAACATAGCTGTTCAAATACTGTCTCCACCATCAGACTGTGAACTACTCAGACGCAGAGACTGATGCTTAACTTCTTTTGCACCTGCAATGCTTAACACTGAGCCTGACACACAGCAGGCACTAAATAATGTTTATTGAGAAACCTTAAGCTATTACATAAATGTTAAGTTATTGTGGGTGTGCTGCTGTTATTAAGGGAAATAAGACATGTACATAAAAATAAAATGTGAAGAGATGACAATGGAGAGGTACAAAGTACTAAAATACTTCAACAGAAGAAAAATCACTTTTCCAATTAAAAGCTCCAATGCTCTTAAATTATATAATCAAGCTTGGTCCCAAAGAGAAAATATAAGGCATCAGTTCCCTATGGCTTCTTTGTAGAAGGCCTAGAAAAGTAGAACACTTCATGTCATACTTTTTTTTTTTCTATTGGTTAGTTTTCCTGTACTGCTCTTTGGATTGTTGTTGTTTTTTTTTTTCTTTATTCTTTCCTATTGTTGAGATTGTACTCTAAGAAAAAAAAAAAATGAGATTTGTAGGTAATTAAAAACAAAAATTATCAATATAAATGTATTTTTAAAACTTAAAAGTGCTTTGGTACCACGATCCGTGTTGCCCAATTCTGTATCGGTAGCTCAGGACCTCCACCAACTGTCACTTCATATCTGTTGACTGGTTGGTAGCTGGAGCTCAGTTTTGAAAGGAGAAACTATGGAGGTACCAAAGGCACTCTGTTAAATGCTCAAAGCTGGGAGTTCAGGGAAAAAGTCCAGCCAAGGACTTTATATCTACAGGCACCTTGGCAATCAGGTTGAATGAGAGGGAGCTGTTCAGTTCTGTGACTTCAAGATTATCCCCACGATTTCCAGGTGGCAGAATCTACAAGCAGTTCCCCAACCCCAGGATTCCCACAGCGGCCCTCAGACAACAGTCCATCACCAGGGGTGCCCTGAAATCCCTTCCACCATGGAAGGACCAAGCAGACTTGACATTCTGCTGTCAGAGACTAAAGGGAGCTCAGGATCCCACCACAATGAATTTGGTGGAGGACTCCTTGCAAGCTGCCTTGACCAGAACAATTGGCTAGTATTTAACATGTCCCTTCTATGCACTTGACACTGTGTTCACTGATTACCTATAAAAATCTCATAATGCCTTGTACATAGTAGGAGCAGAGCTGCTTGAAAATGTGTGCAAAACAGACTCTCCTAATAGTGGTCAAAAGTAAGCTTGAAAAATTTACTCCTTATTGCAACGGTTCACCTATATTGGGTCACTTGCTGTCTAAGAGAGAGAGAAAAAATTGGGAAAACAAGGTTTTGCAAGGGCGAATGCTGAAAACTATGCACAGATTATGAAAATAAAAAGCTAAAAAAAAAAAAATTTACTCCTTTGTGCTCATTTCAACAGGGCTTTAAGCAAAAAGTTTTTTATTGGACAGTAAGGGAGGGAGCTTTCCCGGCTTATCTATCGTGCCATACAGGAAAACCTTTTCAACAAATCAGTTCCCTCAGTCATTTTCAAAGAACAATAGGATTTTTTTTGGTGCCTGTGGGCAGGCAGGAGGGAAGGCACTAGCATTTCTTAAGCACCTACTATGCGCCAAGCACTGCACTAAGCAGTTTAGAAATACCGCCTGATTTTTCTCTCTCATATCCCAGAAGAGAGGACTATTATGAACCCCATTTGACAGTGAAAGAAAGGATGATGACCCCAATTAGTTAAAAACAAAACGAATACTCCTGCCAGGGAGTGAGTTAAACCCACACAGCCTACGTCCCCTTGTGGGAAGTGTCTCAGAAGAAAGCTCCCCTACTCTGGATTAATCTTTCGGGCCGGGCAGTGCCCCTTTCCCAGGCGAGCACGAGGACGGGCAGCTTCCGCGGACTCGGGGTGCGGGGTCAGACGGGCCTCTGGGGGATGTGACGGGAGGCCGCGGGGCAGCCTGACCCTGGAGAAGCAGAGCTGGCCGGGCTCTGGGGCCGCGGGCTGCCCGGGCTGCCCGGGCTGCCACAGTAACCTGTGAGACCCATTTTACAACGGGCAACCTGAGGGCCGCACCTCTCTCATCCGGCGAGCACTTATTAGGCACCTACGGCGTGCAGAGCACCCCACGAGGATGCAAACAAAAAGGCAGCGATCCTTCCCCACGTGGGACTTCCGCACCGGACCCGAGGCCCGTCTTAGTTTCCTTGTCTGTAAAATGGGGTAAAGGACGCAAACGCTCCCTCGAGCGCCTCAGGAGGGAGCCTGCCCGAGACACTTCCCCGGGGCGCTACCAAAGCCGGGAGAGCGGCGAGGACTCCCCCACCCGCTGCCCGGTGCGCGCCAGTATGAGGAGACGCGGCGAGCCTCAGGGCACGACCCCGGCCCGGGTCAGCCGGGCCACGGCCGGGAGGGGGCCGCTACAAGGGGTACCGGCCGAAGCAGGGTGCCGCCCCCCGCCCGGCCGGACACGTGGCACTGACAGCGGTCCGCCCCCGCCCCCGCCCCCGCCCCCGAAGGGGGGCTGCCCCCCAGTCCCGGCTGGGGGAGGCGGCACGGAGGGAACCCCTCCCCCGCAACTCTCCCTTCCGCCCCCCCCTTCTCCGTCTGTCATCACGCCCTTCGGGGACGACCCCGCTCGGGGGTCTCGGCAGCGGGGCCGGGGGCGGGCCCGGGGCGAGCCCTGGGGGGAGGGGAGCACCCCGCCGCCATTTTGTCCCCTCAGTCGCGGGAGGCTGTCACCGGCCGCCTGCCCCGCCCCGCGGTCCCCCGCCCCCGCGCCCCCTCGCCCCCCGCCCCCTTAGCCCGCGCGCCCCCGCGGGACACTCACCCCCGGCCCGCCGACCGCCCGCCTGACTTCCAGGCAGGCTGAACGTCCCGGGGCCGCCTCCGAGCGTCCCGCCGGGATGGGGGCGGGGCGAGGGCGGGGAGAGGCGGGGTGAGGGAGGGGCCTCCCGGCGTGCCCACGTGACGTTTCCGCAGCACGCACGCGCGGCGGCCAGCTGCTCTCGGGTCTCCCCGGGCCGCCGACTCGCGCGGCGGGCTTCGGGGGCGGGGGGACGCCTGCGCACGGGCCGAATCCGGAACACGTGCGGCGCGGAACGCAAACCAGCTAAGCCGAGTCCGCAGTAAAGGGAGACGGCTGAAAGCACCAATTAAGCGCCTGCTGTGTACCAGACACTGAAGGAGGATGGGAAAGGCTTCTTGCAGAAGCGGGGATTGCACGAGAACCTGGAGGAAGCCGCAGGGAGCGGCTGTATTTCCCCTGCTGCACACAGCGAACGTAAATCTGCGCACTTAGCAAATGCGTATGTTTGTGCCCCTCTATTTATACGTATGTGCGTGCGCACAGCTGCAAACAGAGTCAGGGGGAAGGAACCTCTACGGGCCTCACAGCCCTTTCATTACAGAGCGGGAAACCAAGTCTGGGATTGTTCCTGACTCAGGCCGGGCCTCTGACATCTCAACCTACTACAAAGGAGGGAGATTTTGTGTAACAGGTGGCGCCTCCGGAAAGAGCCTTAACCCTGCAGAATTATGCCCGCACGAATAACATAAAACGCTTAGCGTTGCAAGGGAAGCCTAGTGCGGTGGAGAAAATGTTACTTTTTTTCTTCACCCATATTCACGGACCTCCTGTGGTCTAGCCACAGACCTCTTGTGCATCCATAGACCGGCGTTAAGACTAGATAAGTTACAAAGTAGCCTCAAGCTTACCACACTATTAGGCACATCGTAAATATCCATTGGATTGAAGAGCTCTCTATCCTTTGATACTATGAATACTCAAGAAGCTCTCCTTCCACCGGACATCTTTCACATTTCTTCTTTTCTAGATTTGTTTCCTCCGTGGTAACTTGAATCCTCTTTCTTTGCAGAGGCTACAAAATTGGAGAGAGAAAGGTATAATCAGGCTGTTTCAGCAAAAACATCTGACAGGTTAACAAAAGCTCAGTTTACATCTGGAAGCGGCTGTAACAAAATTCTGGTGCTCTAATACACGGCTGGTTGTGACTGGAAAGTATCCGTGGGTAGGAAACGTGTGAGAAGGAGAATTAAGTGGCTTTTAGGATCAAGTCTACTGCATTCTTGAATCTGAGATCATCACCAACAGAAATTTCTTCTCTGAAAAGATGGACCTTTAAAATAGAACCAGTCCCAAAAGACAATCATTAATCTTGACCTATTCTTGAGCAAGGATGTTCCTGTGGATGAATGGGTTTGACGTGGAGGATTGGAAGAATAAGATTATCTCTGTGATTTGAGCCTAGAAGAAAATTCTCTCCTTTGTGTCTGAGATACAATCTACTAGAGTTGACAAATAATTAATTATATAAATTGAAATTTTATTTGCTTAGAGAGTGAAAAAGGCAAAGGGACAGAAATCAATCCTGCCTTTAAACATTTTTCCGCTAAAGCCATTGTCTGCCTATAATTTATAGGGTTCAAGAACAAAGTTAAAAGAGCCAGGACAATAAATAGGTAGATAGGCCAAGTACTCTGCAAGTATTACTTCATTGTCAGGAGAGATCAAGGAGAGATTCCTGCCTGTTGGACTTATGGGAAGACTTGGATGAGGATCACCTACCATGGGAAGGAATAAAGGAACTGTGATCAGCATCAACAGAGAAAAAAAGAAATCCACATCTATTTGAGTACTTTGTATACTCATTAAAATGATGATGAAAATGATGATATTTCATTGGTCTAGGGAAGTGTATGGAAACTCCCTCCACCAATACAGTTCCATAATTTCTTGTTTTAAGAATAATCTTCCTGACTTTAAAGCCAGTCCTTTGTTTTACCACCCTGCTTCTTCCAGGTCATAATAATAACTGGAAAAGCAAAACAAATGGAATTACAAAGCCACATGACTTTAAAACTGAAATATTTTCAGTCAAAATTGACATGTCCCAATCAGAGCTATAATCCAAGCAAAGACTTTGCCCAGGGAAGCCAAAATGCAAATGGCGTTCATGTTAATTGTATTCCTTCAGAAGGAAGAAATAACTGAATTGAACAACTCGTTAACAAGACTAGCTGTGTGAGTCTAGGGAAATCATGTCATCTCTCTCAATCTCAGTTCCTCTATATGAAAAAATGGGAATAACAGCATCTATTTATCAATATTTTTGTGGAGATAAAATGAAATATTTGTGAAGTGTATTGCAAATCTTAAAGTGATATATAATGGTTGCTATTATAATTATTATTGTTATTATCAGTATTAGTTAAAATAGGAAATTACCCATTCCTCTCATCCTTCAGCTTTTTCTCCTACTCCAGGCTCTCCTTGCCCAACCCTCACTTAGCTCACTGACTTCCTCAGCTGCAACCTCTAAGCCCCTGTCCTCTGGCTATTGTCCAAGGGTCTCTTTCTTCCCTCCAAAAAAAGCATTGACCTAGAATTGCCCTCATGGGACATTGTGTTCTAAGTGGCAAGATGGATAGACTGCTGGATTAGAATTCAAGAAGACCTGAATTTGAATTTTTTCTCAGATATAAACTATGTGACTCTGGGCAATCTCAGCTAAAATCTCACCTCCAGGAAACTGTTCCTGATCCACCTTTGTTTTAAGAATAAGTTTTAGATCCTTAATAAGATAATAAGAATAATGTTGTCAGTTCAGCATAATTGATAATGTAGTGGGGATAAATGTTATTACTTTAATAATATAGTTTGTCAGTTAGAATAACTGATTCTATCTTTTAAGTCTTTTTAATTATTTTGAGTAACATTGGTTTTTCAGTAAAATTAGGATCTGTGCAATATGACATAGTAAGCAATGTGTATATTTTTAATTTGACCATCCCTTTTTTATCAACATATTCATCAGACAAAAGTTTTTTAAAATTGTAATAGTATTATGTTTTTTCCAATTACATATAAAAACAATTTTTAACATTTTTTAAAATAAAATTTTGAGTTCCAATGTTTTCCCCTCCTTCCCTATCCCTCCCTAAGACAGGAAGCAATTCAACCTGTGTACATTCTTAAACAACTGACAAACATATATGGATATTTAGATAAGACCAATAATCAATGTAAAATCAATGAAAATAATATAAGCAATGTTATCAATCACTTTGAACTATCCATCAAAATATGTGGTAAAAAAAAGTTTAGCAAAACCCAAAATAAAAGCATTTAAACAAACATTTCATTCAAGCCCCTAGTCACTAAAGTATTCCTAGGTCAAAATTTGGGGGCAGGGTCCCCACCCTTGCCCCAACCCACACCATTGAGACTCAAGCAGGCTGTGTTGGTTTAGAGCAGTGCAGACTGATGGAGGTCTTGGAGATCTTCCAGTTAACCAAACCATTTGGAGACTCCCTGAATCCAGTAGCCAGAGAAGCACTGTTGGGAAGTCCAGTAAGAGTCTTGTGACTTGGGAAAGTCTATAATGTCAGGGGGGTGATTTGTTTTTAGACAGTATTATTTGCATGCTTTAATTAATAAAGTCTGATTGCATGCATATATAATGGTCAAATGACTATCTGTGTGCATTACATATTTCACCTGTAGTTCTAGGGCCTCTCTTTGTTGATTATGTTTGTAGAGTCATTTACAGGTTGGCTTACCAAGTAATCTGTGAACTCCTGGAGACATGACCCTGTCTTTTTTTTTTTTTTTTCTTTTCAATATTATTTTATTTTTTCCAAATACATGTAAAGATAATTAAACAACATGTTGTTTTTATCTCCCTAAGGTTTCTTCCTCCATCCCAATGCATTTATTAAGCACCTACTATGTGCTTATTATGGACATTGAGCTAAACTGTAGCAATAAACAAAAAGATAATCCCTGCCTTTAAGGAATTTACAATCTAATGGAAAAAAATAACCCATGAAAAAAAAGCTGAAAAGCTAATTGACTATAATAAGTTTTTAAAAGTCTCTAGCAATGCCTTTGGAAAGAAAACAAGCACATCTGAGATGAGTATCTGACTCTTTGCAATCCCATTTGGGGTTTTCTTGGCAAGGACCCAAAAGTGCTTTGCCATTTCCCCCCCCTCTAGCTTTTTTTTTTTTTTTTCCAAATGAGGAAATTGAAACAAAGAGGCTTTAGTGACTTGCCTGGAGTCCCACATCTAGTAAGTCTCTGAGGATAGATTTGAACTCTTGAAGGTGAGTCTTCCAGGGTTGGAAATCTATGTGCTAGGATACCCTCTAGTGCCCTCCTTCATGAGCACTAGGAAAGGAGGAAAGTTTGGGAGGATGCTGAAACCCACTGTCAAATAATTTTTTCCCATTAGTATGGCAGCAACTAGGCAATGATCCACACCTAACATCCTATACCAAGATAAGATTGAAATGAGTCCATGATTTAGACACAAAAAGTGATATTATAAGCAAATTAAAAGAAAAAGAATAGTTTACCTTTCAGATCTGTGGAGAAGGAAGGAATTTGTGGCCAAAGAAGAATTTGAGTGCATTATTGAATGCAAAATGGATAATTTTAATTATATTAAGTTAAAAAGGGTTTGTACAAACAAAACCAATGCAGACAAAATTAAAAGGGAAGCAATAAACTGGGGGGGGGGGGAGGATTTTATATTCAAGGATTCTGATAAAGGCCTCATTTCTAAAATATATAGATAATTGATTCAAATTTATAAGAATTCAATCCATTCTCCAATTGATAAATGGTCAAAGGATATGAATAGGCAATTTTCAGATGAAGAAATTAAAACCAATTTTAGTCATATGAAAAGGTGCTCTAAATCATTATTGATCAAATAAATGCAAATTGAGACAATTTTGAGGTACTACTATACACCTCTCAGATTGGTAAAATGACAGGAAAAGATAATAATGAATGTTGGAGGGGATGTAGAAAAACTGGGACACTGACACGTTGTTGGTGGAGTTGTGAACTGAATCAACCATTCTGGAGAGCAATTTGGAACTATGCTCAAAGGGCTATCAAACTGTGCATATCCTTTGATCCAGCAAAGAAAGCAGTGTTTCTACTGGGCTTGTATCCCAAAGAGATCATAAAAGAAGTAATGACCCACATGCGCAAAAATGTTTGTGGCAGCCCTTTTTGTGGTGGCAAGGAATTGTAAAATGAGTGGATGCCCATCATTGGAGAATGGCTGAAAAAGTTATATTATGGAATATTATTATAGAACAATTTCTTTTGTTCTATAAAACATTCATTTCTTATAGAAAGAATGGCAGGATGATTTCAGAAAGGCTTGGCAAGACTTACAGGAACTGATACTAAATGAAATGAGTAAAACTAGGAGATCATTATATACAGCAACAGAAAGACTATACGATGATCAATTCTGATGGACGTGGTTCTTGTCAACGAAGAGGTGATTCAGACTAGTTCCAATGGTCTTGTGAGGAAGAAAGCCATCTGCACCCAGAGAGAGAACAATGGGAATTGAATGTGGACCACAACATAATATTTTCACTCTTTTTTATTGTAAAAATAAAGTGCTTGCATTTTTCTTTCTCATTTTTTTCCCTTTTTGATATTATTTGTCTTGTACAGCATAATATTTGTAGAAATATGTATAGTGGAATTGCCATGTTTAATATATATTGGAGCACTTTCCTACTGGGGGAAAGGATAGGGGGAAGGGAGGGGAAATAGAACATAGGGTTTTGTAGGGGTAAATGTCGAAAATTATCCATGTATATATTTTGAAAATTAAAAACTATAATTAAAAACTAATTTTTCCTAAAGTGACTCAGCTAATACAGAACAGAGTCAGCATTGTGATTCTGAATTCAGAATTCTCCTGAACCACATCATTCCCTGCCAAGGGAGAGGCACTAGTGATATTGAAGGACTTCGGGGTCAGAGTGACCAGATTCTAATCCTTCTTAATACTTGGTCAAGTTTGCTCATCTGTAAAAGTAAACAGACTCCTAACTCACTGGGTCTTTGTGAGGATAAATGAAATATTGTATAGAAGGCTATTTACAGGACCTTAAAAGCTACACACTTTTTAAAATGAAAAACTATATGAATGGTAGTATTCATACTAATCATCCTTTATCTTAAACCACAGTTATGATTTCATTGGTATAAGAAACTCCAAATAAGGCAACTTCTTTTACCTATTTAGATTAGCTTCTGCTCTGCCAGCTATTGATTTAAGAGATTTACTGGGGCCTTGAGAGGATAAGTTTGATGTTACATACTCACTACAAACTCAGGTCTTCCTGATTCCAAAGCCAGCTCTATCTACTATACCACACAGCCCGTCATTTTTGTTACCATATTAATTGTTGCTGGCTCCCTAATGGACCTCTGCCCTCAATTTGACCATTGCTCTTACCTCTATTTTTTCCCTCTGGATTTTCCTTACACCTGTGACCTCTTTTATTTGTCTACAGAAGGGTTGTTAAATGTTTTCCACTCATGATCCCTTTTCTCCCAAGAAATTTTATTCAATCTCGGGTTTATAGATATATAAAATAGACATACAAATCAAACATTTATTGATAATAAATCATAAAGAAATTCGTTTCAAAACAATTCTTTGGTATACATTAATTTTACCATTTATTAAAGATGAAAGCAAATTTACATGCTAATGAGATGGATGAGTTTGAATTTTTTTATATAACGAATTAAATCTTGGCCAAATATTTGATATCTTTTATAATGGCCAAATGTTTCATGACCCTCACTTTCAGTTACTCACCCCCATATAAGATCACAACCCACAGTTTGAGAAACTTTGGACTACTGCAATCTCTCAGCCTAATGATAAACAAGCATTAATTAAGAGTCTACTCTGTGTCTGACATTGCTTTTTTGTTTTTTTCTTCTTTTATTTTTAAAGTTTTTATTTTCAAAACATATGCATGGAGAATTTGACAACATTGACCCTTGCATAGCATTGTGTTTCAGATTTTCTCCTCCTTCCCTCCATCCCCTTCCCTAGATGGCAAGCAATATAATATAATATGTCAAACATGTTAAAATATATGTTAAATCCAATATGCATAAACATAATTATACAATTCTCTTGCTGCATAAGAAAAATCAGATCAGAAAAAGAAAGTAAATGATTAAGAAAACAAAATGCAAGTGAACAACAATAAAAACAGTGAAAATGCTCTGTTGTGATCCACACTCATCCCCCAGTCCTCTCTCTAGTTGTAGATGGCTCTCTTCATCACAAGATCATTGGAACTGGCTTCAATCATCTCATTGTTGGAAAGAGCCATGTCCATCAGAATTGATCATCCTATAATATTGATATTGTCGTGTACAATGATCTCCTGGTTCTGCTCATTTCACTCAGCATCACTTCATGTAAGTCTCTCCAGGCCTCTCTGAAATCATCCTGCTGATTGTTTTTTATATAACATAATATTCCATAACATTCCTATACCATAACTTATTCAGTCATCCCCAGCTGAAGGGCATCCACTGTTTCCAGTTTCTTGCCCCTACAAAAAGGGCTGCCACAGACACTTTTTCTGTGGCAGACATTGTGCTAAATGCTGAGGAAATCACATCTTACTCCATGCCCAGGTATCTTCTCTCTCACATCTTAATCGACTCTTAATTGATCTCAACCCAGCATGCCTTTTGCCCAACCCAAAGGGGGATGGTGGTCCCCACCAGCTTCCAGTGCTGACCTATAATTGGCAACTCAAGTTGTCAGAGGATGTCGGTGATGGCAAACAAAGACTATACAATATTTCTTCATTTATTGGGTTGCTAGGCAACAATGGTTCTATGTGCAAAATCAGATTTAGTTAAAGGGAAGAATCTCATTGAGAGAACAAATGCTAGATTTATGTCTGAGTGCTAGAAACCAAAGAAGAATGGGGTGGGGTGGGGTACTATCAGCAGAAGTCAATGTCTGGGATGTCAGTTTCTTCAATGAACCTTTCTCTGATTAAAAAACTTCTTAAAACCTTATAATGACATTTTTGACCATAATGATTGGTGGAACTTTTGCTATTAAGGATATTTTACTTCTGGTTTGTTTTTTGTTTCTTTGCTTCCCCCTCTCTGTAGGACTGTCCCTTGCAATAAGCAATTATAGTCAAATAAAACTGCCCAACAGATTACCCAATGCCCTACATCCATACTTCCCCCACCCCTTTGTCATGTACAAAGGTGACTTTCCTCCTCTGACCTCTGGAAAAGAGTACGATCGTTGCATTTCATCTGAGTTCTCATACTCATGCTTAACATTGTTTTTATAACAGGACACTGTCCAAAGAGTGCCTGGGTTTTAGAACTCACTTGAAATACTTCTCGATGCAATCACCCCCACAGGGATGATAGTGACTCTGCGTCTGGGCCAGGGGGATGGACAGTCACTCTCTCCACTGTAGAAGATTCCATGACTGTTTCTTATCTCTATCTGCAATACAAGGTTATTTGCTTGTTTTATGGTGAAGAGAATTGGCCACCGAGCCAGAACAGAGTCAAATGATATACAAACCCAGTTCTGGATCAGCAGACAATTGCCTGGTTAGTACTAGTCTTCACCTGGGTTAACATGAAGCCATGAACAAATGACCCTTCTACTGCCTCTGTTCCTATTGGGTCTATGCTTTCTTCCTTAGATGAAAGAGTATTGGAGATGGAATGGATTAAGCTACCACCTTGTGAGCTTTGATAGATGAGAAAAAAGAGCCATATCAATCTTGGATCAGATTGGAATCCATGCCATAGTTTTCCAACAATTGAACATAGATGAAACACCATCACTTGTCCAACAACAGGAAGAAACTGTCCGGTATTTGGAAGTAAACCTGGAAAGGCAATCGGTTTGTAAAATCCACATTAAATTCAAGCCATTCTCCCCAGGGACCAGGGTAGTAAGGAGGAAAGTGGGCCCCCATTTTGCTTCCAGTTCTTTTGTACCACAAAAATTCCTGCTATGAATATTTTAGTATATATGGAATTATTTTTTTCTTTCTTTGATCTTGTTGGAATATAGGCCAATAGAGTGATTTCTGGGTCAAAGGGTATATACATTTCATCACTTTTTCCACATAATTCCAAAATGTTTTCCAGAATAGTTGGACCAATTCATAGTTTCCCAACAGTGGATTAGTGTAACAATCTTCCCATGGCCATAAGGATATTTTTCATCACGATATTATCACACTGAAATGTTATTCATATTAAAGTTTATCACGTTCACTTTGAACAATGACAAATCAGATTATTGTTGAAGGCTATTTTTAAAAAAAACCATAAAATTTCAGGGTGAAGAGAAATCAAAATAATTCCCAAATGTATATCGTTTAGACATGGGACACTCTCTCAGAAGTGGTCAGTACTTGCCATTGGAGTCATGGGAATCTGGCTTTGTTTAAGAAAAGTGTTTATACGTTGGAATAGGACCAAATGGATACTGTTTTTAATTTGCACTTGTCTCCTCTCCAATGGTGAGCGGAGACATGCTTTTAGCACATTATGATAAATGTTGCCGTGATTAAAAGCCCAGCTCACAATGCCTGCTTTTGTTGTCATTTTTCCTGCTACCTCCTAAGGATGTGAGGGCCCCTTCCTGGGGATAAGAGGTGAAATTATGTGAGTTAAAGCTGATGGCACAAAACTCTATTTGGTGGCTAAATATGGAATGACAGAGGCAGGAAATAATATTCATAATCACTAACATTCATATAGCTCTTAGTACATATGTGCAAGGTACCATGCTCAGCACTTTGCCATTTTTATCTCTGAACCTCACAAAAACTCTGCGAGGTGGGTGCTGTCATTGTCTTCACTTTACAGACAAACCAGCTTCAGTCCTTCAGGAGCTTCCCTTCTAATGGGGACTCAGACACACGGATGGAACCAGAACACATGAAGAATGAATCCAGGGCCAAGTGACTTGCCCAGAGTCACAGAGCTAACAAATGTCTGGATCTCAGCTCTTCAGATGCTCCGTGGAACCACCTCGCTGCTCTACGATAATAACGAGAGGTAGAATTTAGGGTTTACTAAGCGCTGTACAAATACCCGCATTTGATCTTCTCCACAAGCCTGAGAGGTGATGAAGAAACTAAAGAAGAGTTTAAGTGACTTCCAGAGACAGATGGAGGCTTAGGATGAGGGAAAACTTCCTAGCAATTGGAGGGAGAGACACTTAAGTGGAAGTTTCACTTAACCAGCCAATCCTCAAGCTCTTCTTCTACGGGCCTAAGATGTGCCAACAGTGAATGGGGTGTTCAGGAGGACCAGCCCCTCTAGTGTCATTCCACTTGCCAAGCTCTCTCCAAGCCGCTTTGTTTGGCGTCTGCTTGGAGCTCAGGACTCTGTTTGGAGGCTCCAGGAAGCTGTAGCTGGTCCAGCAGCCACGCCCCAGTAAGCCATCTCGACAGACGGGCTAAACCAGGTCCAGAGAACTGACAGGTCTCCAACCCAGTGGTGAGTGAGGGGGATGCCTGCACCCAGCACGGGAGGAGCGGGTGGATGAGAACAGCTTGCTCCAAAGGCCACGAAGGTGGCTGGTACAGGGATGGGGAGCGCTTCAAGCCAGGTCAGACATCCAGGACAGCAAGGTCCTTCGCTGCATCCAGGGCCATGGCCAATCACCCCGACTTCTGTCTGGCCACTGGGCTGGAAGCCGACAATGTTGGGCGACTGCTTCACTTAAATCCAGTTCTCATATAAGTCAAGACATCCCCCTCATGATAATAATGGCCTCGGGAGTAGAAATGGCGTATCGCTTCTTTTAGGCTATCCTGCCCCAGTTTACTCTGAATGACCAGGATGCTGAGGCACAAAGATTGCTGTTGGTCAGTGAAATTTCTGAGACTAATGAGCAACAATAATGTTAAAAGATAACACGGATGCAGGACAATCGGGTGCCTGCCATTTAACTGAGTGATGTTTCAGCCCCAACCCCTCTTCCTCTCAGGTGTAACACAAAGTCAGAACCAGAACACCCCTCACTCCAGAACTCACCAGAGCACTCCCCCTCTACGCTGAAAAATTAGAGTGACATGAAGCACCTGGTCTCTCTAACTTTTCCCTTCTTGCTCTTGGTCCTTTGTGAACTTCTTTAATTGCCATTATAATTATGATAAACTTTCCCTCTAGTATTGGAGATGGGTCCGAGACTGCAAATTTTTCTGATACACCTACCAGACCAGTCTGGAACTCTAGGCTCTCCTTAAAATTCAGTAGCATGATCAGACCAAAGCTTTAGGAAAATCCCTTTGGTAGCTTGTGAAGGATGGTCTGGAGTCCCTTCAGAAATGATGTGATAACAAGAGCGCACAGTAATTACCTCCTTCCTTGGTGCTACACAATAATGTGTTCTATGGGGCAACTCAGGGCCATTCAAATCCTCCCAAGCAACATGGTGGTCATCTTGGGTTCTCCAGGCCTCTGCCAGCAAAGCAGGGTAGGTGCTAGCAAGCTGGCTTCAGTTAATGCCCCTAGAACATAATGCTCTCCCTGGGGAGCTGGCTGAGCTCAATCAACAAGCATTTATTAAGTGCCTACTATGTGCTAGTCCTGGAAAATGTGTACCAGGGCTGGAGTTACAAAGACAAACCAGCTCCAATCCTTCAGGAGCTTCCATTCCAATGGGAACTCAGACACATATGAATGAAATCATGTGGAGAATGAATCCAGGGCCATTTGAGGAGGGAGAGCATCCATAGTCGGTGTTTGTCTGAGAGCGATCCTCTACAGAAGAGGGAATTTGAGCTGAGTCTTGAAGGAGACTGGGGATGCTAAGAGGTGCAGGTGAGGTACCTGAAGGCTTGGGGTACCACCAGGGCAAGGGTTGGTGCATTATATACCCCAAATAGTCAGAAAGCCAATTTGTTGTAATGGAGGGAGATAATGACTTGAAGACTAGAAAGGTAAGAAAGGAGCAAGTGGCTTAAAATGCCAAATAGAAAGGTTTCCATTTGATGCTAAAGGAAAGGGGAAAGCTCCGGGCTGTGTGAAGTGGGGCCATGTTATTGCTCATCATCAGATTGCTTTTTGACCACAACCAGCTCCCAGGGGTTGGTGGAGGGAACATTCACATTGAGGAGATCTTGGAGGTTTGGGGTTTATAAGTCCCCACAACAATCCTGAGTGGAAGGCAGGGAGCACAAGTATTATTAGCCCAATTTTTACAGAAAAGGAAACCGAGTCCCAGAAAGGTCATAGCATCACAGATTTAGAGCCTAAGTAGAAACTACAGGTCACTTAGTCCAACCCTCCCCATTTTATAGGTGAGAAAACAGACCCAGAGTGAGGAAATAATTGGCTCAAGAATATTCCAGGATTAAGAGGCAGAAGCAGAAATAATTTGAACTCACATCCTTTAATAACACATCTGGTTCTCTTCCCTGTGTTAATGACAGTCACATAGCCACTAAATCTTGGCACTGGGAGATTTTGACATCAGGACCGATGCTCTTTTTACTTCATTATAATGTCTCTCCAAACACAAGGCTCCCACCGAGTCTGTGATCACTCTCGGCTTTTGTGGCTCCATCTTCCGACCTCAGTGACCCCGCTTCCAGTGCGACCAACTGGGGCCAGCTCTCCTTGTCAACCTGCAGGATGATGGAGTCTTTATCCAAGAATTCTGCCTCTGGGGAAACACTGGGGCAAGACGCCATCTGTGTGCCCCAAACCCAGCAATCAGGCGTCCCTCTAAGCCACTTTCATTTCTCTCTCAACAACGTTTCCCTGCAAAAACAGAAGGAGGGAGTTTGGTCCAATTACCAGCAGGAAGTCTCAGCTGCTCGATTGTGGGTTATCTGATCGGCTTCTGGCTCAAGGCACAGAAGGAACTGCCAATTGATTAGCCCAACTGCAGCTGTGAGCCAACGTGGATGCCCTTCCCTAGTGAACCTATTCACATCCCAAATATCACATGAAAATGTGAGTGTGTGTGTGTATGTATGTGAGTGTGTGTAAGTATGAGTGTGTGTGTGAGTGTGAGTGTGTGTGTTTGTGTGAGTGTGAGTGTGTGAGTGACTGTGTGTGTGAGAGAGAGAGAGAGTGTGTGTGTGTGTGTGTGTGTGTGTGTGTGTGTATGTGTGTATGTGAATTGACAAATGCTAAAAACCAGAACTTGATTTACTGTTTTATTGTCTGGACTTAAAGTGATGAAAAAATATTAATTTGAATTAAACTTAAAATGTGTCTTGCTACATTCCTCTCCTATTCCAACCCTGAGAGAATCAGTTGCCAGCACACTCTTGACAAAGTATACTATGATAGCTATCAGAAGAAAGTTCTCCAGCATGCTGGGTAAATTCTTGGTGATGAATTTGTGGAAAAACATAGAAAAAGAGTCACGCTAGGATGGGTCGCATGTGACTTATCCAGGGTCACACAGCTAGCCTCCAGCTGGGATGGAAACGTAGCATTCATGACTCAGAGTTGGAGTCAGGAAGAACTGGGTTTGAAAGCTGCCTGGACTCTTACTAGCTGAGTGATCCTGGGGAAGTTCTTAATCTCTCTGGATCTCAGTAATATATAAGCATATAATAATATCAGCGTGATAAATGTGAAAATATGTATAGAAAAATTGTACATGGTTAATATATATATAGGATTACTTGGTGTCTAGGGAAGGGATGGGGGAATGGAGGGAGAATAAATTTGCAACACAAAGTTTTGCAAGGGTGAATGTTGAAAACTATCTTTGCATGTATTGAAAAATAAAAAATTATTTCTTAAAAATAATATCATATGCTTTACAATGATAAAATCCAGATGAAATCACCGCTGGAAAACACTTTACCTTTGGAACGATGCCCAAAGGGCTCTTAAACTGCATAGCCTTTGATCCAGCAGTGCAACTATTGGGATCTGTATCCCAAAGAGATCTTAAAGGAGGAAAAATGTGTAAAAATGCCTGTGATGGCCCTCTTTGTAGTGGCAAGGAAGTGGAATCTGAGTGGATGCCCATCAGTGGGGGAATGGCTGAATAAGTTATGGGATATGAATGATATGGAATATTTTTGTTCCATAAGAAATGACGAGCAGGCTGAATTCAGAAAAACTTGGACTTATATGAACTGATGCTGAGTGAAGTGAGTAGAATCTGGAGAATATTGTACACAGCAACAAGAAGATTATGCGATGATCAACTGTGATGCACGTGGCTTTTCTTAGCAATAATGATTCAAGACAATGCCAATAGAGTTGGGATGGAATATGCCATCCACATCCAGAAAGAGAACTATGGAGACTGAATTGGATTGAAGCAAACCATTTTCACCTTTTTTCTGTTTGCTTTTTCTTTCTCATAGTTTTTACTTTTAATTCTGACTTTACTTTCACAACATGACTAATATGTAAATGTGTTTAAAATGATTGCACATGTATAACCTATATCAGATTGCTTGTTGTGTTGGGGATAGGAGAGGAAGAGGAAAAAAAATTTGGAAGTTGAAATCTTACAAAAAAAATGAATGTTGAAAACTAATTGGAAAAATAAAGTACTATGACTCATGTCTTCCCCATTCTGAAAAAAAAATAACTCTCTATCCTTCCATCTCCTGCTTTTCTGCCCTTTGTAGTTAAGCTTGAGAAGGCATTTTATAAAATACACATATATTTTCTCTCCTCTAGTCTCTTCTTATTCCCTACAATCAGCTTCCACCTCATCATTCCACTGAATTGCTCCTTCCGAGATTAGTAATGATCTCCAAGTTGCTAAATCCAATGACCTTTTCTCAATCCTCATTCTCCTTGACATCTTTACTGCCTTTGATGCTATTGATCACTTTATCTTCCTTTACATTCTTTTCTCTCAATTTTTTTTGAGATATCCATCTCTCTTGGGTCTCTTTCTACTTATCTGATTATTCCTTTCTCTGCTTCTTTGGCCGCATTCTCAGCTAAATCACACTCTCTAACCACAAGCGTCCCACAGGGTCCTGTCCTGGGTCCTCTTCTCCTACTGTACTATTCATCTGGCATCTCATCAGCTTGATTGGATTTAATTACGATTTTTATGCTGATAATTTTTATATCCAATTATCCTGTCCCAGCCTCTGTCCAGCTTCCAATTTCATATCTCCTAGTGCATTTCTGACATCTCAAATTGAAAGAATAGTAGACGTCTTAAGCGTAGCATGTCCAGAATCCCTTGCCATCTCCTACTTTCTCTATTACTGTCAAGGGCAATGCCCTCTTCCCAGGAACTCAGACTCACAGCCCAGGACTCCTCCATCTCTCTCATCCCCTATATCCAAGGTGTGATCAAGACCTGTTCATTATAGCATTCCTCAGATATGTCCCTTCTCTTCTTCAACATGACCCCCCTCCTGGTGCAGATTTTCATCACCTCCCACCCGGATTATTGCAACAGCTGCTGGTGGGTTTGCCTACTTCAAGTATCTCACCTTCTTTCCTTCCTTTCTTTTTTTTTAAGCTTATTATTTTCAAAATACATGCATGGATAATTTTTCAACATTGACCCTTGCATAGTCTTGTGTTTCAGATTTTCCCTTCCCTAGATAGTAAGCAATCCAATATATGTTCTACATGTTAAAATATATGTTAAATCCAATATCTAAAAACATATTTATACAATTTTCTTGCTGCCCAAGAAAAATCAAATCAAACTGGGAAAAGATGAGAAAGAAAATAAAATATAAGTAAACAACAATAAAAAGAGTAAAAATGTGATGTTGTGAACCACACTCAGTTCCCACAGTCCTTTCTGGGTGTGGATGGCTCTCTTCATCACAAGACAATTAGAACTGATTTGAATCATCTGATTGTTGAAGAGAGCCATGTCCATCAGAACTGATCATTGTATAGTCTTGTTGCCGTGTACAATGATCTCCTGGCCCTGCTCGTTTCACTTAGCATCAGTTCATGTAAGTCTCTCCAAGTCTCTCAGAAATCATCCTACTGGACGTTTCTTATAGAATAATAACATTCCATAACATTCATACACTGTAACTTATTCAGTCAGTCTCCAATTGATGGGCATCCACTCATTTTCCAGTTTCTGGCCACTACAAAGAGGGTTGCCACAAACATTTTTGTACATGTGCGTCCCTTTCCTCCCTTAAGATCTCTTTGGGATATAATCAAAGAAACACTACTGGATCAAAGTGTAAGTAACATTTGATAACTTTTTGAGCATATTTTCAAATTGGTTTCCAGAACAATTGGATCCATTTACTCCACAACAATGTATCAGTGTCCCAGTTTTCCCACATCCCCTCCAACATTCATCATTATTTTTCCTGTCATTTTAGCCAATCTGACAGGTGTGTAGTGGTATCTCAGCGTTGTCTTAATTGGCATTTCTCTGATCAATAGTGATTTGAAGCACCTTTCATGTGACTAAAATTGATTTTAATTTCTTTATCTGAAAATTGTTTGTTCTTATCCTTTAATGATTTATCAGTTGGCGAATGGGTTGAATTCTTATAAATTTGAATCAATTCTCTATACATTTTAGAAATGAGGCCTTTATCAGAATCCTTGAATATAAAGTTCCCCCCTCCCCAGTTTATTGCTTCCCTTCTGATCTTGTCTGTATCGTATCTTACCTTTGAGATCTATCCTTCATTCAGTCACTAAAAGGATTTTCCTAGAGGACTAATTATGTCACATGCCCTACCTCCTCCCAAATAAATTTCACTGACTCCTGGAACAAAAACCAAAATGCTGTTTCCCATTGAAAGCCCTTCAGACCCTGGCCCCCTTCTACCTTTTCTTATACCCTAGCCCTCAACATGTACTCTTGGATGGAGTGACAATCCTTGTTGTCCTATAAACAAGATCCATCATCCCTCAGTTATATGCGTCTTCCCTGCTAGTCCCCCATGCCTGGGAATACTTTCTTGTGCTCTGAACTTCTCTTCTCCCTGGCTGCCTTTAAATCCCAATAAAATCCCACCTTCTTTGGGAAGCCTTCCCCATCCCACCTAATTCTGGTGCCTTCCCTCAGCTAATTATTTTTTATTTATCCTCAACAGAGCTTGTTATGCCTTTGTTGTCTCCCTTGTTCGTTGCAAACTCCTTAAGGAATTTTGTTGCGGAGTTGTTTTTCAGTCGTGTCTGACTCTTGGGGACCCATTTGGGGTTTTCTCGGCAAAAATATTGGAGTGGTTTTCCTTTTCCTTCGTCAGCCCATTTCACAGATAAGGAAATTGAGGCAAACAGGAGTAAGTGCTAGTGCATTCTGAGGCCAGATTTGAACTCAGGGAGTCTTCCTGACACCAGGCTGGGTGCTCTGGCTGTCCCAGTATTGGAAGAGCATCTCTACCTTTTGCTTCACCCAGAGATAAAAAAAAAAAAAAAAAAAAAAAAAAAGGTGTTATATTACTGACCTCCCCATTTCTACTCTAGCCTTAAGCACTGAATGGGTGTTGCCTCAGTCAAAGAGCTTAGCTTAAAAAGGCGGGTCTCCAGTCTTAGAACAAAGCAGGCACTTACTAGATGCTCATTGACTTTTCCCCTAAGAAATAAAACACACAATGATCCACTGACGCACAAAGCTCATCTTCTCATCTACCTTCCTTTTGCTACATCAAATTAGAAAGTGAAGGCACCTCAATAGGGCCGAGTCAGTAACTTTATTTAGAGGCAAAAATAAACTGGCTCTTTCAGAGTTAATGGGACTCTGAGTTATGAACAGGAGGGGGCAGCAGAGGCCTGCAGAAGTCTGGATAATGCCCATCAGAAATCAGAGAAAGGGGGATGGACATTTGGAGGGGGTGAAGGAACCAGTTCCAGTAGTTTGGGGAAAAACAATCAGAGGGTAGTGGAAAGGTCTGCTCGGGGACCCAAAAGTAAAGCAGGAAACTGGGCGGGAGTCCCATGGGTAGAGGGCCTGTGAAACTGCTGAAACTGCCATGGAGGTTCCGTGTCTCCGTCCCAGCAGAAAGACAGAGGGGCAGGGGGATCAGGAGGCTCTGGCCAGAGAAGTGGTAACACGGCAGGCAGGAGACAAAGAGGGGCCTGGGCCAGGTGATGGGAGCTAACGTCCCTCTGAGGCTCTTGTAGCCCAGGCTCTGTTTTCACTGGGACTTGGGCAAGAAGCTGCTGGTTTCTCTCTTTCTTTTTTCCTTTTTTTTTTTTTAATTTAAGTTTTACACCAGGAAATGAATGTAAACTGTTTGCATTTTTGTTCTTCTTCCTGGGTTATTTATACCTTCTAAATCCAATTCTCCCTGAGCAACAAGAGAACTGTTCGGTTCTGCACACATATACTGTATCCAAGATCTACTGTAACCTATTTAGCATGTATAGGACTACTTGCCATCTGGGGGAGGGGGTGGAGGGAGGGAAGGGAAAAATCGGAACAGAAGTGAGTGCAAGGGATGATGTTGTAAAAAATTACCTTGGCCTGGGTTCTATCAATAAAAAGTTATTTAAATAAAAAAAATAATAAATAAATAAGATTTAGGTTTTATTAACAAGGCAATCAGGGTTAAGTGACTTGCCCAGGTTCGCCCAGCTACTCACTGTCAAGCCTGAGGCTGGATCTGAACTGGCTCCAGGGCGGGTGCTCTTATCCTCTGCGCCACTCAGCCGGCCCAAGAGGCTGCTGAGTTCCAGCAAAAGGCACCCGGCTGAGGAGACATCATCAGGCTTTCTACCTCCCACCACAGAAACCACTTCTCACTGGAAGTCCCCTCTGCCCAGCCATTCCTCATCTGGAAAGCATACGCCGCCTCTTGGGCCCTTCCTGGGAGGGTCCAGCTCCTCTCAGAATCTCCATTTTAAGAGGGAGGCCTGGGCCGGCTTTCATTCTGCCCCAGGCTGCCCAGTTGCACTCTGCAATCATTTCTCTATTATTTTTCTATTCAGTTTTCTTTTAGAAGTTGGGTTTCTTCATTAAGCTCCTCCTAAGCTTCTTTTTGGATCCGTGGCACTTTTAACACAGTGCCAAGCACAAAGTAAATGCTTAATAAATGCTTGTTAATTTGACTTGCCTTACTCCAGAGTCCCCTAGCAAATGAAGTTTTAGCCAGGATGGCAAGCAGAAAGTCTCCCTCCCCACCCTACACCCCACACTTCCCTGAGAGTTACCGAGGAGAGCTAGCAACAGGAATGACCGGAGATAGAGGATCTCACTTCTGGAAAGCATGGAGAGCAATGGTGATTTTTACAATGACTCAAGGAAAGTTTAATGTCTATTTCTGTTGGAAATAATGTAATTCTGGTTTCAAGCTAAGTCTGAAATATTTGGTATGCCATCTGTGTGACTCCGATTGATGGAGAGAATTCTGAGCAAAAAATCATGTGTTTGGAGTAGAGTCCATGAGAGAACTTGGGATAAGAGAGACATTTTTTCTTTTTCTTTTTTTGTATTTATTATAGCTTTTTATTTACAAGTTATATGCATGGGTGAGAGACATTTTTTTCAAGAGGATATGTATGGAGCCAGACCATTTTTTGGGAAACCAGACATGTGGTGAGAGAGAGACAGACACAGACAGAGAGAGAGACAGAAAGAGAGAACAGAGACAGAGAGAGACAGAGTCAGAGAGGGAAAGACAGAGAGACAGAAACTGAGACACATACACACAGAGTGATGGGGGGACAGAGGAGAGAGATTATGGAAGCTGCAAACATTAGGGAAGCTGGCTCTTCAATGAGTTCCTGATTTGGGAGAGATTTGGGACAATTTCCCCTTGGGTGAGATCAGGACCTCTGTCTTACGTGAGTTCATTCCCACCCAGAGAGGTCTATTTACTCTTTGTATTTCCTAGGATATTCGAGTCCATGTATCTTCTCTAATTTCTATATGTGTGGATAAATGGATTTATTTACGATTTAGTATTTATAATGGTTTTTGTGTAACCAGCTGTTTGGTGGGAAGGTGCCAACCTGGCAGGTTTAAGTTTGGGTCGGTCCTCTCTCTTCAGTGGATGTGATCATGGACATATTTGTTTGTTTTTAATTGAATCTGTCACAACCATATAACATCAATATTCAATGGATCAAATAGATATTTAAATCCAGAACTCCCTTCAAGGCTGTAGAAAGGGCAGCCAGCCTGAAGTTGCTGCCTAAGACCTGATTCTCTTTCTTCAACTACTGAGGGGCTTTGCTTTTCGGGTGACCCAGACTTTAGGTCATAAATATGAAAATCAGCTGGGGAAAATAAGGATGTCTACTCTGAAGTAGAGAAGACTTAGGAGTTCATAATTAGTACAATGGATAGGAGCCTCAGAGAGACAAATTTAGGCTGGGTAGAAGGAAAGCCTTCCTAATAGTTGGAGTGATCTAAAGGTAGAATGGGCTGCTACATTATGGGAGTTCTGCCAAAATCTGAATGACCACTTGTTAGCTATGTGGTGTGGGGAATTCTCACTCAAGCATAGGATGGACTCAATAATCTCAAAGTTTCCTTTCAGTCCAGGAATTCTGTCCTTCTTTTCTGGACTTTTCCCTTCCCATTTTTTTCTGTTTATGGAATAGTTTCTTGAAAGAATAAAATATGGCCCAGAAGAATGTGTGCTTGATTTAGAGATAGAAATATGGAGCCCCAGTCCTTTCTTAGCCCCTGTGTTTTGGTGTTACCTTGGATAAGCTACTTACCAGATTTGGGTCTAAGTTTCCTTAGCTATAAAATGATGAGGATGGGCTAGATATCCTTTAAGGTTCCTTCCACCTTAAAAGTTATGACCCTATAATACTCTAAGCACTTCAAGTAGAAAACAAAAGAAAATAGACTAGTGAACATTTGGAGCTGTGAAAAAGATACAAGTATTTCTATAGTGAGTGGAGCTGGGTCTCCTGAGGAAGGAAAGATGATGATCTTCAGGTCACCCAATAATGGCCAGAGAAAAGGGAGATAAGTAAAGGATGCAGGTGATTCTCTGCTGAGCAGTAGTGGAGCAGTTAGCTTCAGAACTGTGGGGCTGATGTGAAAACCAGAGTGTGGTCATGGGACTACAGATCTAACTAAAAGCTTCTCTAGACTTGTCAGACCATTATCTGTACCTGGTGATTCATGTGGGGACAAATCAAATCATACCATCAGAAGGAATCTGGAAAGTATTGCTGGAGATTATAACCCCCTAGATAAGAAATCGGAGCCCTTGGGAGCACAGGTGGTGCTTTAATCACTGGTGATGATTGAAGGCAGGGGATTTGAAAGAGAAAGGCAGACTTGGGAGATGAACAACTGGTTAAAAAGATGGTGTCAAAGAATGGGATTTAGAATTCTGGGTCATGACTTTAAAAATAAGAATGATGGGCTCTTGGCCAAGGATGGCGTCAAGCTAACAAATTCAGAATTGTCTGGAGTCTTGGCAAAGCAGAGCTAACAAGAGGACTTTAAACGGAAAGTGGAGGACAGAACAAACTACCCACAAATATCTGCCAAGTCAGATCCACAGAGAGTAGCAAATAAAAAGAGAAAGAATATCTGTAAAGAATCCAATAATTCATAAAAGACAATACACAAAAAGAGAACCAGAAATTTGAAACAAAACATGGTCTCAGATGACTATACACAGGAGCAGAAAGTGTTGATAATGGAAAAAGGAACATGAAGAATTTAATGAGAGGAGTTATGGTTGTTTCTGAAACTTGGTGGGGCAAAGGCTCTTACCTGGATTAAAGCTATAGAGGGAACAGCTTTTTTTTTCAAAAGTGACATAATAGAAAAACATCAGGGAAGGGGAAAAGTAGCATGGTACATTTTGAGTTGAAATCCAGGAATAAGAGAGGGGAAGATTTGGGTAAAGATCAATAGAAACAGAGGATGAAACAGTATTGTCATCAGGGTAATCTGGTGTAGGGGAGCTAGATGTCTACTTCATAGTTCCTAAGATGTTTTTCCTATCAACATAAATCAGTCCTGGGAGGATTCTGGGAAGATGGCAGAGTAGGTGAGTAAATTTCAAGTTCTCCAGATATCCCCCACAAATAGAACAAATTTGCACCTCAGGGCGAACATAGACTCATGGAAACCCAAGCGGACTTGGGGCAGAATAGGGGTTCTCCTTGAAGAAAGTTTGGGGGCTGAGATTAACCTATCTGAAGCTCTCTGGGCTGAAATACCAAGTGGGGATCCTTCAGGCTGTCTGGTTGTGGCTGGAGGCTCAGCTGAACCACGGACTTTCAGCTCCCAGACTTCGAGTCAGGGTTTGAGTCCAGGAAGAGAGAGGGAATCTCGGCTGATGAGGAACGCCTGGCCCAGCTGTAATGCTGAGATGCGGCTGGCCCTGGGCCAGAAGGAACCAGAAGCAACAGGGCAGGGACCCTGCTGCCTGTGAGCACGTGCCGGAGTGGGGAGCTCTTGGTCTGGGGTTCCTGGTCAGGGGGGAGAGCTGAAGGGAAGCCAGAGGCACCATCCCCACCCCATAATTTAGAGGTGTTTATACAAATATCTCTCATTTTTAAAAAAGTGAATGGGCAAAGAAAAAAGCACCCCATCATTGAAACATATTATGGAAACAGGGAAGATGGGGATTCATCTTCAGAGGAGGACACTTTGGAATTAGTTCTACAGACAAGCAAAGGAAATTATTTATAATTTTCAATAAGAAAAAAAATAAACATTTAACAAATTTGAAGATTTTCAGGACTTTTCTATCAACTAAACCCAAACTTAATAGAAAATTTAACATACAAGAACCAATATCAAAGAGCAACTATAAGGAACTCAACACAGACAGACTGCTTAAACATGGACAAATTGCTTATGTTTGTTTTACATGGGAAATGTGTAATTTATGTTTAAGATTTACATCAACAATAGGGTAAGCTCAAAAGAAAGATTAGCAGAATAAAGGAAAAAATAGTAAGCATATTATACAAATGAGGTGTTTTAGAGGGGGTAAGGAGAGCCCATAGTTCTGAAAATCAACTCACATCAGGAATGGGTTTAATAAGCCACACTACATATATACCATGAAGGGCATAGCATCCTCCAAAATTTATGAAGAAATAAGGGGTGAGGGAGTAGTGGCTGGGGAAGCAAAGGGTGCGGGAAGAAGGGAGGGATCCCTGGATAAGGGGAGGTTAAGAAATTGTAAGCCAAGTTATGAAGCAGAATTTAATGAAGGAATCATCAGGGAAAGGAAAAACGTGTGTGTCTGGGATATGTGTGTGTGTGAGAGTGCATATGTATGTATGTATGTATGTAAATATAAATATATCTTTTATTAACTGTAACTTTCTTGGAGGTGATGGGGAGATAAAAATGAGATATGTGTATGTTTATGTATATATGTATATATCTATCTACATATGTATATATGAATATATCCTTTCTTAACTATATCCTGCTTAGGGGTGGTGGGGGTGATTGAAAGGGAGAAAAAAAGAATAAAGTAAATAAGGTGTGCAGCAGAGAACAAAAAAACAATTTACAAGGAAGTGAAGAAAAGAAGGACACTCATGAATATAATTATTTTATTACTATATATATATATATATATATATATATATACACATTCTTAAATTGGTATTTGTTATTACATATTTTAAATCCTCCCTGATGTTCTGTTGATTATATGATAATGTTCTATTTTGTTTTGTTTCATTTTGTTTTGTATTGCTTTTCTGTTTTTCTTTTTGCTTATTCTGTTTCTTCAAATAAAACAAATTTTGGAGAAAAACATAAATCAGTCACAGTAACATCATTAACTTTTAAACATGAAACATTCAGTAAATGAGAAGGGAAAAGTGCCTGAAGTTCACCAGACAGAAAGAAGAAATAGATGAGAAACCTGACCAGAGTAAAGGGGAATTTTATTTATTGGAACTTTTAGTTCCCAAGGCACTAAGAGAAAAGATTCTATTGAGCAACAAGAGGGACAAATCGGCAAATCACTGGCTTGGAGAGTAATAGAGACCTCAGTGCCTATTTCTTCAACTATATTCAGTTTCTGCTAAAACCAACCCAACAAAATCAACAAAATACACACATTATTCACCGGAAGAATTGCAAAGATGGGAAGCCTATCATCTCTCAAGGTAATCTATTCTACTCTTGCATTGCTCAAATTGTAAAAAAAAAAAAATGTTCCCCTGACTTCAAATCTAAATTTGTCTCCATACAATGCTCCCATTACTGCTGTTTCCGCCTCCTGGGGCCAAATGTTCAAAGTCTAGTCCCTTCTCCACATGAAATTTCTTCATATGTTGGAAAACAACCAACATGTCTCCCCTAAATCTTCTCCTCTATGGGATAAACATCTCTGGTTGCATCAGTTGGTCCTCATGTGACAAGAAGGGGATATCCTTCTTTTCCTGGTCCTACATCTTCTGGACGCTGGCCCGTTCATCAGCATCCTTCCTTTGTGGGCTAAGTGCTGAACACAATTCTCTGGCTGACGGCTGAAGAAAGGGGGACTCTAATGGACCTACCACATCCCTACTCCCATGTGACACTGGTGTGGATCAGTGTCCTACAGCCGTAAATAGATAGCCACAGTACAGAGGTCAGGCCAGAGAGGACAAAACAAGCAAGGAGGGTGGTCTCTTGCTGCTTCTCAACTAGTCCATGGGACTAAAAAGCCTTCCAAACTCATTCTACCCTCTCCAAAGGCTCCTCCGGGAGCCTCTGGTGAGCCTGACATCCCGGTCACAACAACAGCAGTTAGACTTGTGTCTTGAGGGGGAAACAGTAGGAAGCCCTAAATTCATTTCAGTTCTGCCCTTGGGAGCTTAACTATTACACCTATAGGAAAAGTGACTCCTCCCGTATCCCCAGGTGGTCTCAGTGGCACATCAATTCTGTGACACATAAACCTTTTTGGAGATATTCCCTCCATTCTTCACATCCACCAGCGGCATTTGCAGTCATACAGAGCAAACAACAAAAAGCAAAATCAACCCAAATGAACCAGTTTAAAGGACAAAACCCCCTCATCATTGCATTGCGAAAGGGACGTGTGACAGGAGTAGAATCTGGGGAGACAGAGGGAAGAGAAGAGAGAGGAGAGCTTGTCTGCCCAGCCCAGGGGAAGCCCATTAGTCCTGGAGGGGATGCTATGGTCTCCCAGAGCCAGGATGAATACATTTCTCCTCTTCAGGTGCCCCTGGAAAAAGAGTCATCTCTTTCTCTAATATACTGGCTTATGTCCCCATTCCTGTGGTTCTTTCTGCTATCAGCCACCAGTGACTAGGGCACAAGGACCCTTTAACCTGGGGCACCATGGTGCACAAAGTGCTGGGTTTGGAGTCAGGAAGACTCGGCTCCCTGAGTTAAAATCCACCCTCAGATACTTCCTAGCTGTGTGACCCTGGCCAAGTCACTTCACCCTGTTTACCTCAGTTTCCTCATCTGTAAAATGAGCCAGAGAAAGAAATGGCAAACTTGCAGCGCCTCTGCCAAGAAAACCCCAAATGGGGTCACAAGAATTGGACATAACTAAAAAACAACTGAACAACAGCCCTCTTTAACCTAGAGAGTGTCTATGTCAAGGATTCTTAACCTTTTTTTTTTGGTGTCATACACCCTTTTGGCAATCTTGTGAAGAAGCCCCTTCTGAGGATAATATTTTTAAGTGTATGAAATAAAATACATAAAATTACAAAGGAATCCAATTACACAGTGATCAACATATTTAAAAACAAGTTCATAGCCTAGGTTAAGAGCCCATGGTCTAGAGCAGGACTGCTTAAACTTTTCCCACTTTCAATCCCTTTTTACCCAAGAAATTTCACAGGACCCCAGGTATATAAAATAGATATACAAATCAAACATTTACTGATAATGAATCATAATTTTGTAACCCTCACATTCGTTACAATACTCTCTAGGGGGTCATGACTCACCGTTCAAGAAGCTGGAATCTAGAGGAGGATGTCCAAGATGGTGAAAGGCTTGGAGACCTTCTGGAGGACCTGAGAAGGTTAATTTACAGGAGAAAAGCTTGGGAAAGGATTTGACCTCTGGAAGGTTTGTTATGTGCAAAATACCTTGCTATACTTGGCCCCAGGGGATAGCACTAGGAACAAGATGAAATAAACAGGTTTGAGCTTGATCTATGGAAAAATGTTCTCATTAATAAGGCTATCCCCCAAATAGCCCCTCCTCATTAGCTTTAGTCATGTAGAAATGGTATGACCAGAGATCATGGATGTGGCAGAAGGGATTTTTGCTCAGACATTCATTGGACTAGGCAACCTCTGAGGCTCCTTCCAACTTCGATGTCCTATGATTCCTTCAGAAAAGAGGGAGTGGGACCTGAGGCATCATGGATGGCACCAGCAAGGACCTGGACAATGCAATACAGAGGGGTGGGTGAACCCAAAGCAATACAACTTGCTGATGGCCACAGCCAAGGAGAGGGCCTGGAAACATCAGGACAGAGCAAGGATTACGACTATTCCTCCTTTTGGTCAGATATAGAGGGAGCATATCCCTCTGGCACACCTGGCTCTGAATCAGCACCGAAAGGCTTGGACTTTGGGATAATTTGGCAGTTTCTCATTGGTCTTGTGATATTGGGGTAAGAGGAGGCTTAAATGTTCAGCTAAGCAGTTTGTACTTTGTCTTAGGAAAGGCATACCCTAGTGGGGAGGGGTGTTTTTCAGAAGCTTTGTTACCCAAACAGGTCAATTTCAGTAGACTTTAAGAGGAATGACTCTTCTACTACTGTGTCCTTTCTGGATCTGGTTCTTCAATACTCCTTCCAAACAAGTAGTTCTTAAGTTTTTATTCCTACATAGGCCTAGCTCTAGCTTCCTGCTTTGGAAATTAAAAGCTGACAGGTATGGACAAGAACCAGTAAAGACAGGATACCTTCTCTTATTGCCAGCTGGAACCCAATTTTTTTTCCATCTTGGAATGATAAATTAGTCACCCTACCTGAGCCCATCACCTCTTCCCTTGGAGGTAGATCCTACACACCACCTCTTTTTGTTTTATTTTTTAAATTTACAAATGAAGGAATTGACAAACAATTCCAGTATTTTCACCAAGACAGAGATGCTCTGCTTGGACAAAATGCACAGGTCACAAGGACACAACCGAACAACCAAATACTCCTATCCAAATAACTAAGCGAGACCATTTTTACACAATGAGGCAGCAGGTCTAAGAGAGGGGGAGGTACTTTTTGGATAGCCTTACACTGGCTTATTGCTTCTTAACTCTTTTAGAGTTTTTTCTTGGGCTTTTTTTCTGACAGATCCCACCGGATGACCAAGTTATTTTTTTTTTCTGACAGACCCCACAAGATGATCAAGTTGGGGTATAACACACTAGATAACAGAGATAGGATCCAAAAGGCTACAACATTGTGCATTCAGAATCTAAGAAGATGAACTTCAATAAGGGATAAAATGTAAGATCTTAAAAACTGGTTCAATAAATCAACTTTGCAAGTTCAGGATAAGGGACAGATGGTTAGATTCACCTGTAAGAAGAGTCCTGGGAGACAGCCATAGTGGACTGCAAGCTCCATATAAATCAAATGTGTAATGTGGGAGGCAAAAACATTAATACAGTTGTAAACTGAATTGAGAGGCTTATATTCCAGGAATATGGCTGCTATAGATATTGTACTTTTTCCTCATCAGTTCTTATCTGATATATTGTGTTCTGTTCTAAAGGATGTGGATAAACCACAGTGTGATAGAGAAGAGTATCCATTATGGGAATCTCTAAGATATAAGATCATTTGAAGGAAATGGGGACATCTATCTATCTATCTATCAATCTATTTATCAGTTTATCTATCTATCATTCATTCATTCATTTGTTTGTTTTTGTGAAGCATTTGGGCTTAAATGACTTGCCCAGGAAATCACAGCTAGTAAGTGTCTGAAACTGGTTTTGAATTCAGGCCTTCTTGACTATCACTCTGTGCTACCTCACTACCCTGTATCTAAGTTGCAAAGAGATAAATTTAAGCTTAAAGTTTGGGAAAAACCTCCTATCAATTAAAGCTGCCTCAAGGCAAAGTGAAATGCCTTGAGAATGACAAATTCCACTTCACTGGAGGCTGTAAAGTATTGACCTAATGGATGCTGGGAATGACAACTCTTAAGGTATCTTATAGGAGGAGTTTCTCTGGGGGAAGGTTCAGACTAGATGGATGCTGAGCTCCAACTCTGCGACCCTACCATGAACTTCAGGAAGGATGCTTTGAGCAGATTTTGACAAATTTCTTTGAGGAGAATTGGTGGAGATTGCTGAGGGGGGGAGTGTTAAGAACTACTTGATGACTCTTAAAGAATGGGACCCACAGGGATGTCTTTTGGCTGTTCTCCTCATTATAAATTTCTTTGTAGCAAACACAGGTATTGGAGGATGGATTGTTGCTCTTTCTGTGATCTTGAACTGTCATCTCATCAGCCCTAAAAGCTCTGCTCTTCATGCATGAGGAATGATGTTTTAAGAGACTCGTAATTCTTGTCAGCTCAGCTCTTCCTTTTGTCATCCCAGATCAGCACCTCTCTGCTCCTTAGCAGACAGTTTAACGGGCAGCTGTCACCAAAGATTTCCTTTGCTCACTGTGGAAATGACCCTCTCTGAATCTAGCTAAGCAATTCCTAGATGGCAGAGCCATTCTCTAAGTCAAGATCTTCCACATCACTCCTTCCAACCAGAAAGCAGCCAAAGAGCTTGCAGGGGAGGGTGAATAATAGTAACTGCCCTTCATCACATAGTCCTTCATACTTATAGCTCCCATCCCTTCGACTTGACTATCCATCGTCACTCCTAGGTCTGTGATACTCAAGGGGCAATTGTTTATTTCATTTCATAGCTTATGAGCCCCCATTTCCTCCAGAGCTAACCCCTAGCCCTATCCCCTCAAGTCCAAAGCAATTGCCTGATACCCCAGCAAAATAAAGGGATATTTCTTTAGAATATAAAGTAGGATTATAGAACTGGAGCTGAAATGCCATTCAGTCCAACTCTCTCCTTTACAGATGAGGAAACTAAGGCTGAGACAGATGAAAGTCCCCAAAGCCAGAGAGGTCGTGGGCACTGGAGAAGGGATTTAACTTTAAGCTCCTGGCTCCAAAGCCATTCCAATGAGTACCAGCACCACCTGTTTCCTCATACTGTCATCTCTTTGTCTCTCCCTCCCTGATCTCAACCATGGGGTTATCCTGCCCTTCTGCAACGGAGCAAGATCATTAGGCTAGTTTCTGCAGCTCCAGCAGTGGCTGCCCAGGGCTTCTTGGAAGAGTATCATGGGCTGGAGGCAACACCCACGCACAACAGAGCTTGGGCGAGTAAAATGGAGCAGAGGGTGAACAATGTGATTCTTGCTATTGTTTCCCAACAGAGCAACTAGGCAGAGTGTCAGGGACTCATTCAAACCCATCATTTCTTCTCTCTCTCCTCTCATTCACTTCTTTCTCTTTCATCCCATCTTATGCCACATAAGCAAGCTTTCTATCCTCCTTTCAAACTAGATGTGCCAAAAGCTGCTGTACTAATGTATGAAATGTAGTTTCCAAAGAAAACAGAATGGATAAATTCAGCTCTATCTCTTGCAAAATTTACATAAACCTATGAGTTAACTAGTACAAAGCATTGCTAGTCCTATTTCATAGACAGTGAAACTGAGACTTGGAAAATTTATGGTAGGTCATAGCGCAGCAACTAAGCGGCACAGTCCAAATTCAAATCCAGACCTCTTACCTCCTAGTTCAGTGATCCTTCAATTACATTTCACAAATCAATGTCTCCATCCTTTTATCCTTTAACAGTTTTTTGCATCATAGCACCAAAAACAAGGTTCCAATGATGGTGGAAGTCAAAGCTGTGCAGCCTTCTTGTTATAAAGAACGTTACAAAAACTATGTAAGTAAAAGGACCTAATCCTGAATCAAGCAGAATAAAACGAAAATCCTAAATATTGCTTATAATAATGGATCTGCCATCAAATCTAACACAGTGTGACAATCCATTTTCTAATCATTTTTAAACACTGAATATTAATTCCACAAAAATTTTATAAATATGTATTACAGCACCTATTCTGTACTCTTTTGTACCATTCAGATGCAAAGATGAAAACCTCTTAGTTCCTGCCAAGTCGAGAAGTTCAAGACCTAACATAATTATAACTACAAAGTAGAAGGAGACATCACGGTTTTCTATGTGCCAGAAGGTGTTTTTTTCCCTTTTCTGGCAGATTTAATCAACAAAGACATGAAATATGGGCCAGGAGGAGGGAGGGCAATCACATAGCTTTTCTCAATTAGTTTTTGGTCTTGTTCAGATCATTTGCATGCCAATCTATGAAAAACCTTTTAAGTAAGGCTTTATAGCACCAGTCTTAGTGAGATTTTTTTGGTCAGTACTTGAAATGAGTTTGTGGGAAAGCTTCATTATAGGTTAAATAGGAGTTATAAAAATTTTTCTAACCTTAAATTCAATAATTGTCTTGGAAAATGAACTCTGAATCAGTAGTAGACAAAAGAATAGACATAAACTTAGAGTTTTTATTGCATTATCCTTATGTAATTAAGTTTTTTGACTCTATGCACTAAAAGACCTCAGCCTGTTCTTGTCAGAAAGAGGCTTTCCAGCCATTGAACAACAGATGTAAGGGTCCACAGAAGATCCTGAAGAACTGAAGCCGAGTTGGGGAGAAAATGTGTGACATCCAGAAGAGAACAACAGAAATCAGTGTGATGATATCATGAGAAGATACAGCCAACTCTGTAGCACTGAAGTTGTGTTGCTTTGGCTATGTATGTGAGCCTAATCACAGAGGTGTCTATTGAGTTTCTTTACATGCACTTTTCCCTAGCCACACTTGTTCCCTATCCCTCCATACACATTACCTGAACATATATGTTCTCTGTATGTTGCAAGGTGTGGTAACCTTTTTATTAAATGTACTGCATGTGTGTACAAGGAATAATATCTTCTTATTACTTTACATATTATATTGTATACTTATGTCTTTTGTCTTGAGCTAATGTGTTCATTGGTTGGCTGGTAAAAAGCACACATCAAAAATATTGATTTTGAATGATTGCTTTTACAAAGAGTGCCTCTAACATTGGGATAGCTTTGCATAAGGAGGGCTACTCTGGATGCCACCAGGTAAGGAGACATTGGAGTCCCCCCCATAAACATGCTAGAATATACACAGTATATTCTTTATCTTAGTCATCTTACTCAAAACATTTCTGGAACTCTTCTTGGAATTATCTTTATTCATGTTGCCAATTGCACCAATTTCCTTACTTTAAACCAGAGTCTCTCAACCTTTTTGCTGTCCTGATTCCCTTTGGACCTTTTCTCAGAATCATGTTTTTAAATGAAAAAAGTGTAAAGTGTACATATATGTAGATATATAATAAATTTATATTCTATGTAAAATCAATTCTATTGAAACACAGTTATAAAAACTGTTAAGTTTATGTTGAGGTTAAGACTCTTTGCAAGATTTTCTAGACACTCTTGCCTGGTCTAGCATTTCTTTCTTTTTCTCTTTCCTTTACTCCCTTTGTTCTTTTGGTTTTTACTCCATTTCCTCCCTTCTCTCCCCAACTTCTTGTAGATTCCTTGTGTCAATAACTTAGTGCAGGAAGCTTTATACACCATCAGTCTACCAGGAAGCAACTGACTTTTGTGTCTGTCCATCTCCTGCCATAAAGGCCCTAAATGAGTGTCATTGGCTGAATGTCATAAATGAGAATCACAGGAAATGGAGAACTTTCAGTGTCTAGAAATAGTAATGAGGAGGGGCTTTTGCTCATAATGTCCCTTCTGTCCATTATATTTAATTTAGGCAATCTTATTTTTTGAAAAAGAAATTGCTATAGAAACATTTTTGGAGTAACTATTTATAGATTGTAAGAGCAGAATGTGGCTGCTTATACACTATTGGCTTAAACTAAGAAAATCAGAAACTTTTTTTTCCAGGTAGCTGACTTTTCTGTGCCTGGATTTTCTCCTCTGTTAATGAAGTGACTGTAACAGATTAGAGACCTCAGAGACGTCTAAACCTTTGTGATCAGTAAGAAACTTTGGAGCATGCATCCCTAAAAGAGTTATATTTATTTATAAATCAAAGACATGTATCACTGTGCTAATGAATTGGATATGATATAAAACAGACAAAATGGACATAAAAGAATAAGATAAAATAAATGACATGTTGAAAGTATTTTATTTAATGATAAAAACTTTTTCCTCTCACTGAAATACTATTTTAATATTTTAGTGAGAACAGTATGATTGAATATACTTCATTTATTTTTTTTTGGGGGGGGAAACAATCTACTTTATAAGCCTTTTTCTTTTTTATTAAAGCTTTTTATTTACAAAGCATATGCATGGGTAATTTTCCCAACATTGACCCTTGCAAAACCTTTTGTTCCAAATTTTCCCCTCTTTCCCCTTCCCCCTCCCCTAGCTGGCAGATAGTCCAATTCATGTTAAATATGTTGAAATACATGTTACATCCAATATATGTATACATATTTATACAGTTATCTTGTTGCACAAGAAAAATCAGATCAAGAAGGAAGAAAAAACTGAAAAAGAAAACAAAATGCAAGCAAATAACAATAGAGAGAGTGAGAATGCTATGTTGTGAACCACACTCAGTTCCCACAGTCATCTCTCTGGGTACAGATTGCTCTCTTTGTCACTGAACAATTGGAACTGGCCTGAATCATCTCATTGTTGAAAAGAGCCATGTCCATCAGAATTGATCTTTGTATAGTTTTGTTGTTGCCATGTATAATGATCTCCTGATTCTACTCACTTTATTCAGCATCAGTTCATGTAGGTTTCTCCAAACCTCTCTGAAATCATCCTGTTGGGTTGTTTCTTACAGAACAATTATGCTTCATTTAAAAAAATATCCTTGTATAAGTCTTTAGAATGGACTTATAAATAATAATTGTTGTTAGTATTGCACATATTGGCTTTGGAAGGTAATTATCCCAACCTATTGTCAGAGTTCTAGGAACATCCCCGAGGATTTAGGGTATCATTCTACTATTATCCCTCATGTGTCCCCCATCCAGTGTATTCTTCCCCCACATCTTCACCAACTAATATTTACTCAATAGCATTTACCCAGAGATTAGTGCCTCAGTTTCATTTTGACTCGTTGACATCAATTGATAACATTAAACATTAATTCATTTGTACAAAAGGTTATTTCCTGAAAAGATATAGTAAGCCCTAAAGCCCAAAAATATGCTCAAGCCAGGGAACAATTTTCCTTTTATATCTTAGCCTTTGGACTGTGCCGACTTTAATTTAAAGTAGCTGCTACAAAATATTCCTCCCATCAAGTTCATTTATGAGTATCACACGATAAATGGATGAATTGTCCCCTTGCTTGCAGTTCGCAGGGTGCTAGTGGGTAGATAGATTCAGAGCTGGACTAGGGCCACCAGATTGCTCCTCAGGTTAGTTCTTTGCTGGTCTGGACTGCTAGCAAACTCTACTATAGTTCCTGTACCTCTGGTGGCTTTTCTAACCTTGCAAAGCTCTCAAGCTGCTCCCTGCCCTCCTTCACTTAAGAGTAGAAAAGAATGAATCATGGCACAAATGCTGGGTGTTCATGGCTCCATGGTGACCCAGGAGGGAGATAAGGCAGCCAGCAGCAGGATTTACTACTGCCTTAGATTAGTTTTCGCTCACTCAGAAGTCTTTAGGAAAAAAAGAGAATTCAAGATCCTCTCTTGAAGGCTTCTGTAATCTCACCCAATTCTGGCTTAGTAGCTAATAAATAGGCTTTTCTTCACTATCCAGTAAGCAGACAGGAAACAATCACAGAAAATCAGTGAATATTCCAAAGTCTGGGGCAGAGTGCTTCTGTTCGGTGACCTGACATATTTCTGGAAGCAGGATTTCAAATTTCAAGGGAGGTGGAGCAACTTGCTTATTCTCCAAAGACTATATTCTCACTGGCCAGGCCCATCTTATACTAATAATCAATGAACAAAAATAAAAATGGCTATTTATGGTACCTTTATATAGTACTTATTATGTGCCAGGTACTATGCTAAGGGCTTTATATTTATCTCCTTTGATCCTTACAAGAACCATGGGACATAGGCACAATTATTATCCCCATTTATAGAAAAGGAACCTGAAGCAAACAAGTTAATTGACTTAATGTTCCGTAGCTATTAAGCGTTTGAAGTTGGATCTGAATTCAGGTCTTCTTGACCTGTGTTTTATTCACTGCACCACCTAGCTGCCTTTAATCATCCAATTAATTTGATCAGTGAAGTTAATTCATTAAGCATGAGAATGTATTTTTGGATGCTTTTTTATGAAAATGTATAAAATACAACCACCAAATAATTGGTCATAACAATCAGTGAACCCAACAATGACAGGAGCAGTATTTCTCTAGGTATATTTATTTATCATGCCCAATACAAAAGCAACTGGTTTTAATGAAGAGGCAAGTCTTCAGGATAAAGCCATTCTACTTTCTTTATGAGGTTCTGTTTAAGAAATGCCATCAGATCTTAATTTTCTATTCAAATATATTTTTGTGAAAGTGAGAAATAGCGTAAAGTCCAGTTTGGTTGGATCGGGAGTACGGGAAGGGGTGTAATGTATAATAAGCAGAAAGGGTAGGTTGGGCCCAGGTTGAGAAGGGTTTTAAATGTCAGGTAGTGGGATTTATATTTGATATTTGCTGTAAAGAGGGGTCATAGGAGTTTATTGAGTAAAGGAGCAACATGGGCTATTCTGTGCTTCAGGAAAATCACTTTGGGGATATTGTGGAGGATGGATCTAGCTGTTTGAGGCTCATTTGAGGAAGTCATGGAAATAGTACAGGCGAACTGGGGTGTTGTGTGGATGGATGTGTGGGTGTGGGGGTGACTCTGATCACAGGTCCTAGATTGAAGACCCTTTACCCCCAAGACTGTATTATGAATGATCTGTGGCCAGGGATGGGTCAGGGATGAATTTTTGGGGGGTGGGAATGTTCCCAAAGGTCCTTGGGAGTACTCTGCTTTTGGTTAGATTATGACAGCCCTTAAGGGAAGACACTCACTTCAGATAGTGAGAGTTTAGGAGATTGTACCCCGCTTTCTGCAGAAGGGGACATATAACTAACCAGTCATGAGGGAAGATTGGGTGGTCATGCTGGAGACAAGTACCAAGATTAGCCATTCTTGGGGCTGGGCCATTGACCCTACTTTGGGGAGCACTGGCTTCTTGGGCCTTGTGTTAGACTTACGGTCAAATTCTGTCATGATAGAATGTGACTCTTTACCTCTCTGACTTTCAGTTTCCCCTTCTGTAAAATGGGAATGTGTAGCAATGAATTCTGAATTCACAGGATTGTTTGAGGCTCAGATGGGAAAATGTATATAAAATGCTTCATAAACTTTAAAACACCTTGTAAATGTCTACAATTATTTGCTCAATTACTACAACTGAATTGCTTCTCTCCAGTTCTTCTCTCCTATTTCCCCTGATGTTTTGAACTTTCAATTCAATTTAATTCAACAAATATTAATTAGGTACCTACTATGCGTAAGGCAAAGAGGGAATATAGTATGCAGAGGCAAAGTGGCACAATGGGTAGAGTTTGGGCTTGCAATCAAGAAGACCAGGGTTCAAACTCTGCCTCGGATACTACCTTTGAGACCCTGGGCAAGAACTGAAAGAACTTCATAAGTCTTTTCTACTAAGCCATAGCCTGGCATTTGTATGCCATACCACTACTACACATTGCACTAAGGGAATACAAGTCAAATTTACTCAATGAGTATTTATTAAGCAATAAATTTGTGCCAGGAACTGTGTGAAGGGGTTGCCATACAAACACAAGTAGAGGACTGTTGCTGCCCTCAAAGGACCCACATATTAACCAGGAAGACAGCACATAAAAAGAATCTGAAGAGGGAGGGAGCAAGGGGGTTAGTCTAATGGCAAGAGTAGAGAAAGTCCAAGAGTGTGGAGCCTAGAGAAGGTGAAGCCTCCTTTAAATGGAGGGCTCAGGAGGAACTAGTCACTTAAAAGAAGGGTCCAGAGGGCAGAAGGTCCTTCCAGTGTGAGAAATCCAGAAGCAGAATGAACTTTTGGGACTGAGTTTTCAGGGACAGACTGCGAAAGTCTGAAAAAGCAGGAGTACAGCCTGATGAAGAAGGAAAGGAAAAAAAATCATCCACAAGGAGTTTTTGGTTTACAGCCTCAGTTCACATTCATTTATTTTATCTCTTTCTTAAACTGAATGAACATTAACAACCATTCAGGTTGAGAGATGTTGTAGCCTATAACGGATCAGGCCTCTTTTTTCTCTCCCTGTCCCAGGTTTTTCCTTTTATTTATAGGTTTTAAACTCTTCCCCTTATAGTTTCTTTAACTGGAGCTGGGTTCAGTGAGCAAACTGGAATCATAGGATTTTTGCATTTGGAGCTAGAAAGAACTTTAGAGGTCATCTGGTCCAAGAATCCTGAGATCCAGCAGCATCCTGACCATTTCCTGTGCAGAATCAGAATGTCTGTCGACCCTACTTGTCTGGTATTGCTTATTGTTATAAAACACCATTCATTGTAAATGCCCAACGTAGAACCATAACTGGAGTAGGGAAATGTAGGCTTTCCCCCAGGGCACAAAATTTAGAAGTTGTAAACATTTAATGCGGGTTCTTTCAGCATCAGAGACACCATTGTAGTAACTAATTCTGCTTCTCACTCAACTGAATTTATTTTAATGATTTCTTGCGACTGAATCACTTAATCACTTAATGTGATTGAATATGCTTCATTATTTTTGAAAAATCCCTGTGTATATCCTGAGGGATAGGATAGACTTGTAGATAACAATTATTTTCACTTCATGAATTATAAGTCAATATGGTTTGCCTGCCTTAGGCAAATTCCCTGCTATTAGCCCCAGGAGCCAAGACTGCTAGTTAGGGCAAACACAAAACTGGGAACAGACATTCTCTACCCACCACAGTTTTACCTACAATCTCTAGGACAGATAAAGACTGAAGGTTACTGTTGTGGCCAAAAACAATCATTCATTTCAAGGATCATCTGTTAAATTGTGCCATTATGGCTGGCTGTGACACTCGTGGACTGCCATTTCTCACTGCTGCAGACACCTTCAACTTGATCCCTGTGGAATCAGTCATAAGCAGGTCAACCTCCTTGTACCTGTATTGCAGTTGGAAAACTCACCCTAGAGCATCGTGCCTCGATATTCTTTTTTCCTGAGCTTATGTGAATCTTTTTTTGGATTTGCAGACTACTGTTCTGATCAAGGGTACATAAATACTACTAGATTCCCTTAGCCTAGCGCAGAACCTTAAAGTCAGAAAGTCTTCCATTTGGCCTTTTTTTCTTTTCTGGATTTCTACACCACATCCACCAGAAAACCACCATTGTAGGACTCTCCAAAGACAATGGAAGATGTTGGGGAGGAATCATGGGACAAATGGGAACCAGAGTTGCACAGCATGGGAAGCAGGAGGGGGCTGTGATGTTCCAAAGGAAAAGGAGCCCACATCAAGGGGAGCACCCAGTGGCAGCAACATTCAAGTCCCCTCCAAGTCTCTGATGTCCTGAGATATCTCTTCTGCCTCCCCAGGAGCATGTCATTGGTCGGTAAAGGGAGGTGATGTCACATGCATCACTGACCATGGAGTTTATTTTTTCAAGCAAAGTTGTATTGCTATCTTTTTTAAAGTAAATTTTTATTCATAGCATTTGTTTTTACATCACCCACATTTCCCAATGTAGTCCCTTTCCCTCCCCCTTCAGAGAGCAATTCTTTCTAATAAAATTTTGGAGAGGAAAAAATAGTTTAGGGACATGATGCTCTGATGATCTGGAAAATCTGAATAAATTTTTTTGACCCTCCTTTTGTTAACAGAGAGGTCTGAACTATTGTGATATTAAAAGATAAAATATGTTGATATTTTACAATACATATATTTTATGCATTTCTGATTTTTTTCTGTCATCTGCAGGCCTTCAGATATTGTCTACACAGCTTCCTCAAACTTCTCTCAAATTCCCATTTAATTTCTTATACTGACCTGCAAAATATTAAAACTGTGATGAGGAAAAGTTGCGATGTGGGAGGGATAACTATAGTGCTTTAAGGTTTACAATGAATTTTACATGCATTATTTCACTTGATCTTTTGGCAACGTGAGGTAGGAGCTATATACATGTTCTATTATATTATGTACTGTAAATTATATGCTGTTGCTATATATAACATCAAATAAAACATACATACATATATATATTATATATATATATATATGTGTGTGTGTGTATATATATATATATATATATATATATATATATATAAATAAAAACACCGGTTTACATAGGCTGTAACTTGGCTAGGGTCACATAATTAGTAAGTGATGTGAGATTTGAACTCAGAGCTTCTTGATAAAAGCCTAATGTGCTGTTATGTTATCTATTCAGTAAACAAGTAAGTAAATGGGTCTAAATAGCCCTTTTTCATCCTATCTTGGCCTCTTGCCCCTTTGCACTCATGTGATTTCCCATGACCCCATATGCCTGTTGAAATCTTTCTTCTTCAACGGTATTATCTCCTAGCCAGGAGTAATTTACCCCCAGCCAGGAGTAATCTGTTCCTTCTTGAATTTCTTATAGTACCTTGTTAGGTAGTGACTTGCATCATATTTATCTCCCTTTTATACTGCAAGCTGCTTTGGGCAAAGGCTATTTTTAATTTGTTCTTTTTCTATCTTTTTCAGTTGCATGCCCAATTCATTGATTTCCCTTTTCTCTATTTTATTCATGTAGCTATTTAGAGATATAAATTTTCCCCTAATGACTGCTTTGGCTGCATCCCATAGGTTTTGGTACGTTGTCTCATTATTGTCATTCTCTTGGATGAAATTATGGATTGTTTCTGTGATTTGTTCTTTGACTCGTCCATTTTTTTAGAATTAGATTATGTAATTTTCAATTGGCTTTGAGTCTATCTTTCCCTGATCCTTTATTGAATATAATTTTTATTGCATTGTGGTCTGAAAAAGAAACATTTATGATTTCTGCCTGGCAAAGTATTTTTGAATACAGTAGGTGCTTTATAAATGTTTGAATTTAATAGAAATGAAACTGTGCTAGGAGCTTGGAAAATATCAATGGATAATTTTGTTAAATATATTCCATATCCTCCAAATAAAGTTACAATGGCTCTTTGATTCCTGTAGGCAAAGGTTTTTGGACACTGGATGCATCAAAGCGTTGGTGAACATGATCCCTGAATTCCTCTCAGTTTGCTTTCTCTCAGGTACTGTGCCTTCCTTGTTTGTCTGTGGTCCTGAAGTATGATTTCATCAGAATTCCTCCTGAGGAAACGCCTTGAACTTACACTTCAGTTTAGCAATTTGTCTGTAATTTATGATCTTGTAATATATGATCCTTATATGCTGATGATATGGTATACTTGGAAATTTCTAGGGAATCAGCAAAGATATTAATAGATATAATTAACAGCTTCAAAAAAGTTGCAGACCACAAAATAAATCTTCAAAAATCAGCAGCATTTCTATGTAATATTAACATAACAAGAAGTAATAAAAGGAAGGAAAGTTCCATTTCAAAAAAACTACTAAAGTGTGCATAAAATTATTAGGGATCAAATTCCTAAAAAACACAAAAGATTTGTATAGATTCAATTACAAAGTGCTCCTCAAAGAAATAAAGAACGTCTTAAATAGCTGGAGGAATAGTCAATGCTCATGGTTCTATTGTGCTAATATAATAAAAATGGCAATTAAATTAAATTAATTTACACTTTTAATGCTATGTCAAGCAAATTACCAAGGGGGTATTTTATAAAACTTGATAAAAACAAAATCAAAATTCACTTGAAAAACAAAAGATAGAGTACATCAAGGGAAATGATGAAAAGGACAAAGGAGGGATAGTGTATCTAGATCTCAAACTATATTATGAAGCAGCAGGCATCAAATCAAAACCATCTGATACAGGTTAAAAATAAAGAAACAGATCAATGGAACAGACCAGATAAAGGGGATTAGAAAACAATGGAAGGCAATAACCTAATAGAAAACATAAATTACCTAAGGGAAAATTCCTATTTGATAAAAACTGCTGGGGAAACTGGAAATCAGTCTGGCAAAATTAGACTTAGATGAACATTTTATTATATACTCCACAATATATTCTATATGAAATTATTATATAATTTTAAAAAGTAGAAAAGAAATTGATCATATACCTCCCATAGCTACAGGTAGGAGATGTCTTCTTAACCAAATAAGGAACAGAGACAATTTCAAAAGATTATTGTATCTTTATAATTTTATTGTAACTTTGATTCCATGAAATTGAAAAACTTGTACAAAGACAAAATTAATGCATCTAGAATAAGAATTGAAGTGGCTGAATGAGAAAAAAATATTTTTTGTATCAGATATCTTGGATAAAGGTTTGGTATTCAAGATATGTAAAAAGTAAAAAATATATGTAGCTGGAAGCCATTGTCCATTAGATAAGTAATTAAAGGATATGGATAAATAGTTCTCAAAAGAAGTAAAAGAATTTACAACCACATTAAAGGCGGCTCCAAATCACTAATAGTGAGAAAAATGTAAACCAAAACAATGTTGACATATCTCACACTCTGTAAATAGGCAAAAATGACAACAGTGTTCAAAGGGCTTATAGAAACATTAATACATTGCTGATGAAGATATGAAATGGTACAACCATTTTGGAAACTAATTTGAATTATGCAAATGAAGTGAGTAAAATGTCAATATTTTTGAACCAGAGACTCCATACCTAGCTTTATATCTCAAGGGAGCTCTTCATAAGAAGAAAATCCCTATACACACTAAAATATTTATAGTAGTACTTTTTAAAGTAACAAAAAATTGGAAACAAAAGTAGAGTCCATCAACTAGTGGATGGCAACATAAATTGTGGTATATGTGAATATAATGGAATATTATTCCATTGTAAGAAATGATATGTACAAAAAAAGATTATAGCAGTTTTCTTTGCCACCACAAAGAGAACGACTATAAACTTTTTTTTGTACATATCATTTCTATTTTATTCATGTAGCTATTTAGAGATATAAATTTTTCCCTAATAACTGCTTTGGCTGCATCCCATCGGTTTTGGTACGTTGTCTCATTATTGTCATTCTCTTGGCTGCATCCCATCGGTTTTGGTATGTTGTCTCATTATTGTCATTCTCTTGGATGAAATTATGGATTGTTTCTGTGATTTGTTGTGTACGTGATTGTGTATAGGTGAATATAATGGAATATTATTCCATTGTAAGAAATGTTATGTACAAAAAAAGTTTATAGCAGTTCTCTTTGTGGTGGCAAAGAATTGATGGGCGTACCATCATCAACTGGGGAACGGCTGAACAAATTGTATTATATGAATTTCTGCAAGAAATGATGATCAGGCTGATTTCAGAAAAACTTAAGACTTAGATGAACTGATGCCGAGTGAAGTGAGTAGAACCAGGAGAACATTGTACATAGATAATAACAGCAACATTTTGCCATGATCAACTATGATAGAATTCGCCCTTCTCAGCAACACAGTGATCCAAGACAATTCCAACAGACTTGGGAGAGCAATGCCATCTGCATCCAGAGAGAGAACCATGGAGACTTAACGAGGATTGAAACATAGTATTTTCACTTTTTTTTCCTTTTTCATGGTTTTCCCTTTTTAGTTTGATTCTTCTTTCACAATACAACTTAATGTGGAAATATTTTTAATATAATTGCACCGTATAATCTATAACAGATTGTTTGTCATTTTGGAGAAGGGAGGAAGAAAAATAGAAATCAAAATCTTATCAAAGTAAACGTTGAAAACTATCTTAAAATGTCATTGGAAAAGAATACAATTGAGTGGGGAGAAAATGATGAAAAATATGGGAAATTCTCCACCAACCGATGCAGAACGAAGTAAACAGTCAAGGAAACAATATGCACCGTGTAAATGGAAAAGAACAAGCCCATATAAAAAATCTAAAGTGAATGCAACTAAACCAGACAATTCAAATGAGAGAACTCGGAGAGGACCCCTCTCACTTACCTCTTCATGGAGGTCATTTCACGGGCTCATTTTTTGTTTTCCTCTTGTTTTAAAAACATTACTTTTTAATAAGGGATGACTTTGGGAAGAGGTGAGGGAGGGGCATCGGGGCAACTATGATGCAAAAAAAAAAAAAAAGAAGGGATGATGAAAACATTTTTAAGAGCGTTCCTTTTTTGGAGAATGGAATGAACTTGCCGGGGTCCCCAGCTTTCCGGCCCTGGACGAGGCACGCCCGCGCATTTCCCCTCTCTCATCCCTAAAGATGGCATTCTGTGAGTTTCTCCGTCCGAAACGGGAGCTTGGAGGATCCAGCCGCGATGCTATTCGGGAGACGGGAGTCACAGAGCATCCGGTCTGGGGCCGAGCCCCCAAACTGAGGGGTGGGGGAGGGGGAAGGAACGGCCCCCTGTTGTGCCCGCGGCACTAACCAAGAGCTTCTCAGCCATCCCCGCAGGCCGCGGGTCCGAGGACGTCCGCCCCCGTCCCTTCCCGTGCCTCAGTGTCCCCGTCAATGCAGCAACGTCCCCAGGGCTCCTCGTTGTTCCAGCGCCGCAGGGGCCTGTGGGAAAACAGGGTCGGCCGCGCTCGGGTGGTCGGCCTTGTCCACCCTCTCCGCTCCCACTGGTCCACTCTGCCCTGGGCTCGAGAGCTCCGCCTCCTCCTCCTCCCTTCCTCCGCCCCAGAGACGTGGTCCAATCAGCGTCTTGATCCTGCCCCAGCCTCAGCCGTAGGCCAATCAGTGTCCTCCCACCTCAGGTCGGCCGCCCAATCGGCTGTACGTTCGGACCCAATCGCCGCTAGAGCCAGCCCCCCGCTCCCATCTCCGCAGTACAGACCAATGAGAGGTTCGGTCCTTCTTCTCGCCCCTCATTCAACAGACGCGGTCCAATCAGCGGCCGGGTGCGCCCTCCTCTTGCGCGTCTTCCCCCGAGCGTCGGGCCAATCAGCGCTCGGCTCGGCCCCTCCTCTCCAGCCTGACTCTGAGGCGCCTGGTGAGCGCGGAGACGGCACAGCTCAGCCGGAGTCGGGCGAAGCAGGGGCGGAAAGGCGTTGCGGCGGCGGGGAAGGCGCGGGCCCGGCGGGGCTTCCCTCCGCGCCGCTCTCGGGCCTCGGGCCCCGCGTCACCCAGAGGGCCTCCGCGGTGCGCGGGCGGCGGGCGCGATGTGGCGGAGGCCGGGCCCGGGGCGGCTGCCGCTGCTGGGGCTGCTGCTGCTGCTGCTGGGGGCAGGCGCGGCGGGGGCGCGGGGCGCGGGGGAGCCCGATGACCCGCACTACCCGCAGGGCGAGCACCGAGCCGACTACGACCGCGAGGCGCTGTTGGGGGGCCAGGTGAGCGCGATCCCCGCCGGGGAGCTCCCCCCGTGCGCGGTGCGGGCGCGACCCTCGGGACTGCTCCCTGCCGGGGTGGGAGGGGCGGGGCACCGGGGGACGTGGGGGAAGGCGGCGTCCAGCGCTTTAATCTCCTAGGAGCCCGGCCCGGAGTTATCCTTATTGTAACGGGGAAACTGAGGCAGGGCGGGCGGGCCACGGCGCTGGCCACGGCCCGAGACTGGATATGAAGCCAGGGGCGGGGGCCCGAGCGCCTTGTCCGGGAGGCGGTGCTTCCAGATGCCCGGCCGCCCGCTTGGAAACCCCTCCGTCCTCGTTAGAACCGTTTCCCGGCCAAGAGCTGGGGCGCTTTGGTGCCGACGCTTGGGACGCGGGCCTGGCCGAAGCCGCTTCTGGGAACAGAGGATGGAGACCCGCCAGCGCCCACCGGGGGGGGGGGGGGGGGAGACGCACAACCCCGGCCTTCTCCCAGCCCAGTGGGGCCCCCAGTCCCGAGCGGCTCCCGCGACTCCGCTTTCCAAGAAGTCCTGCCGGGCCGGGCTCCCAGGCCGAGGCTCACGCCCCTTCCGGGCTCCCAGGAGTTCGTAGTCAGAGGCGCTGGACTCCGGGAGAGTGCGTAGTCAGAGGCGCTGGACTCCGGGGGAGTTTGTAGTCAGAGGCGCTGGACTCCGGGGGAGTTCGTAGTCAGAGGCGCTGGACTCCCGGGGATTTGTAGTCAGAGGCGCTGGACTCCGGGGGAGTTCGTAGTCAGAGGCGCTGGACTCCCGGGGATTTGTAGTCAGAGGCGCTGGACTCCGGGGGAGTTCGTAGTCAGAGGCGCTGGACTCCGGGGGAGTTCGTAGTCAGAGGCGCTGGACTCCGGGGGAGTTCGTAGTCAGAGGCGCTGGACTCCCGGGGATTTGTAGTCAGAGGAGCTGGACTCCGGGGGAGTTCGTAGTCAGAGGCGCTGGACTCCGGGGGCCTCGGGCTACCTAACTGTAGAATGAAAAGTTGTATGAAATGCCCTTCAAAGCGGCCTCCCGGCCCCAAACTGGGCTGTGTTAGGAGACAGGACGCGGAGAAGGGGCGGGTTTGTGTCCGGAGCCGCGGCCCCATCACCCTGATGATGGGGCGCCCCTCTCCTGCCCTGACGGGCTCCTTTCCTTGGCGGCCGCCCTGCTGCCATCGGTGCCCCAAAGGGATCCCTGACCTGTTTCATTCATTCTTTGTCTCTTCCTTCCCAAAGGCAGAAGCAGATGAATATGAAAAACTCAGTCCGGAAGAGCAGCAGAAAAGGCTGAAGGCTATCATTAAGAAAATTGATGTGGACTCTGATGGTTTCCTTACTGAAAGTAAGGACCCCTTTTTCCCCCTCGCTAACTGAAGAAATTGGTTTCTGTGAGAAATGTCTTCAAAAATTAGAATGTTTATGAAACTCAGATGTTAGCTTTCCCCCACAGGTAGAGTATTGTGAGAGAGAGAGAGCAGTGTGCTTTTATGACTGAAAAGTGAGCCATAGTGTGACAATTGGAGCTAATGCTCTGTCCAGGGCTCACTCAGTATGTATGTATGTATGGGCTCCAGTCATGTGCTTTTAGGAGTAAGGTAGAATGGAGGTGTCCTTTCTATCTTAGAAACCTTATTCCTCACCTGACTTGTGAAAAGTGCCAATAGTAGCACTTTGCTTTGTCAGAGAAATGCACTTTATGTGTAAAGTGATTCAGGTGACTTCACTGGAAATGCGCTAGGGAGGAATATGGTCGAATTGCATTATTTGTCATTTGTTCAACATGATATCTGATTGCCCATGGGATCCTAGGCATTGTTGTAGGTATTCTCTGCTCCTTTCCTATGGACTCTTTGTGTAAAGCTAGAAAATCCAGATTTTTTTTTTACAGTGGCTTTAGAGAGATGAGCTTTCACCTTTTACCCTCATTTCACAGATAAATAAAGGGAAACCCACCAGGGTTTGAAGATATATGCAGTGCTGCTTATTAGTGACAGGGCCATTAGTTGGTCTGGGAGCCCCTGGAGTTTCTTCATCCCTTCCTGGTCCGTGGTTTTTCCCCTGTAATGGGCTGTTCCCTTCCAGAGAAGGGCTTAAAGAGGGACTTTTCTGCATGAAGAGCTAGAAACAGCTCCAGAGAGCTTTCACCTTGTGGCCTGGAGGGTATGGCCTTCTGCCCAGGATCTCCCCCAGTTGCCCTGGTGGGTCAGCCTCCCACATTGACCAATGTCCAAGGTGTCCTGAAAGTAATGAGGTGACTGAGAATTGAAAGTTTGATTGCATGGATCTTGTTAAAGGTGTCCCCCAGAGTTTTGACGTCAGGAAGGCTTTTTCCCCGTTTTCCCTCCAGGAAGCTGCTATCATCTTCCTTGGAGTAAAGAACAGTGAGCTCTAATTTGACATGCTTCCTCTTCACAGCATTCCCTTTGTCCCCTGCTAGTGTTTCCTTCTGAAACATCATTGCACAAAGACTTTGGGGACAGTGCATGGCTGCTGGTTGGACAATTCTGGGAAATCATGCTTAATCAACTTAATCCTAAACTGTGTGTTTAACACACAGTTTACCCTCCTCTTTCATCCTCTACCATGTATAAAGCCAACTCCGTTTTAATCTCCTGTTTTTTTAAATACTTTTACCTGTTTAGAAAAAAGCCAACTCATTTGTTAACCAAAGAGTAATTTTCTTTATTATTTTAAGGAAATAATCCAGATGCAACTTTAACATCTGTGAAAATACAAATTCTCTGAACTTCCGGTTGAATGAATATTTTTTCACAACTTTTTTCTTAAACTGAATTTGAAAAGTCTTAATTTTATTTTTTTTCAGGAGCAGTATAGATTTGTTTCCTGGGTCTGGGTTTCTGTAGTTATTTTTTTTTTTCAAATCTAAAAAGGTTCTTTGAACCTCTAGAATAAAAATGCCACATTCTCTCTGGCCAATTCCCAGATGAACTCAGCACGTGGATCCAGATGTCCTTCAAGCACTACGCCATGCAGGAGGCAAAGCAGCAGTTTGTTGAATATGACAAAAACAGTGATGGTGTGGTGACGTGGGGCGAGTACAACATCCAGATGTATGACAGGGTGATCGACTTTGATGAGAACACCGTTCTGGATGATGCTGAAGAGGAGTCTTTTAGGCAGGTGAGTCCCTTGGTCCTCTGATCTTCTCAGGGTCCTTTCCCCAGTAGGGGGCCAGTCTTGGCTCACTTCTTGGAAGGCCCTGTTCTCCAAGCAGTGCTTTGTTGTACCTCACTGACCTCTGGGACAATTCCTCTTTTCTCTAGTCAGACTTCTAGACCATTACTCTTGAGTTTTGCCAGTATTCTTTGTAGTTATTTCCCAGTTGGATCATGTGACTGACAGTGGTTTCTTGTATTGGAAGCTTTTCTTTTTAAAAAGATATATCTTTTTGTTTTTATGAATACCATTTTTGTTAGAATTCATAAAACATTACATGAAAGTATAGTTACTGAGAACTATGATTACCAACTACTATTTTGAAGATACATTAGTCCCCAAAAGAGACTTTGACTTTTTTCTAAATTAATTAGATGCTTTGTCCCCATTATCTAAAGCAGTTATTTTATTTGCACTTAATTATAGTATAGTTTTTGTTGTTCCTTTAAGATTCACAGTCCCATCCCAATCTCAGACCAATTTACAAAAACATGTACTTTTTACTAAGAAGTCCTGGGAAATTCAGGGAAAGGGCTTTACTTAGGATTCAGTAATGTAATACTTCATGTGTCTTTGCATGGCAGGATTTAAAGCCTCTGTGGTTACAAAGATCACTTCACAATTCTTTTTTTAAGATGATATTTTAATATGAAAAAATGAAGCCTACTACTGTATTCATAATTACAGTATATTTTAAGAGCATTAGTCATATATAGAAGGCTTTCCCCAAAAAAGGGAGGCCTTATTTCTTAAATTTTTATTCTGCAACTTTGTCAGTTTTTGTGATAGACTTTATTATCATACTTATTTTAATGCATAAAATAACATTTTTAAAGGGTGTACTTCAGTTCTATTAGGATCTCAGAATATTGTGACCTTTAGGTTCTTTAGAGACTAGATGTGCTGCCTGGTGGTGAGCCCAAGGGTCCATTTATCTATTCCCTCTTCTTCCTTTCCCTTCTGAGGGCTCCCAGATTAGGGGAGGAGGGAGGCGGTAAAGAAATCACAGCCTCTTCCCTTGGCCATCTCCTCTATTTTGGGTGCCTCAGATGGACAAAGCTGGTCAAGAGAGAAAAAAGAGTGTATCTCGGTTGTGGTTCTTGGGCTTGTGAGCCCTGTTTGGTGGTTTGGTTGGACTCTCCTGAAGTGGCAGCTGCTGTCTGGTGAGGAAGCTCAGCAGGGTCTTTTCTCTGGTTACTCAGAGCTTTTCTTGCAGTCCCTGTGGCCCGGGAGGGCACTGCGTCTTTCCTGAGATCTGAGGTACAGCTGAGCTGAGCCTCCCAATGAGCAGGGGAGTTGGAGGTCATTTGGTGCACAACTTTTATTTTGTAGGTAGGGACCCAGAGCCTCAGAAGGGAAGGACCTTGCCCAAGATCACTACCAAAGATAGATATTCAGTAGTTTTGTTAGTAAGTGATTTCATCTTAATTAAAAAATTTTTTCAACAAAGGAGGGAGGTTTGTCAGATTTAGAGTAAGTCACATGTCATTTGGTTCATAAGATAAAATTTACTTTTATGAACTGTTTTGCTTCCACAGGTTAAAAATGCATTTGATTGTTACAAAAACCAGCCATTAATCTGCTGTAATAATGGCATCCCACGTTTCTACAGCATTTTGAACATTTACCGATGCCTTTCCTTTGTGACTTAGGCAGCGGAAGCATTGTCCTCAGTTGGCTGATATTGGTGAAGGGACTTTCCCTAAGGTTCTGGGGTCCTAACACCGGCCTCTTCTCTGAGGGTCGGTGATGCATCTTACACTCAGCTCACAGGAAGCCTCTGGAAAGGGGAGCAGCCCAGCCGATTTTCAGAGAGCTCTGATGCTGAACTCGGTCCTGGTTGTGCTCCTGAGGGCAGGAGCAGAAATGGAGTCTAGTCCTTTCAGCAAAGACATGATCCAAAGACTCAGAGGCTCATAATTCTTAATTCCAAACTACCCAGCTTAACTTGAAGGTTCATATTTTTACATTGGAAAAACTGGAAGTGACTCTTCCTTTGTAAAAAGATTTCTCTTTACCAGGAGCTCTCCTGTCAAGCCTCCTTCTGTTGTCAGGCTTGCTCATCTTGGGGTGGAGAGGGCTGCTACATCCTCTGATTAAAGCAGTAAATGCAAATCACTCTTTATTAATCACTAGGAGATTTTACCAAGGACCCATGGGAAAAGAAGCTAAAACTGGCTCTGTTAATGAGATTTGGGATCATCTGGGTTTTTCTGTCCACTGCCTGCCACGTCCCCACCTTTACAGTGAAGCATTGATTGACATCAATAAAACTCCGACCTGTTCCAAAATAGGGCATCTTAGTTCTCTCTGCCCTAACGGGGGTAGCCCAAACCTATGAAGGCTCTTTTATCGATCAGAATGTTTTTGCCTTTATGTCACTTCTCTATTTTGATATTTTGTGCTGTGTGATGGTTGGATTCCTGGGGCAGGAAAGTCAGATAAGAATCCAGATCCAGTATCCTTTCAAAATTAGAGGTTTATTAAGTACACAGAGCATCCTGGCATTTTCATATTAGGAACCTTAGGGAAAATAACTGCATAACAAGGTCATAGAACACTTGAGAAAGCTCTTCTTGATTTTAAAGAAAAAATAGCTAGCCTTTATATAGAGCCCTTTGCATTCTGCCCAGCAGTTGCCATGTTCTCTCTCTTCATCCTTATAACCCTCACCTTGTGAGGCAGTTCCTCTCTCTGTCCCTGTTGTGCCATTGGGGAACCTGAGGCAGACTCAACCTTTGCTGGGCAACTTGCCCAGGATCACGCATCTTGTCTGGTGCTGAGGCAGGACATGCTTGGTCTTTGACCCCAAGGCTTGAACACTGACCCTCCCAGCCCTGCACTGCCCACGTGCTGCGAGCTGACAACCAGGGGTTGGGATCTGTCTCTAGACCATCCTTCCAATGACAGCCTTGATGGGGCTTCTTTCTTGCAACATTCTCATTGTGTGCGTCCTGTTTCTTTTGAGAAAACAGCCTCATTTCAGTAGGAGCCGGAGCCCCCAAAAGGGCCACACTTTGAACCCTCACTGTATGGGAGAGGAAGGCCTAGAAGGACCCAGATGGTCACTCTTCCCGGCCTGGGCTTCTTCCCATGAGCCTCTGCTGCTGCTCTGTCCAGGGCGATTTAGCTGTTCTCTAGTTAGTTCCTAGACAACTCGGATCTGGCCAGGACTGGTCTGGACTGTGCACTTCTCGCCTAGGTCTCTGTAAGTGGTCAGGTCCTGACACATAAGTGCTTCCTGACTGGAAGCCACAAGTAGTCACCAATGCTTATATTGTACTTACTGTGTCAGGCTCTAAGCTGAGGGCTTTACAAGTATTACCTCATGTCAGCCTTTTAGCAATTCTGGGAGCTAGGTGCTATTATCCCCATTTTACAGATAAGGAAACTGAGGCAAACAGCCAAATCACTTGTCTAGGGTCACACAGCTAGTCCGTGTTTGAAGATGAATTTGAATTTGGGTCTTCTTGACTCCAAGCCCAGCATTTATCCACTGTATCACCTGGTTGTTGATTGATTGCCTGGTTGCCCTCGAAATACCTAGCCCAATCTACTCCTATAAGCAGGCTCTTATTCTGTCACACCCCTAAAAGGCTCTTAGTGATCCACTGCCTCCTGAAGCAGCTCTTCCCACTGTGGGAAAGCCCTAATTGTTAGGTTAGGACATGTTTTCTTCCATTGATCTGAAATCTATTGGACTCAAGCAGAAGCTTAATCCTGCCATAGGATACCCTTTCAAATATGTGAAGAGTGCTGTCATGTCCCCCTTAAATCTTCTCCTCAGCCTTTACACAGGCTAAATTCTTTAACTGATTATCATTTGGTGTGATTTCTAACCCCCCGGATCTCTTGAGATCTCCTCTTAAGAATATTTTTTTTCCTGTTTTTTGTGTATCTCAGTATGGTTGGATAGGATTTTTATTCCTTTCTGCAAGGAATTTTAATCCTAAATTAGAATCAGATATAAAAATTGTCCCCAAAAGAGTAATGTAAACATTAAATCAGAAGTGGTGTGTGCTATTTGCTCTTTATAAAGTATCTTGAAAAAAAAAATCCAGTTGTTCAAGGAAGGTTAAAAGTTGCAAACAAAAAAAGTTTCATAACCCTAAATAAAAAGTATTGATCAGCAGGTATGATTGAATGTCTGGGTAAAATTCAGATCTCTTATTCATTGACTTATGCTTTTTAATAGGTTTCCAGGTAGAAGGGAATTGTTGATAAATATTAGTATTGACCTTTTATTATAAGTTTGTGTGAAATGCCTCAAAGAGCATTTCTCAGTTTATTGTGTGAACTGCCCTGCACAGCATTTCCAAGAAGGGGAATTAAAGTTTGGGCTCTCATCCGGTGAAAGCTCCCTGGTTGTTTCTAAGAGCAGTTGCTGCCCATTTAAAGAACAACCTTACCTGGGCCTTCTCCACTGAGGAACTATGGCTTGTTTTAATAATGTAAATTTGTTCTTTTTCTGCATGTAAAATCTTTTGTCAGCCAAAAGGTGGCAGCTTTGTTCTTTGCAGAATCCCATCATGGTGTAAAAATAGCCCTGCCACTTTAATTGTTTTGTGCATATTGGTAGTGAAATGAGCTTTTAAAGCGTCATTTTTCCTGTCCTGTTTTGATTTGTTTTTTTGCTGTCCTACCCTGAGCCCCCCATAATCTCTCACACCTTTAGAAAGGACAAAGGCTTTAGGATTGTAATACTTAACATTTCTTTCTAAAAGTTTTTGTTTTCTGTTTCCAAGATGATCCCCCCAAAGATTCTTACCTCGCTCATATTTTTCCTCTCGAGTATGGTTTTGAAAGCTTTAGAAAATGTTCAGGTTTAGTTTCTTTTTTAAAAAAAAGCCTGGTAGTTACTGTCAAATGTGAAGCAGAAAAGTTTATTTTCCTGAAACTTGAACTTGTGGAGAAAGATCCTTTCTTGGATACGTAGAACTTGCCAAGTAATGCCCATAGCGGGAACACGGGCTTTTTGCTTAGGGATTGAAGGGTCCTTTCATAAGGAAACCCGAGCCCACAGCCTTTTCAATGGTGGCTTGTTCTTTTTGGACTTGTCCGGCTCAGCAGAGCACCCCGTGTTCTGCCTTTTTCCGTGTTTGTGCTCGATGTGGAATGCCCAAGGCCCAGTCTGGATGAGCAGATTCATGAGGCTGGCGGGCCTTGGAGAACTCGGGCACGAACGTCTCCCTCTTATTTGGACGATGGCCAAGCAGGGTGGGTCTTGAAAAGGAGGCCCCAGGGCACCAGGCTTGCTGTGGGGCTCCTGACAGCGGGCAGGTAGTGAGCTATTTGTGCCCACCGTGGGCTCCTGACAGCGGGCAGCTAGCAAGCCGTTTGTGTCTGCCCTTGGCGGAGCACTGCGCTAGGGAGTCTGCATGGACCTGGAGTTGGGAATGTCAGGGTTCGGCCTCAGATCCTCCCTATCTGTGTGACCCTGGACAAGTCCCTTCACCCTGTGCCTCCTCATCTGTGAGATTGGGGGGGGGGGGAACATAGGCGCTCAGTGAAAGAGATGGGGGACAGAGGGGAGCCCACAGGCGGGGGGGGGGCTGGTGAGAGAAGGCTTGAAAGGCCTTGGGGCCAGCCCCTGGCAGGGTGCCTTTCTTTAAGAGAGGTGGAGTCAGAGGCCCTGGGTTCCAGTGATGACTGGCACTTAATAGACAAGTGACCTTGGATACCCCACTGACTCCTCTGTTAGAGACCTGGATAACCTGGTACTCTACTCTAGGAGAGAGGATCCCCTTATAACTCCATGGGAGCTTTAATTGACCCTTTTCTGTGGCATCTAAGCAGTGGCCCTGGGAAAGAGTAGGACACACATTGATACAAGAGAGTCATTTTTGATAAGAATTAAGAAGTAGGGACTAGCTATTTTGGAGAAGAAACTGGAACTGTGCCCAGAAAGCTAGAAAACTGGGTCTTTTTTTTGATCCAGTAATGATACCCCAAAGAGATCAAAGGAAAAGGAAAAGGACCTATATTTACAAAAATATTTATAGGAGCTCTTTTTGTGGTGGTGAAGAATTGAAAGTTGAGGGGATATCATCCCTTGGGGAATAGCTAAACTAGTTGGCATGTGATTGTGAGAGAACACTGTAGTGCAATAAGAAATGTCAATCAGGATGGCTTCGGAAAAATTTAGGAAGACATATGAACAAATGCAAAATGAATTGAGCCAAACTAAAACATAGTACATAGTGACAGCAATATTGTGTAATTAGCAGAGAATCAATACAATGATAAACGACAATCCAAAGATTTAAAATGCTATCTCTTTCCAGAGAAAGAATTGATGAGTCTGAAAGCAGATGAGAGCATTCTTTTTTTTTTTTTTTTTAACTTTATTTTTTTTGTCTGTTTTCTTTTACAAAGTTAATATGGAAATATGTTTAGACCTACATTTTGGAAGCCAAAGTTTGAATTCCTGGTATGGCAGAAAAAAGTCTTAATTTAATAGTATAGTATCAAAAGGGCCTCATTCACAGGTGATACACTCATGATGGAGCATGGTGCCCTACAATAGCAAGACTTCATTATATCTGGAGAAGGAAGATGAGCTGGGAAGGCAACAAAGAACTTGGTATTTCATACTCACCATTACCATGCAGGGATTTGCACTAGAATATTATCCATTTAAACTTATAAAGCCAAGGTAGGTAGGTGGCTCTGTGGATGGAGCACTGGGCCTGGAGTCAGGAATCCCTGAATTCAAGTCTAGCCTCAGAGACTTCCTGGATGTGTGACCCTGGGCAAGTTGCCTCATCCTGTGTGCCTCAGATTCCTCGCCTGTAAAGTGAGCTGGAGAAGGAAATGTCCAACCACCCCAATTCTCTGCCAAGAAAACCCCAAATGTGGTCACAGAGAGTCGGACATGACTGAACAGCAACTCTGTATTCTATTAAAGGACTCTGTAGGCCATGAGACTTATTAATCTTAGACATTTGCACTAGTAGCTTAGAAAGAACAAGAAAAGGGAAAAGTTGACCTGGAGCCTTTCTCTTCTGATTTGGGGAACAATCCCAGTGAGTTCCCTTAGGACTTACTCTCTGACCCCAACAAGACATTTAACCTCTTTGTTATATTGACAAATATCTGGCAACTAAACAGCATTTATTCTTTTTTTATTTTTTGTAATAAATGTATGTGAACATGTTCTTGAAAGTATGACACGCTTGTATGAATTTAAGATATTTTCATTGTAATGTTATGACTATTTCTTACTTTCCAATTAATGTTTGAATTGTAATAAGAAAAAGAAAATACATGAAATGTGAGGCAACTAACCAAACCTTTGGAAATCTTCTCATTATTTTTGAAGCTCCATTTAAAGGACAAGAAACGGTTTGAAAAAGCGAATCAGGATGTAGTTCCGGGTCTGAGCCTTGTGGAATTTATTGCTTTTGAGCATCCTGAAGAGGTTGATTATATGACGGTAAGAAAGGAATTTTTTCATACTTTTATTTAGTGATGAAATCTTGTCACCTGTATCAGACAATACTACAGAAATTCTGTAACTGTTTGGCATTTAGCTATTAATTTGTAGAAATCATTCAGGGTGTAGACAGATCTATTTAGAGAATTTGAAGACTCAGAAGAATTTTTCCTCCCTTTAGCTTCTTTTCCTTTTTCTCCCCTGTACCCCAAGTTTTTAGGAAATTAGTAAATTTGGATTCTGTATTTCCCTGTTTTTTGTTTGTTTGTTTGTTTGTGTATGTAGAGCATTCATATTTCTTTATATATTAAACAATATTTTACAAATGATACACTTGATGTATTTTTGTCAGTACTAACCAAAAAGTAGTTATGAGGTTTTTAAAAGTATTTTAAAAATAATTTGCTTTTAAGTTCTTTCAAAAATTCAAATTTCCATTCCTTGCATGAAAACCAAGGAAGAAAATATTTTCTCCCCCCAAACTGGAAATTTTTACCATTCCCTAGACCTTGAAAGACCCCTTTCCTTTTCTGTTACAACCTGTTTCTTTACCTATCTCTTACTGAGTGGTGATTTCATCCTTTGTGTAAGGATTGGTCCACGCTCGTGATGAATCACACTTTAGGAAGGTGTAAGGAAGGGAATGAGACCCATGTTGGATGGTCCTGGCCTCCCGAATGTGGCTCTGATTATTTGAGTAACTAGTTGGTCACGGATCTGCAGGTCTGGAAAGCATGCAGGAAAACAGTCCAGTACAGCACCCCAAAGACAAAGAAAGTCCCAAGTGCTGAGAAAAGTTCTCGGCTGAGCCAGGCAGTGATTAGGAAAGCCTGAGCCCAAAGCCTTGGGGGCATTTCAGCTCTTCAAGGTCTCCAATAGACTGGGGCCATCATTGTTGCTTCCCTGCAGGGCCAGTGCTGCCTCCTGAAGCCTTCCTCTGTCCCCCGCTGGAGTGATTCCCACAGGGACCCCTCATTGAGAGGCCATCTCCCTGCTGCCTCTGGCCACGCAGGCAGCTTTCATTCTCCCACCAATCCCCTCATTTATCTCTCTCCCCTTGACACAGTCACTTGCACTCTAGGCTCCGTCTGTGGGAAGTAAAACACATCTTATTCCTTTGGCAGCTTTGTCCCACTTTTTCCCTGACCCTTCGGGTTAGCCCCATCCTCCTTGGCTCCATTTGCCATTGGACCCTGTCTTTCAGCAGAGATTCTTCAGTTTGCCTTTTGGGGCTGGCTCTTTGTTTCATCTCTCCAGCACCCTCCCCCCCAAGGGCTGGGGTTTCAGAGAAAGGCCCTAAAGGGGCAGCATTCTGCGGCTTTCTAGCTGACCTCTGAGGAGGACTAAGTGTGTCAAGGGATGCAAGTGGTTCTTAAGGCATTTTAAAATTCCTGCCAGTGCCAGAGATGCTGGAGAAGGGAAGGAGGAGCCTCCCTGCGGCTGTGGGCACACTCCTCCCTCCCACAATGATCAGGTTCAGTTCAAGTGACCTGGAGTGTGCACTGAGCCCTGGAGTGCTCTAGGCCCTGGGGCAGGGCCAGGAGGGGCCCAAGGAGGGCCCAGGTTTATGGGGATGTCCTGGGGCAGGCAGAGGGCAGGTTTGTGCATCTGATGGACTGAGACCAGGGAGGACGGAGCAGCCATTAGTGGCAGCAGCAAGCCCAAGATTTTCCAGGCTTGAGGTAAAACAGGACTGGGGCCTGGCAGTGATAAAGGCTGAGGTAATGGAGGAGAGATGGAGAAGCCATGGGCCTGGCAGTGAGGAAGGCTGAGGTAATGGAGGAGAGATGAAGAAGCCATGGGTCCTGTGTGAGATACTGGCATGGCAAAGGTGTGAGAGAGGGCTGAGGACAGCAAGGGCAGGTGAGTCCTGCTAGAACCATGTAGCAAAGTGGGAGGCTTTTTCTGTGGTTCCACGTAATCGTGGCTGCTGCTCAGTTAGGTTTTGATGTACTTGTTAGTTGATTTCTTAATAGATTTGTTATTGTACCAAAGGTGCCAGAACCATTACTTTTTTTTTTTTTTTTTTTTTTTTTTTGGCTCAGGCTAAATAGTATGAGGACTTCTCATTTACTCATTACTTGGATGGACATGGGAACCAGTGCTCTGTTTTTGATCTGGAAACTCCTTAGGCCGCCTGGTGACTCCCCTGTTCCTGGGGGCTTCCCCTAATACCGGCAGAATTAGATTGACCGGGTCGGCACACTGGAGCGCAGAACTCTCAAGCTCACTAGCCTCAGCTTCTCTGGTTGCAGAAAGGACTGGTGTGTTCTTGTATGCTTGGGCAGCGTGGTTATTCCCAAATAGTTTTTATTATGTGATTTTACAAATAACCTTTTCAGAAGCCAAGGATCTTGCAGGTCTCAGGTTGGAAATATTTATGATACTAAATCACAATGTCTCCCCTTTTCTTTATTGACTCTACAATAGGAATTTGTCATTCAAGAGGCTTTAGAAGAACATGACAAAAATGGTGATGGGTTTGTTAGTTTGGAAGAATTCCTGGGTGATTACCGCCGAGATCCAAGTAAGTAACATAAAGGAATCTGGGAAATTTGGGGGGATGAGGGAGCAGAGGAGGAGAATGGGTTTGAAGAGGAAGAGATTTCCTTTTAAGAATCACTTAAAAGCCAGATAAAGAGGAAACTATAAGAAGTATGATTAATTTCTTTGGGGTAATTTTTATTATTTAGTTGTTTTCATTTGTCTCTAACTTTTGTGGCCTCATTTGGAGTTTTCTTGGCCATTTCCTTTTCCAGCTCATCTGATAGATGAGGAAACTTGAGATGTATAGGGTGTAGTGACTTGCCTAGGGCCACACAGCTATCAGGTGTCTGTGGCTGAATTTGAATTCATGTCTTCCTTACTCTAGGCCTAGAATTCTAATGTGTCACCTAGCAATAAGTTCTTGATAACAAGTCCACTAAATTAATGATAGTACAAATAAGACAAAAGATTGTATAATTGATTTCAGATTCTACTTTTTATTCTAGTTCCTTACCTAGAGTCAAAATACCTTTCATTTGTTCAGATTGTTAGATTAATAAGTTATTTTTTAATACAAATGGAAGAGTAAATAAGAGTTGATATTATTCTGTAAATAAAATTCCTATTAAAACAGGGAAAGACCTTAAGATATTATAAAAGTAGGCTTAATGTAGAAACAGACTTTTCATAATATTGGAGGTTAGGGTGACTTTGTAATAACCCACCATAGAAGAAAATTCATTTGCGTAGGCCACAGTCATCATGGTTTTATTTGATCTTTCTGTAACAAGGTGTAGAAGTGGGCTGGTTTTTTAATTGCTCAGTGGACATTTTACACAGTCGTCATTCAGGACTTTTCGGTTGTAGTCCATCTTTCATGGGTTTAAGTTTTGCTGGGATCTTTGTTTCTTTTATCTCAGAAATAGGCCTTTCTTCTTGTTGGATTCCTGTGGGATTTTGGTTTGTAATTACTTTTGTTAATTTTTCCTATTAAGCTGCAAATGAAGATCCTGAATGGATACTAGTTGAGAAAGACAGATTCGTGAATGATTATGACAAAGATGGGGATGGGAGGCTTGATCCTCAAGAGCTTTTATCTTGGGTAGTACCCAATAACCAGGGGATCGCACAAGAAGAGGTAAGTGTTTAGCCTGTCTTCATATCGGTGCTATTTATAAGGGAAGGAACCTTACACAACAAGCCTTAGTGTAACTGTGTTCATGGAGAGGTTTAGTTAGCTGTAATGCTCTGATATGATGGGACTGTGAATGTGACTAGTGATACCTATGTAGAAAATTAGAATGTTATTTATTTAACAACATTTTATTTGACTAATACAGGATGAATAATGTTAAGCTTTTATTTACTGTCCTGGAATTGGGGGGTTGGGGGGGGGGGACTTGCTGAAGGAGGGCATATGAAGGAAGAAAAAAGCAGGCAGGCCCGTGGTCCCCTGGATCAGATTTTAGGTATGAGACCCCAGCAGTTGGCAATTGAACATAGTACCTTTGACAAATGGAGATGCACCAAAAAAAGTACATACAAATCTAATCATTTAACTTAAAATCCTCATTTTAAAATTGAAAATCTTTTGCTTTAAAGGCTCTTCATCTAATTGAAGAAATGGATTTGAATAGTGATGCAAAGCTTTCGGAGCCAGAAATCATTGAAAATCAGGATTTGTTTCTTACTAGTGAAGCCACTGACTATGGCCGGCAGCTCCATGATGAACATTTCTACCATGATGAGCTTTAGAAACCAGCATTGCTCGGTCTCCGAGTCTGTTTGCAGTCCTGACAACTTTGTCATCTTTTACCAGCTTAATTTTGGGACTATGATGTCGATCTTATGATTTTCATTCTAAATTTTGCTACACTCAAACATTTTCGATTATGATCTTGGCCTTTTAGCAGAAAAACAAAGTGAAAACAACCAGACGTAAGTTTTTAAAATGATTTAAGAAATAAAAAATTAATGTTTTGCCAAATGAAAAAGTTGAACTGTCTCTAAATATTCCCTACTACATTACCTAAGTAGATGGAGCATTTGCCATTTGCATTATATTACCATACTTGAATAAAATGGAGGATTTAAATAATGTCTCAACGTTATTATGTAAGTAATAAGTGACTGAGGTACCAGTAATTTTTTTTTAGTTTTATGTAGATTTTAATAATTTTGAAATGGAAGAAAAATGGACAATGTTTAGGTTTAGTGTTTGTGTTAAAACCTTCAAAGGAACTTACTAAAAGACTTGTACCTCACATATTAATATGGAGAGGTTCTGCTTAATTTTTAAACTAGTTTCTATAGAGGGTTTATTGTATGAAATAGAACTTTATATTTTTGCATATGTATAGATAGTAATTATATTTAATGTATAACTCCTATAGCATTATGGTGTGTGGAATATTAACGTTGTCCAGAACTTTTTGCATTTTTGACTGATTAAAAAGGAAATGCCTCGTCTTTCTATATCTTTGTCTTGTTTACTTATTGGGGAGATCTTCCACCTAAACCTTCAAAGTAAGACACTTTACCTGATTTTAAAGTCCTGTTTTACTTCATGGGGGTCTGACAGGGACTACATTTTCAGAGTCCTAGTCAGAGGTGCAGGAATCCCACATCAGACCTGACTGACTTGTAGCTCCTTTCTAATTCTAAATCTCATCCTGTGGTCAGAGGATCAGCCTATCCTTTTTCTCCATGGAGGTAACTGTCTAAAGGTCACCCACCAGATCGGGTTTTTTTTTTAATCTTTTAATAATTAAATCATTGATTTAATTAGCCTAGCAGTTGGCAAGGGCTATCTACTAAGGCATCGAGGGATAGAACTCTGTGTCAGTAGAGGGGGAGGTGTTCCCATCAGGGGAAAAATCACCAATCTGATCCTTCGAGCAAGAAGACCGTATCGTATATTATCTAAGCATCTGTCCCCATTGAGAATGAAAATGGGCTCCTGGAGAACTGAAGGAGAAGCTGTTGGTCAGATTGCTGCTCTGTGCTTAGGCTTTGCTTTCCCTTGCTCTGCTTGTGGTCTGGATCTGCTCTTCCAGAAGCCCTTGCCCACTGAAAAGCCCACTCCTCTAAGGTACTTTCCTGGGTCTTTAGGTCTCCTGTTCAGAACCTGTTAGCTAGCTGCTGCCGGAGGAGCCACCAAAAGTAGTTCAGAAAATCCTAATTTGATCCAACAGCCCTGTGTTGGGTCCATGCCATATATACACTGAGCTATACTAGACTCTATGCTAGGGCCCAGAATAGTACCTGCTCTCAGGGAGAGAAGTTTTTACTACAGGGAGGAGGATGCAACAAAAATGGTCCAGAGAAAAGCAAGGCAGAGCGTGCTGACAATCTGAGGTAAAGAAGGTTCCATGGCAGAAGTGGGCCCTGGAGGATAGGGCAGTTTGTGTGAGTGTGTGTGTGTGGGGAGGTTGGTCTCTGGCAGTTCGTGGGGGACCCATCAGTCTGAAATAAAGCTGTGAAGGCATGTTAGAACCTGCTTGGACAAGGGGTTAGTTAGTGTGGGGTCTGTGACAGCGTGGAGCCACCGGGATAAAGGGGCCAGAGGCAGGCCCAGGCCTGAGGAAGGTCATTTGGGAAGCTGTTTAAAGGAGGGATTGGAGAGAAATTGGTCGCAGGGAGGCCAGCCAAGAGGTTTACATCACAGCCTCGAGGAGCTGTTGGAGTTCTGACTGAAGATGGTTCTGTGAGAGAATGGGGGGGGGGGGGGGGGGGGGGGGGGGGGGGGGGGGGGGGGGGGGGGGGGGGGGGGGGGGGGGGGGGGGGGGGCTCAAATGGGACACACTGGGAGGGCTCAGAAAAAGGAAGAGGGAAGGGTCTGGGATGATTTCCTGTGGTGACCTTGGTGGTCAAGTGTGTGTGGGAGGGTGAGTTCGCCACCATTTTCATTTGGTGTTTTAAAAATAAATACTGATAATAATTTCTTGTTTTTATACCATTATTTCCTAACATTTCCTTTGCTATATTAAAGATTACAAGAAAAAGGATAATTCAACAAAACTAAGACACTGGAAAAGTCTGACATGATAAACCATAGTCCCTCATTTCTACAAAGCATGAGGGGAAAGGGAATACCTTCTCTTAGTGCCTTTGAATGAAACATGGGTCAGAGCAGATTTGAGGCTGTCCAGTTGAAGGTTGCCTCTTTAAAGAGAGGACGATTGGGGTCCAGCAAAGTCACAAAAGTCACATCAAAGGGGGGAGCCCAGGACTTCTGACCTAAAAGCCCGAGCGCTCTCTGGGGTGCCACAGTGACTCCCTCCACCATTGTTTTGCCATCTTTTTCATGAACGTCTTCATCGTCAGGCATGTTGTTTTCCGGTCCTGCTTTCTTCCCCCTCAGAACAATCACTTTGTTCCACTGACTAAAGGCAGAGAGAACTAAATCACGCATCCAATGTGATGGAGATGCTGCCCAAGACTTCCTCCTGACATTGAGAGCAGCCACTGAGTGCATGAGTTAGTTACTGATGCTGCAAATTCAGTCAGATTCATGAGATCTGTTATCTCTGCTTCCTGTGTTTTTACTGGATTCCATTAGAGTCATTGCCGACAGTCTATTTGAAAAGTATTTATGTGTTCTTTGAGAAACCATACCTGATGATTTTACCTACTCCTTTCCTGTATTGCAAGGACCCACGGGATAAATTCTTGAGTTAACTTCAGTGCCCAATTGTGATTATTCTAATCTTTAGTTTCATCTGTAAAATGGGGATAATAATAGCATCCTCCCTCCCCAACAGAGATGCTGTGAGGATTAAATGAGATAATGAATCTAAAGAGCTTTGCTATATGGGTGCTAACTATTATTATTTACTCCCTAATTGTCCCCTTTCTACATTACTTAATCTTGCAAGTAGCCTCAGAATCACGCAATGGGCATTTGCTTCAGTCACATTGAGACCTGTTCAAGACCTTAGCCTAAAAAGGCCTGATCTGTCTCTGGCCACTGGACTGGGATGGCTCTGAAGGGGAGAGTGAGGCCAGGGACCTTGCACAGCTGCCCTCCCTTTAATCTGGTTCCCTTGCATGTTGTGGAATTACCACCCTGAGGTCCTGGTCCTTTCTGAGAATGAAGGACAAATCACAAGACACTTCAGCCTTTTGCCCAATTTTAACAGTGGGATTTGAATTTGGGTCTTCTTTACTTTCAGTTCTCTATCCATTGTTGTGATAGCTGGGGCTGAATTTGGCAGAAAGAGCCCTGTTGCTGCAAATATATGACCTTGAGTCCTGCTTCAGATGGAAAATTGAGTGGCTAACCCCCAACCAGGTCCTACGTAGCTCTAATGATACCAGGACCCGGGCCAGAAAGTGGCTGTTTGGTTTATGATTAAGCCTTCCAGAGCAAGGAAATTCTGTTTGGATGCCAAGATGCCACATTCCCCTTTATGTAGCTCAAGGGACGGTTCATTTATTTGTGCCCTTGCTTCATTACAGTAAGGCATTTTGGACTGGAATCATTCTGCACCAAAGGGAAAGACGTAAATTAGGTTTATATTGAGAAGCTTCCATTTTGGCTCTTGCATTAACAAAGCCACCCATAATCTGATGGATAGGGCAAGTGGCTACCCATTTAACAGTGACTGACTAGCTTGACATTTGCAAATTGGCCACCGGCTTCCCAAGTATTTTGATCGGCTAAAATCTTTGGCCAAGTTCCTTGGGTTTTGTGAGTTTGTTTTTCTCCTCTTTATAAGTGATAGTGCAGAATAATTCTATCTGGGATGGTAGCTGGACTTCTCGAGGGCATTAAATGCAGCTATTAAAATGTCTCCACTTTATTTGGAAAAAGAATTAATGCCAAAAGTAGGAAAAATAACTCAAGTTAAGTATGTACAATTTGAGATTTCTTTTCCTCAAATCCCCCACCCCAAAGGTACATAGTTCAAGACCTGCAGATAAATAACAAAAAGGAATCATTGAACTTGCATGCAAAATATCTTAAAATAATTAAGGTGATTTGTCATTTGACTTTTTGCAAAACACTGCTAACTACGTCCAACAACGTCCGGCTTTGCCCAGCATAAGGCATCTGTTTTCCTACTCTCTGTCGGCTTCTTTCAATGGAGTAGGATTCATAGTGTCCTTCCTTATTGCCACAGCATTCAGAGTGCTGAAGGTAAAATTTGAATCCCATTGCAATTATTGCCTCTAAAAGAAGACTTCTATAGCACGTAGCTATTTCTGTCTGCCAGACAGTCTGTTTTGTGGATCTGACCATAAAAATCTTATGCAAGTATTTTCTTTTAAAAAAAAATTTTTCGTCTCCAGGGCAACACTCAAGTGGACCATCTGTTACCCTCATTCCCATCACTACATGACCAATCCCTGGTGTCTTTCAGGCTGGTATCCATGGAACATTGAGAGTTTCGGGAGAGCCTGCCAATGTGTTGGTTGCACATTTATGGAAGGACATAGAAAAGAACTGGATAGAACGAGGCGAGCTCCCAATCAGGAGGCGTAGAGCTCTCTGGACTTGGAGCTCAGAGGACTTGAATTTGAATCCTGCTTCAGGCACTTCATAGCTGGGTGACCCTGGGCCAGCCCTTGCCCTCTCTCAGGTCAAAATGGCAATCATAATCACACCTTTCTCCCAGGATTGTTGTGAGGATCCAGTGAAATAATATGTTCAAAATGTTTTGTAAATCTTAAAATGTACGTCAATGTTATAGTGTGATGATGGGGTCTGCATAAGAATCACTGATCAACTAAAGCATAATTATCAATAGTTTTGGTGAGCCAATCAGGAAGAAAACCTTAAAATTTGAGCTTTTTCTATTTTAACAAAAAATACCAAGAAAACTTTCTTGTTTGTGTCAGTGTACTTTAGAAAGTTTTATTGTTGAAAGAACTCTGTATTTGGATCTCCAATAATGACCATGCCCCACTCTCCATAAGAGTCTCATCATCTCTTAATTAAATTGTCTCCACTTTGCCTGGACTGTTGTTATAATAGCTTTCCTGTCCATCTTTCTGCCTCAAGTCATTTCTTTGTGCCCCTCAGTTTCTTCATCCATAAAATGGGAATAATAACATACTATCTACCTCAGAGGATTGTTGGGAGAAAAGTATTGGATATATTGTAAAGCACTGTCCAGGGTGTCCCAAACTCTTAGGGCAGTATAAATTGTACTCCAAGACTTTTAGGATGCCTTGTAGATGTAAATTAATAGAGATTATATAGAAGAGACCAACATATATGTTCTAATTCTACTTTCACTAGGATGCTTTTATTTCCTTTTCATTCTTTTTTCTTTTTTATTTACTTTTAAACTATTTCCTTTTCATACTTTTTTCTTTTTTCTTTCCTTTTATACTATTTCCTTTTAAGCTCATTGGTTTCTTTTTGCTTCAGCATTTCAATTTTCCCATGATTTCATCAACATAAGTACCACTTCCCTCCTCCCATCAGGGCAAGTCACAGCTCCCTAAAGCAGCCCTCCCCTCACTCTTCTCCAGTTGAGTCCTGTGACCTAAACAGTGCTCATCTGCAATGCTTTTTAATCAAATGAAATATTTGTGAAGTGCCCATCATAGAGCCAGACACATGGTAGGTACTTACCGAATGCTTGTTTCCTTTCTTTTTGAACTACAATGATATTTCATTACATTGAGTCACTTTGTTGATATAGGAACTCTCAGGGGAGGAAAATCCCCTCTGCCAGAGCAGACTTTTCTCTGCAACTGATGGCCCTGGGCAGCCATTCTTAACCATTTGAACACCATGGCCTGCTGGGACAGTCTAATGAAAACTCTGGACCTTTTTCTCAGAATATTCTTGGGTGCATAAAAGTTAAATGTCCACAGTTACAAAAGGAAGCCGGGTATGCTGGAACATAGTTGTCAAAACATCATTTAAAAAATCAACTTTATAAATGCCAAGTGAAGACCCCTTAGAAGAGATGCCCAGTGCCCCACGTGGGTCACACAGCCAGTGTTTGCCAGTCAGTATTTAACTTGCGGGGAATTCCTGACTTTACTTTTCCATTGGAATACTATCACATTTTTATTTTCCAGGCTTTCAATTATTTTATTTGTTAAGTTACTCTTAAGGGTGAAAAGTGGATTTTATGCTTCTGTCATTGTATCGAGGGCCAGACCAGCTAAGTAGCCATATTCTGTTTGGAGAATCTCCCAGATATCTCCCCTTTAGGCCGCCATCAAGCGTCTCTTTAGTTTCTTCTCTTAGACACTAGCCACTTGAGCTCTCAGCAGCTTGAGAGCTGGTATGGCTCTGTGGTCAAAGTGCCGGGCTTGCCTGTTGTGGGGGCAAGGACCTGGAAGCTGAGTGGCTGCCCATCAGCTGGGGAAGGGCTGAATAAATTGTGGTATATGAATGCTATGGAATATTATTGTTCTGTAAGAAATGACCAGCAGGATGAATACAGAGAGACCTGGAGAGACTTACAGGAACTGATGCTGAGAGAAGTGAGCAGAACCAGGAGATCATTATACACAACAACAAGATTACACAATGATTGATTCTGAGGGACGTGGGGTTTTCCAACAATGAGGGTCAGGCCAGTTCCAATAGACTTGTGATGAAGAGAGCTGTCTGCACCCAGAATATGATGACAATGAGGAGCCCAACATGGTATTTTCACCTTATTGTTGTTGTTTGTTTGCTTCTTTTTTTCTCTTTTTTTCTTTCATTTTTGATTTGATTTTTTTTTTTTTTGGCACACTATGACAAACATGGAATTATGTTTAGAATAATTGCACATGTTTAACCTACATCATCAGACTGTTTGCTGTCTTGGGCGGGAGAGGAAGAAAAAATTGGAATAAAAGGTTTTATGTTGAAAACTATCTTGTCATGTATTTGGAAAAATAAAATACCATCAAAAAATAAAGTCCTGGGCTAGAAGTTCAGATCTGCCCTCTGACATGAGCTGTGGGATCATATGCAAGTATGGGCCCCAGCTTCTCATCTGTAAAATGAGCAAGCTGGGTTAGCTGGCTCATAAAGTCCTGTTCAGCTCTGGTCCGAGCCTCTGAGCTTGGGAAAAGGATCATGGCAAATGGGGTTTGTACTTGAGAACTATGGAAGGGCGGATTTTCCCCTTCTGTCTTGTGTTCCTCACCAGGGGTGAGGTGGAAGGAGGTCAGGTTGATGTCTTTAGTCATGACTGAGAAAAGATTCCTGGGAGGGGGATGTGATTTTCCACTGCTGGCATGGCAGCTCCATGTGGACCTGACCTAGTTTCCAAGGGCTGGTACATGAAGAAGAAAAGGGGGCAGAGGAGGAGCCCCCCAATGAGTTGGTATTTTGGTAGGTTTCCTTAGCCATGGTCAGATGGGATGCCAATGGGCTGCTTAGCTCTTCAAGGACGTGCCAGGCCACCTGCTCCCAGATTATAAGAAGCTTAAATCAGGATGCCCCATGTTCTGGAAACTCTAGTTCTCTGCTTTATTAAAAAAAAATTTCCCCCTTAGTCGTGAAGCAAAATTCTTTTTCCCCCAAAACTTCAATCCTCATTGAATATTTTTTATTTAGAGTGCTGCTATTTCTTTCTTCAATTATAGCAATGACTTCTCAACTAATGTCCCTGCTTCAAGTCTCTCCCCCTCCAATCCATCCTTCACACAAAGGAACACAATGATTTTTACAAAAGCCCAAGTTTAATCCCATCATCCCTCCTCTCTCCCTCAATAAACAGTCATGGATCCCTATTACCTCTAGGGTCAAACATGAAATCCACTGGTATTTAAAGCTCTTCCTAGCCTAGCTTCAATTTAGTTTTCAAGCCTTGTTGCTCCCCTTCAGAAACACCACCATCCAGACAAACTGGCTTCCTTATTCTTAATCATCCATGACTCCATCTCCCACTTCTAGGTTTTTGCATTAGCTTTCTCCCATCCCTGGACCCAGCTTTCCCACATCTATGCTGAGCAAGTCACTTAACCGTTCCTAGCCTCGGTTTCCTCATTTGTAGAAAGGAGATAATTTTTGCATCTCCTATCACAAAAGGAGGTGTTTCCTGGTACCTTTGGCTGCTAATGCCTTCTTCAGGTTCTTTCATATATAATTTGTATATACCTAGTTATTTACATATTCCTATAGATTGTAAACTCCTTGAGAACAAGGACTTTCACTCTTCTTTCTATCACTAACACTTATTACAATGCCTGGCTTATAATTGGTATTGATAAATGTTTATTGATGACTGGCTGACCCGCCCTGTAAGTATTAAGGCTTTATGAGTGTAAGTTGTTAATTAAAAGAGGAAGAAATGGGGTTGGGGAAGATGTGACTTTTTCCTTGTCTATTCATCCTGATTCCTTATAATGTCATCCTCTTACTCAGAGGCTTTCCAGCTTGGAAGGCCCTGCCAGGCCCTGCCCTCGGCTCTGAGCTAGACACAAGAGAGGCGCATTTATATACTTGTGTGACACTGGGCAAAGTCCCTCCACCTCTCTGTGTCTCAGTTTATTTAGGAGTAAGGTCTTAAAACTCTGGACAGACACCTCCCTTATAAGGAATATAATGCCCTTTGTGAGGTAGGTAGTCTGGGAATTGTTGTTCCTATTTAAAAGAGAAAGTAACCATTTCAGAAGCCAAGTGATTTGTCCATGGTCACACAGATAGTAGGTATTATATGTAGGATTTGAATACAGATCTTAAGCAGCATGGAGGTCAGGGAAGACCTCAGGGAAGAGAGGAGCCCTGAGGAATGGATAGGATTTTGATGGCAAAGAGATAGAAGGGAGAGGATCTCCTGAGGTCTGTTTGTGAATGTCAATGTGAGGCTTATAAAGTGTTTTGCAAACCTTCAAGCACTAACTAAATGTTCGCTATGATGATGGTGATGGTGATGATCATGATGGTGATAGTGATGATCATGGTAATGATGATGATGGTGATGATCATAATCATAATGGTGATGCTGATGATTGTGATAATGATGGTCATGATCATGATTGTGATGGTGATGATTGTGATTGTGATGGTGATGATCATGATGGTGATGGTGATGATCATAATGATAATGGTGATGATCATAATGGTGATAGTGATCATGATGATGATGATGGTGATGATCATAATCATAATGGTGATGGTGATGATTGTGATTATGATGGTCATGATCATGATTGTGATGGTGATGATTGTGATTGTGATGGTGATGATCATGATGGTGATAGTGATCATGATCATGATGGTGATGGTGATGATCATAATGATAATGGTGATGATCATAATGGTGATAGTGATCATGATGATGATGATGGTGATGATCATAATCATAATGGTGATAGTGATGATTGTGATTATGATGGTCATGATCATGATTGTGATGGTGATGATTGTGATTGTGATGGTCATGATCATGATGGTGATAATGATCATGATCATGATAGTGATGGTGATGGTGATGATTGTGATTATGATGGTCATGATCATGAGTGTGATGGTGAGGATCGTGATTGTGATGGTGATGATGATGATGGTGATGGTGGTGATCATGATCATGATGGTAATGATCATCATGATGCTTATATGATGATGGTAGTGATGATGATGATGGTGGTGGTAGTGATAGTGATGATGATGATGAAATAGAGAATGAAGGGGTGGCTAGTTGGTACAGTGGATAGAGCACCAGCCCTGAGTTCAAATCCAACCTCAGACACTTAACACTTCCTAGCTGTGTGACCCTGGGCAGGTCACTTAACACCAGTTGCCTCAGCAAAAAAAAAAAAAAAAGAAAGAAAGAAATAGAGAATGAAGAGGTGAAGGTGGGAACGTTGTTTTCTGTTAGGAAGTTCTTGCCTGTTTGGTCACCTCTCTACCTCTTTGCCTTGCTCCAACCAGTAGCCCTGAATTTAAATTTTTTTCTTAGCCTATTCCTGGGAAGAGTACAGAAAAGACCCAGGAAATGTTTTCCACTCCTAAATTCCATGAGTAGATCCAATTTAGAATATTACTGGAGCAGAGTGAGAAAAACTGACTTCAGGATTACCTGAAAACCAATTGACTAGTGATGAGTTCATTCAGTGATTAATTTTAAAATGCCAGGCCTTCTGTCTGTTGTGGCGTTACACTTTAAAATGCAGCTGGTTAGAAAAATCCCAGGGGTTCAGCTTGTTTCTCCTCTCATTTCATATAAGTGGGAAGATGGGATTCAAACCCAAAAGGATTTCAGATCCTATCTAACTTGATTGTCCATTTCACAGATGAGCAACTGAGGCTTAGGATAGTGAAGGAGCCAGGATTCAGCACTAGGACTTCTTCCAAATCCAGGCTTCTTCCCCCAGTTTTTCTTCCTTTTTGTACAGTCCTCTGATGGCAACAGTGTCTGCCAAAAAACTATCTCTACCCTTGAAGATGGGCACATGCCCTGCAACTTATACCCTTAGAGACTTATGTAGGGGCACTACAGGTTATGTGACTTGTCCAGGGTCACTCACATAATAACTTGGGCACAGGACTTCCTCACTCTTAGACCAGCTGTATTCTCTAATCCACGTTACTTCTTTTCCCACTAAGTCAGACTATAATATCACAGGGACTCTTATTTTTGAGATACATCATTACACAGACACTACAGACTAGCGTCTAAACGGGAGGGAGAAAACCTTGCTTTGTGCTGCCAAATAATAATAATAACTCACAATTATAGAGTGCTTTAAGTAATGATGCTGTTAACATTTTAATTTTAGTTCTTATCCTACTAGTAATTTTCAAATGACCTTTAATTTTAGTTAACGTGATTGTTTATCGTGAAGCAACATAGCATTATGGAAAAACTATTGGACTTGACACTGGGAGACCTGAGTCCAAGTAACAGCTCTGTCACTAACTCATTATACAATCTCAGGCTAGTGAGGCCTTTTCTCACTTTCTCACAAAAAGAACCTCAGTTTCTTTTTCTGTAATAAGTGAACAAATAATATTTGCACTATCAAGAAGATGGCTATTAAAGCCCCCCACAAAATATTTTGTAAATATGAACTGTGTATTCAAAAGAAAAATCAGACTATTTTACAAATTGGAATAAATTCAGGTTCTTTTTATCGGATAGGATTTTTCTTTAGTCAGAAAATGATTTTAAAACTGGAACGAGGATGAAAACTTGAGAGAATCAAAGTATGGACATGAGAAAATATGAAGCAGTTTATGAATGATTGAAATAAGGAAGAATATCAAATCTAGTTAGCCTTATGAAGAGACTTGTGCTCTGAGGATATTAAGTAAGGTTATTTTGTGTAGAATCAATCAACAAGAATTTATTAAGCACCAACAATGTTCCCGGAACTGTAATAATCAATGGGAATATCTATTTTTGCCCACCTGCATTTTTGATTTCCTTCACAGGCTAATTGTATGTACACTATTTCAAAGTCTGATTCTTTTTGAACAGCAAAATAACTGTTTGGACATGTATACTTATATTTTATATAATTTATACTTTAATATATTTAACATGTATTGGTCAACCTGCCATCTGGGGGAAGGGGTGGGGGGAAGGAGGGGAAAAGTTGGAACAAAAGGTTTTGCAATTTTCAATGCTGTAAAATTACTCATGCATATAACTTGTAAATAAAAAGCTATAAAAAAAATAATCAATGGGAATATAAAGACTCAAGTGAAATTATCCCTCCACAGTGAAAGAAATCCTAGGGATGCTCCAGAAGTGTGGATATAATGTGAGAGCAGATGGAGTGTAAAGCTGAGGGAGTGTTGGCAGTGGTGGATTGGTGATTTTGGATTCACTTTCTTTGGGTTCTTCCTTCGTCTGAAAGTCATCAATAGAAGAAAAAAACAGAGAAACACAAAGTGTTGTGGGGTTTTTTCTCCATATCTGGGACCTCGGGGAAATATCACCTTCGGTGCTCTCTCCCTTTCAGAGTGCTAAAGCTCAATCTCATTTCTTAGAGAAGGTTTTAGAAATCCATCAATGAATTATCCTGAAATCATAGCTAAGGGGTATGATGCTCAGTAGAAGCATCATGAATAGGAGAATAAATAAATAGTGCTTAAAAACAATCCAAATGGAGTAGAGATCAGATTTTTGGAAATCTCGTAATAAGATCAGCTAAAGTGTATCATTCCCCAAACATTCATAAGTTAGCTTTTCATGAGAAAAATAATCAGAAAATGAATTGAATTTCTTAATATTTGGATGTTGACCTTTTTCATCATCAAAGATAGTGGAAAAACCACAGTATTTAATTTTTAATGTATGACTGAATGAATAAAAATGAAAAAAAAATAGATGAATTGAAGAAAGAATTAAGACCAAGGACATTAAGCAACACAATTTTGAAATCATAATTGCATCATGTCAAAGGTATCACTAATAGTAAAAGCTAAAAAAAGGAATGAGAAAAAAAACAAAGAGTAACTGTTAACATACAAGTTGACATTTTCATCTTTGTTAACTCTTACAAGATCACAGATACAGAATATCGGTAATATTTCTATGTAAGTATGAGAAGATAGACAATAGAGCTTTGGAAAATGACTTTTTTAAGTGAAAGTCCAGGATGATACAATGTCCTGATCGATGGAGAGAGACAGAGCATATAATATCTCATATGTGTCCTGCACATTTAGAGATTAGTAAGGACAGCCCCCTCATTTTATAGATTTAGAAACTGAGACCCAGAAAATAGGCATTAAATGGCAGTGTTGGAATCAGCACCAGGATCTTCAGGCTCTTAATTCAGTATTTTTTCCACCCGGACTGATGTTCACATAGGACATTATGGTTTTCAAAAGACTTTACAGACATGATTTAATTTGATTTTCAACAATTTTGTGAGATAGGGATGACAGCGGTTATTCTCCCTGCTTTTTTAGGGAAAATCAGAGAGTTAAATGACTTGCCCATAGCCACACAGCCCCTAAGTGTTGGATTCTGAGCCAGTTGACTTTGGACATAAAATGCGGGCTTCTTTCTGCCAAGCCAACAAGCCTGTCATCCAAGGGCCAACCAGCTAAATTAGCAGAGATTCATTATTATAGATTAGCCATAGGATGCTGACATTTGTAGCCCTAATGCCTCATGGAGACCATTGATTAAGGGCTGGAGAATGTGGCTCTGACCCTGGGGAAATCCCAGCTGCCTCTGATGCTGGCCCGAGAGTCCAGACATTCCCAGAACCTTCCACTTCTGGAAGGTAATTTCCTAAGATGTGAAGAACAAGCCCTTAATTACATTGTGTGCTGAATGAACTGAGTGGGCAAAGCAGAGACATGCCGTTTATAGACGGCTGTCACCTCCGACTGCTCCATCCTTATCATCCCTTCACACCTTGTTGTCAGTCTTTGATGCTCAGCAGTCCTTTTCCTCCACAGCCCCTGACTTAGCCTATAAACATTCCAGCCACCTTCTTCTCCTTCCTGTGGATTTCCCAGAAATAGCCAGTGCTTTGAAAGTAGCTCTACCTGCACAATCAGGGAGGAGCCCTGAGTTTTAAAATGTTCAGAGTAAGCAGAGACTTGAATAGAAGCCCTTTAATTACACTTCCTCTCCCCACTTTCCCCCTCTTCCCCTCTGAATGTTTTAAAAGAGGCTCTGCAGATCAATTTAACAGGATTTGCTGAATCCCCTAGATCAGGGGTCCCTAACGGGGTCCATAGATCTCATGGCTACATTTCAGGGGGTCTGTGAACCAGTGTGGAAAAAAATCTACATCTTCATTTTCATTAACCTCAAAGTGAAATTCAGCATTTCCTTCAGTTATTTAAAAACATGCTTCTGAGAAGGGGTCCCTAGGCTTTATCAGACTGGGGCTAAAAAAAAGTTAAAAACTCTGCTCTCACCCCAGTCCTGACTGTGGTGGTGTAGAGACTAGAGAACACAGCCTGTCTTCTGGAACTTGTCATCTATTTTTAGACATGAGACTAATGCTATATGAACTGCATAGAAGATAATAATGATGACAGTATCTGACATTTATATAAATAATAATAATTTATATAAACAGTAATAGTATCTATTATTATGTTATATATAAAAATATAGTCTCTGACATTTATATAAATAATAATAACAGCTGATATTTGTATAAATAATAGCTAGTACTTATGTAAATAATAATAACTGACATATAGCACTTTATTCTTAATTTATAATATAATACATAAGATACTTAATATATAGCATATATTCTTTAATTCTTTTGTTTCTTTCTTGATTTTACATTCTCAATATTTCATTTGTATAATAAAAAGGAAAGAAACAAGAAAAAGCAGTTGAGGAAAATTAACAAATTGATTGAATATAATAGTGTATCATCCATATTCTCTCACCTCTGTGAAAAAGGCATGGATGGGGATTTTCTCATTTCTTCTTCAGGATCAAGCTCAGTTGAAGATAAGTATTCAGTCTTCATTTTGTCCTTCTTTTTATTCTTCCACTTACATGGTTTTAATCATCATGTGGATTGTTTCCTTAGTTCTGCTAGCTTCCGTTTGCCTCAGTTTGTGTAAGTCTTCCCACACCTCCCATCATCACTTATGGCTCTGTAATATTCCAGGCATGATTTATGCATGATACCACATGTTGTTTAGTTCTTTTCCAGCTGATGGTCTTCTACTTTGTTTCCTCCAAAAATGACTGCGTCCTTATTTACATTTTACAGACATCATTGAATTATTTTTTTCCCAACAGCCCCTTGTCGTAGACAACACAGAGATTATCATCCTCATTTTATAGATGAAAAAACCAGGACTCAAGATTTCGAGATGATTTGTCCAAGATCGCCCAGCTGTCAAAAGGCACGACAAGAACTCGGGATTTCTGATAGCAAATTCAGTGTTCTTTCCACTCTAGGGTAGACACATCAACCATGGGCTCACTCTGAGGGTCTGTAGGCAGCCAATAAAATAGCGCTCAGAAGCCATTTATTTCAACCTGTTACTTTTACAGAGAGAGAAACTGAGGACCAAGTGGCCAAGTGCCTTGCCCAAGATACTATGAGCAGCCCCCAAATTCTCATGCTGTGGGGCCTGGGTTTCTTATGTAGTTTCTTGATATCTTCCTATAGACTAAGCTGGAGGTTTGTCTGCAGCAGATTTTGGTTTGTGGTGAGAGAGGAAAGACGGAGGTGAGCTTTCTAACGTGGTCCACACATCGTGCAGCTACAGCTGGGCGGGGGATGCCTTACTGTGGGGCAGTGTGGTCCAGCCAGGAGCTCATCTCCTGGGTGGGTGAGGGGACTGTCTGCTTCTTAGCTTAGACATCTGACAAAACCAAACTCTAGAATCGGAGTCTGGCCTCCGCCACGTGGTAACTAGTTGGCCCTGGACCAGACACTTTCCAAATCTGAGGGGAGGTCTCCCCCAGCTCTCACATTTTGTTTTCCTCCCTATAAAATCACTATACTGTGACACTCCCCTCAACAGGGCCCTCTGGATTTAGAATGAGATGGAGCCTGGTGACAGGAATTAAGATTTAACTTGGATTACATGTTAAACCAGCCTGTCTCTCTAAGGTTGACAATGGTTCTCTCCACAGACCCACAGAGGCCCTTCAGGACCTCTTCAAGGTCAAAACTATTTTCATAAAAATCCTGTTCTGCGTTCTGACAAGGTAAATAATGACATACAAACCACATAAACAAAAGCTTGTGTGTATGAGGGGGGAGATCATCAGTAATTTTTAGAGTGCAATAAAGGTCCTAGGACCAATAACATTGAGAAACATTCATCAAAGGGCTAAGTATGCTGGGATCAGGGATGTGTCCAGAGGGACTCAGCTGGCACTTTCATATGGAGGATGCTAGGGAGGAGGTAACCTCTTTCCACATGGAGGAAAAATGTCAGAGAAATGTCTCAGAGAGACAGACTGGGCAGCATGTGTACACCTAGGCAGACATTCTATGATTAGTATTGGTCAAATAACTACATATATTTTCTAGCTGTAGAGATGGATATCCAAAAAGGACCCGGTTTCAGATGGTACCTTATTTACTTCAGGACAATCTTGGTGGTTCCTTTGCTTAAGCCTCTGGTGAAGGGCATGAAGTGTCCAACCTTTGGAGTTTTGAAATATTGGGAAAGTGAACTCCAGAAATTTGGGGGGTCAGAGTCTGGGCTGGATCTCTCAGCCACCACAGCACTGATGCCCTGGGGAGTAAGGAGTGATCTCAGCCAAATGCCTGCTGTTCTGTAGAGCAGGATGGAGAAAGGCAGCAGAATGTGAGGAGGGGGCTATAACAGGAACTGTTTCCACCCCTTTTTTCTCAGATGAAATTGAACCCTGGGCTGGGGTGGGAGAATCGAGTTGCCCACAGTTCCCCAGTTAACAAGCTGTAGAATCGGGTCTATAACCTAGTCATCTTGGTCCTCAGTCCCTTTTTTTTCCAATTAGGCTTGCAGAGTGTCTCTGAGGGAATGGATTTATCCAAGGTTTGCCTTCCTGGCCGGAGCTATGAGGCTGAATGGGAGCATTGGACATGCAATGAGGGGGGAATGAAGGCAAGAGCGTAGGAAGCCAAAGGAGGAAAGAAGGAGGCAAACTCCTTTCTGTCCTTTGGCTTTAGCCAGCCCCGCTCACATCTGTCTCCTCACATGAAAGTGCTCCTTGGGTTATGGAGACTAGCTTGAGTTTCCAATGGGAGGAAAGATACAATTTTTAAAATGAGTCTATTTTATAATATTGTCCTTATAAATTCACTCTGCTCAAGTAAAAAACAAACCATGAACTCTTCATATTATGACTGCCATATTGTGAGGAAGAAGAAGGATGAGAGAAAAAGCAGAAGAAAGAAGGAAGGAAGGAAGGAAGGAAGGAAGGAAGGAAGGAAGGAAGAAAGAAAAGAAAAAAGAAAGAAAGAAAGAAAGAAAGAAAGAAAGAAAGAAAGAAAGAAAGAAAGAAAGAAAGAAAGAAAGAAAGAAAGAAAGAAAGAAAGAAAAGAAGAAGAAAGAAGAATAAAAAGGAAGGAAGAAAAGAAGAAGAAAGAAGGAGAAGGAAGGAAGAAAAAAGAAGAAAGAAGAGAAGGAGGAGGAGAAGGAATATGATAGTGATAATGACCCAGTAAATTCTGATACTTCTCTCTGACATTTTCCTTTGCTTCATCCTGACAAAGAGGAGTCCCTGGTTTCTAAAAAGTTTTGCCAGCAGAGCACAAGTTTATGGATCCTGCCAAATTGGAAAGAGTTCAAAAGTATTATCCCAGAGCAATAACTGGGATAGGGTAATCAGGGTTTTTTCCCCAGGCTGGTAAAATATATAGGAGCTAACATTGCTCACACTCCTGTAGCAACAAAGAAACAATTAATACTCATTTAGCAAAGATTATAGCATTATAGATCTAGAGCAAGGGTTCTTAACTTGGAGTCTATGAGCTTTTTTTCTTTTTTTGATAAATACATTTCAACATAATTGGTTTCTTTTGCAAATATATGTATTTTATTCATTGAAGAACATTATTCTGAGAAATATTTATTGCTTTTACCAGACTGCCAAACAGAAAAGTCAAGAATTCTCTAATTAGAAGTCTCCTTTTCATATAGAGAAATTAAGACACAGAGCCGCTAAATGATTTGCTCCATACCTAGTAAAGTTATCTGAGGCAAGATTAGGACACGGGTTCTTTTGACTCTGAGTCAGTTGCCCATCACACTTCTTTTCTCACCCTGTTCTAATTAGCTAAAATAAAATAAACCAGCTATCATTCTTCATCCCCCCAGCCACTGCATCCCAAGGGACTTCTTGCCCAAATTCTGCTTGTCTGACTTCCCCAGCAGCTGAGGGCAGGATCTCTGTCTCCTCATTTCACCTTGTCCCCATACCAAAGCATCAGGATTTTTTTCTTTACCAGTTATTTATTCCTCTACCAGTTATTTTCCAGTTTACTCCTTCCCAAGCTGAACTTGTCTTAAAAATACGATTTGAGAGATGTGTTTGTGCTGTTTGCCTCAGACACAAACATGGCTGGTGACGGCTCTGATGAAGGCGGCGTCCTAAGGTTTGGGGGTTAGGATCAGCACCTTCCTTTATCTGATCAAGCCAGTAAGTTCTGGGGTGCATGGTTCTGTAACCTTCCTTGGCTTAACTTTCAGTGAAACCCCACAAATACTAATTAAGCTCCTCCAACTCACTAAACACTTATTAGGACTACTACTAAGCATCCTGCTGAGCTACTGCAATGGCATGGGATTGGAACTATTAGGGAGCACCCAGTGAGGTACTTGACCAACCAGTGCCAAATTGGCATCTTTTCGGTTTCTTATGGGCTTAGAACTGAGAGAGTTCTTATCCTGGGACCCATAGCACTGTCCCCACCCCTACACATCCCAACTTCCATAGATACATGTGAGATGGTTTGCAAACTTGGATAAAAGTTTTATTCTCTCTAACTAAAACTTAGTGTTTCCTTGAATGATTTAGAAACATTATTCTGAGGAGGGGTCCATGGCCCTCCAGTTAGAAAACTGATGGGAGGCAGGGAGAACTTAAGTTGCACATCTGGGAACTTGATGGAAACAAGACTTGAACTCCAACCTTCCTCATTCTGAGACAGTTTTCTGACTGCCGCAGTCCAGAGCTTCCTGATTCCAGAGGAAGCTTAAATAAGGTGAAAACCATTTCTTTTCAAGCCATTCACAATACACTGGAAGAACTTTATCTTTAGAGGGAAATTTCTGTTTCCCTGTAGGTTTTAAGTCTACCTTTAGAATGGCCTCAGCCAGATGGGCCAGGGGACAGAGCCACCAGCCTTGCCCTCCTGAATTCAAATCCAGCCACAGACACTTACTAGCTGGATGACCCTGGGCAAGTCACTTCACCCTGCCTGCCTCAGTTTCCTCATCTGTAAAATGAGCTAAAGAAGGAAATGGCAAACCCTTCCTGTGTCTTTGCCAAGAAAATCTCAAATGGGGTCACAAGCAGTGTCTCAGATTCCGTGGCTTGATCCGGAATCCAGAAATCTCCCAGTCTGATGGAAGCACTGCACCAAGCAGCTGGAGTGAGACGGATGCTGGAGAAGGGGACGGGCAGGATGCTCTTCTGCTCTGCGGCTCCTGCTGGGCTCCCTGGAAGCCATCCAAGAGGAACAGAGAACAGGGTCTTCTTGTGAAGGGCCCTGAAATGCAGGTTTTTGTCATGGCCACAAGATGGCACTTGAGTGACTACTTAGCATTGCCTTAATGGCACTGGCTGGCTGACCGGCGGTCCATGAGTCCGAGCCCAGCCCAGGACTGTCCCAACCCGGGCTGGGGAAAGGGCAGTTGCAGTGTGACCTCACCAGCGTGAGACCGCCCTCCATCGGGCTCTTTATCCCACCCCAACCTTGCTTTCCCTTCCCAAAGCCTCGGGGGGAAAGGGGGGAGCACAGCCCCTAGAACTGCCTTTTGGGAAATAGAGTCGCTCCTTTCAGGGACGGCTGATGGTGACCCCCCATGTCAATATTCTGGGAAGGAGAAGGCATGATGTATATGTGCTAGTGGACAGTGTCCACAGAGCCTAAGGTCATGGAACTAAGGATTAAAAACTGGAAGAAAACTTAGAAAGCATCATTTTGTTACAGATGGGGAAACTGAGTCCCAGAGAGTTTAAATTTTGAATTTAAAAAGGATTACATAGTTAGGAAATGCACCATTAGTGAATTTCCTTAGGATAATCCCAAAGTTACTATAAACAATTGACTTGAGTGGAAATTTGAAGGCTCTGGATTTACATCCTAGCTTTTCCACTTATTACCTGTGTCTTCTCTTAGTTTCCTTATCTATAAAATGAAGGGGTTGAACAGGATGACCTGTGAGATCCCTAGCAGCTCCAGAGCTGGAGCACAGCCAATTCAACAAGCACTTATTAAGCACCTACTAGATGCGAGGAACTGTATTAGACAGAATATAAAGACAAAAATGAAAAAAATCCTGCTCTCGAGGGATTTATATTCCATCTGGGACTATAGTTCAGGATGAAGAAATAAAAGAAGTCAAAGCTCGGACTTCTAAGTAGAAGTATGACCTAAAAGTCATGAAGGTAGTCTTCAAGAACAGTTCCAAAGACAATGGATGTGGGGAGCTTCAAAAACATCATTAAAAATGCCATCTAATGGACAGGAAATGACCGCTTCCTGATGTTGGAGTCATTTTAGAATCAACTCTCTATTTAGCCAGGTCGTTAACTAGTAGGTCAAAGGGCAAAATCAATACCAAATTAGAATAGCTGATGAGGAGATGAAGACTCTTTTATTAGTGATTGGGAGCATCCTTTCATGTGGTTGAAAATAGTTTGAATTATTTCTTCTTTTCAAAATTGTCCTTTCCATTATACCATTTTGTCCTTTTAGCAAAAACGAGCCTCCTGAGATCCATAGTCATTCAAAAGAGATTGGTCTCATTGTCTACACCCGGAAAAAATGGATGAAAAATATATATTACTCAGATTATGGCAGGCGCTAGTTCGGGGGATCCATTGAGTCGGCTCATCAGAACATGTATTTTAGATAGCTCTACAGATGGGCAATGAACTGGGGCCAGAAACGAAAAGGAGAAGGACATTAGCCTGGAAACGACTTATCCCTCTTTGAGGTTCAATTTCCTCCCCTGTAAAATGGAAATAATACCATGTCTTGTCAAAGGAAACGGTGGGAAGGGAAGAGGAGAGGGGAAAGGAGATAGGTCCTGTGATGGGAATCCCACTGGTTTTTGTCATGAGCTAGCTCCCAGCCTGCTCCACTTTTGGTCACTCCCAGAGACCTCCACCAGTTTGCCATCCTTATGATTCCTCCAGTCTATATCAAGTCCTCACAAAGCAATCTCAATTTCTGTTCTAATTTCTTCCACCTGCAGCTGGTGGGAAGCACATCCTACCTGGGTCCTTTCCCCATGGAAGGATTAGCAGGGAACTTCCAGGGAGGGTTTCCCTTGTCCCTCCTTTTCTCTTTAGCAGCTTGCCTACAAAACCCCAGGCAGACGATTCAAGGGAACCAGAAACCCAGCAAGTCCAGGAATTGTGTTGTATACATACTTTCCAGCTCACCAAGGTTCCGTGCCCTGATTTAGTCCTGCTGAGTCAGTTGTATGACACTGAGAAAGGGCTTTGTAAATGCAAACTGACTAAAGAAATGTTGGGGACTGTTACCCAAATCCTCAAGTCACTATGGCGATTGTGGTCCACTGGTCCACTCCATCTCTGCATCTTGCAATTTGCCCTTCCTCTTAAGTGTCTGATCTCTTAATTACCCCATGGTTAATGACATGCCATCTCTTCCATCCTGTTCCATCAAATCCCCTCCTTCTCTCCTATTCCTCTTGGAATTTCTACCCATAAAACCCAACACAAGTGCCATCTTCAATATGTGGCCTTTCCATATCCTACCAGTCATTAGTGCCCTCCTCTCATATAATTAATTACCTTGTATAAATTTGCATATCCTTTGAATTATCTGTGCCGAGTGCATTTTAGTGGAGGGAGGAGAGGGATACAAACTTTATTTCCCTTTTTGCCCCTGAATCATCAGTGCTTCACACAGTACCTAGCACATGACAGGTGCCAGATAAGTGCATGTTAATTAAATCAAACGTATGAGAGTGTCCGGAGCTCCATTATCCTGCTGGACATGTCCTGGCCCTTCAATCTGAACACATCCAGCACCCAAATCCCCCTCCCTTCTCTTGATGAGGTTTAGGTTTTGGGGTTCCCTTCAGCCTTGGTTTCCCCGAACTGTTCTGCCTTGGTTCCTTTTATTATTTGGGGTTCCCACAGCACTAGAGCTGTTCCTCTTCTTCTTTCTCTGTTCTGTAGCAGAGACCTTGGCCATTTGCTCATTTTTCAGGCAAGGAAGTTGGGACTTGGTAAGTGATGAGTCTGGCACTGGAATACAATGCCTCTGGTGCCAGATTCCACTATCTCACTCTCCCCACTCCCAGAAAGGCTCTGGTCCCAGGTTCAACATCTTGCATTTCTCCTTGACTCGGCTCTCGCCCTCACTTTCTCCCACTTTCCCATCAGTCACCAAGCCCTGGTAATTGCAATCTTTCTCTCATCAGTCACCTTGTATCCACTCCCACTCCTCCCACTCCACTGGTCCAGGCCCTCATTATCTTTAATTTAATAGCCTCCTAATTGCCTCTCCCAGCTCTAATCCATCCTAGACACTGAAGCCAGATTAATCTTTATAAAATTACTACCTCTCTGTCATCCATATGCTCAAAACATCCATATGCAGTTGTGATTTAGACAAGAAGTTCATGCTTCTAAGTCTGGCATTCAAGGCTGTCTTCTCTCTGACCTCAACTTCCCAACGGTTATCTCTTATTATTCAATTATACCTGTCACTTCAACTGACCGTGGGCATTAACTTTCATGTGGCTGTTTCTCTCCGAGTTTTTGACTGATTCATTGATTGGATCTTCCTTTCTTTTGTTATTTTTTTTTTTTAGTTTTTCCAAGTTCTATCTGTCTTTCAAGACCCTATTTACCTGTTTGACTTTTACCTCTTCCAAGAAAGCCTCCCTGACTTGTCAGCCCACAATGAATTCCTCTGAAGTCCCATGTTCCCTGGCTGGATCATTTATTTGACCTTTACCCTGAGTCTCTCTCTCTCTCTCCCTCCTCCCTCCCTCTCTCTTTTTCTCTCCCTCCCTCCCTCCGTCTGTCTCTCTCTCTCTCTCTCTCTCTCTCTCTCTCTCTCTCTCTCTCTCTTTCTCTCTCTCTCTCTCTCCCTCCCTTTCTCTCCCTCTCTCTCTCCCTCCCTCCCTTTCTCTCCCTCTCTTCCTCTTTCTATTTCTCTGTCTTTTTTCTCTGTCTCTCTGTTTCTATCTATGTTTTACATCTTCCCAACACTTCACAAGTTCTCCGAATACAATCAATACTTAGCAACCGTGGGTTCAATCGCAAATGAGAAGTTACATGGCTAGAAATACAACTGCTTCCAAATAACTGAAACTGATGATCACAGACAGAATAATGAGTAAGCTAGATATGGGTGGGAGCGAGCTGTAACATAGATCCAATTAAAATTTTTGATGAATAGCTAGTGCCATCAGGGAAGAATAGGTGAGAAGATAGATCAGTTCTCTTGGTTGGAAGAAGAAAATATTTATGGTCTTATTGGTCCTAAGGTCTGGGATAATGGATGAACAGCCTGGGGGTCCACTGGCATCCAAAGAAAGTAACCCAAATCTTCTCTCTTTTTGGGAAGCCTGGACAAGAGTCCCATACAATGGAGAGGTGTGGATGGGCTGCGATCTGCATTTCTGGAGGAAACCATCAAATCCCTGAGATCATTGACTTGTTGAATATTTGAATATATATAACAAAGACAATATTTAGAGAATCCCAGACTGTCAGATTTGGAAGAGATCTTAGAGGCCACCGAGTTGAATCCACAAATGACTGAAAATGTTTTCTTTATGGTAGAATCTTCCCCAAAAAACAGCAGTCCTTGATCTTTTTCAGTCAAATACTCTTCAGTCATTTACCTCCTTTGGTCTCACTTTCCTTGTTTGTCAAATGAAGGGGGCTGGACTTATTGGCTTCTAAGGTTTCGTCTCTAAAATCTATGATCTCAGAGATTTGAACCCAAGTACATCTCCTTCCCCAGCATACTACCTTCTCACCATTGAAGATATGTATTGTGCCACAGTTCCCTTTTATTGTCCTGCCTCAGTTTCCCTAATAGTCCTGCCTCAGTTTCCCTGAACTGTTCTGTCTCAGTTCCTTTTATTGTTCTGCCTACATCCCCCTGGTTGCAACACCATCCCTCCCTCCTATTCATTAGAACTTTGGGCTAGCTACTTTAAGATTGATTATAAATTGTAAAAGTTTAATCCAACCTTCCCAATTTATCAGAATGTCCCCCAATTCTGTCATTGTTCTTAATCCCAATTTATCAGAATTTATGTTTCTCACCCCCCATCCTGTCAGAACCAGATTAATGGTCTATTCCCCCTCTCAGTGCTCAGACTCTGCCCCTGCCCAGGTCTACCACATATGTATATATTTCACGGGAAACTCACATTTGCTGCTGGATGCTTTGAGACATCAGCCCTGGGGGCAACATGTCCCCAGCACAATTTCTCCCTCTCAAATAAAATATTTAAAACTCTCTAATCTCTATCTTGCCTCAGTTTCTCCGGCATTACAGTATAATTGAGAATAAAGTTAGCCAGCTGGGAATTGAGACTCAACATATGGATGACCCTAAGATTGACGTGCAACCTTAATCTATTATGGGAACCAGAAGGAGCTCTCCATGGTGTGGGATGTGCCCACTACGTATGGAGGACTTATAGAAAGCCGTAGACAAGCAGGACACGGGATGAAGTTGAGATCTTCTAAAGAGGAAGTCTTTAACCCTGGCTAAACCCCTAAGTGACCGAATTATCAGAATAAGTAGATACTTAGTAGAGTGTTGTGCAATGTAGTGACCTTTTAGGATGAGATTGTGTATCTCAGGCAGGCACTCTACTGCCCAGAAAATATTATTGGAAGAATGAAGGAATATTTCAAGCATGGAAGAGTTCATCTCTTCATTAATGCAAAGTCCACCCTTTCTCTGCCCTAGGAGACAGCCATCATGAACTGGTTCTCCAAAATTTCTCTCCCTGGTGGCCAGTGCTTCTGGTGATGAGCTGCTTTGCTGCTGGCCAGGCTCATCCTCAGATTACAGATCGGGTGCCACTAAAAGCTTCCATAGTTTGGTATAAGCCGAGCCTTTGAGAATGGATGGATAGATGAATGAGTGAGTGGATGCTGTTTGCTGTGTGTAAATCATTGCACTAAATGGTGGAAAAACAAAAAGCAAAAACCATCCCTTGCCCTCAAAGAGCTTCCATTCTAACAAGGCAAACAACGCAAAAGGGGTCTCCAAAGGGGCCAGCCGCAAACTGAAAAATTGGAGTGATTTTCATGCCAGCAGGAGGCATTGGAGGAATTAGTGGAGAAAGTAAACAAATTAGTGATAATAATAATAATAAACAATAATTTGAATGGCAAAATGGTTTAGTGGGGAGAAAACTGGCCTCCAAGGTCAGGAAGGTCTAAATTCAAGTCAATCAATTCATCAACATGCATTTTTAAAGTGCCTACTATGTGCCAGGCATTGGGAATATAAATCCAAAGAATGAAACAAATCCTGATCTCAAAGATTCTACCAGGGAAAGCAATGAGGACATGTGTCTAAGATGAACATAGCATACACTACACTAAAGATAATAAATGCAAGGCAGTTTGGGAGGGTTTGCACTAGGAATTGTGGGGACCAAGAAAGGCTTCCTATAAAAGTTATACTGACTCCACATTTTGTAGAGGAATTCTGCCTTTGTGTGTGATCCTAGACAAAGCACTTAAATCTCTCGGTACTTTCCAGACAACGTTCTGAGACTCTGAACTTCAAAGCCTTTGCTGATCTGCAAAAGCAGAGTGAGTTTGCTCCTTTGGGAGTTTCCAACTCTGATGAAATCATCGGGTGCTTTCCCCACAAAATCCTTGTGAATCAGGGAGTACAGGTATATCTAGCCCCATTTTATAGGGAAGGGAACTGGTTTGGAAAAGTGAAGGGATTTGCCTAAAATCTACTAAGTGACAGTTCTGAGATTCCAACCCGAGTCTTCTAGAGTTTTTAAAGGTATAGAAATTTGCAAAAACAACTTTAAAGGCAGAGATGAATTGGGCCCGCTTCTGTGGGAGCCAAAGGACTTAACTTTTTGGTTCCTTGCTCCCTGGGGGAAGACGAGCTGGGAGTGAAAGGAGAACAAAGACAAAGAAACAGCTTGAAAAGCGTTCATGAAGATGGAGGAGAGTTTGCTGTGAATCTAAAATGGCAAAACCTGAAAACGACCCGATCCTCTGCCATCACCGGGTGGAGAAGCTCTCCTGATGGGAAAAGCAGATACAGCTGTTTATCTGCCTTGGGGGATGATTTAATGGGACGAGCACGTCTCAGGTTCGGGCGTTGTGGAAAGAGGAGCAGCTCCCGCCCGAGAGCCAGAGCCGCTGATGCTTTTAACATATGACTCTGAAGAGGAGAGTGACCCTTTAATAGCCACTTCAAAGCCTTGCTCAGGTGCTGAGTGATGGCAAGCGGGGAGGAGTTTTTATTGGCTGTCTGAAACCTGAAATCAATCACTCAACAAGCACTTATTGAGCACGTGTCGTCTGCTGGACATTGGGCTATTTTCTGGGGATACAAGGACAAACATAAATCAGTGCTTGCCCCCAGAAGTCTACAGTCTGGCACAGGGAGACGTGTAAAGCTAATGGGAAAATCAAGTCGCTCTTCTAGAGCAGGGCACTGACTGCCCCCTTCAAGGCTCCATGACAACCAGACTCCAGGAGAAGAGATGGAATGCTCAACAATACTTTTCATCTTCAAAGAATCCTTGGCCTGGAAGTGGTGTGTGTGTGTGTGTGTGTGTGTGTGTGTGTGTGTGTGTGTGTGTGTGACAGACAGAGACAGACAGAGACACACACACAGACATAGAAACAGAGAGGGGGGTGGAAGGAAGAGAGGGAGAGAGGGAGGAATGGATGGATGGATGTATAGGTAAATGAGTAATTTGTAGGGAGATAAATGGATGGATAGATAGATAAGTAGATAGATGATAAATAGATCGATTAATGGATGGATGCATGGATAGATAGGTAGATGTAGGTAGATAGATAAATGGATAAATGATTAGATAGATGATTGGTAAATATGATAGATGGATAGATAAATTAGGTAGATAGATAAGTAGAGCATGTATTATGCACCTACTACATTCCTATAATTGTGCTAAAAGCTAGAGATAAAAATAATAGGATCCTTCTCAAAACTAGAGGGCCAAAGAGGGAGTCACCTCTGAGGAGAGAATGGTAGGTGGGAAATATTTGTTTAGGGCAATTGATTTGCCCAAGTTCATGTAACTAGTCTTATAATAATTCTCATTTTCTTTTTCTCTCTCTCTCTCTCTCTCTCTCTCTCTCTCTCTCTCTCTCTCTCTCTCTCTCTCTCTCTCTCTCTCCTTTACTTCCTCCCTCAACCTTTTCTGCCTTTCTTTCTCTTCCTCACTTTTCTCTCTTAAAATTTTCTTGTTATTATTAATATTTCATCACAATAACTTTCCAATATATTCTTTCCTTATTCCACCAAAAAAGCTATCCTTATAAAAAAAAAAGAAGAAGAAAAAGACTCAAATCGACCAATCCATCAGTCAAATCCAATGGTCTATGCAATATTCCACATTTAGAGTACATAATCTACTTTTGAAAGAAAAGAGAGAAGTACATTCTCATAGGTCTTATTTGTGCTCCAGCTTGATCACCCCTATAAGGGTAACTGCTGGCATTCAGATGGCACCCTAACTTGTTAAGGGCATTTTGCATGCATTACCTCATGTGACTCCTTTAAGGTAGATGCTCATTTTTACAGATAAAGAAACTGAGGCTCCTAGAAGGTAAAACATTTGCCCTTGGTCACCTAGATGGCAAATAATGAAGGTGGGATTTAAACTGCAAGTCTTCCTGTTCCACCTTTTTCTATTTCCTTTTCTTCCTCTTGCTGCTATAGATCTGACTCATTAAAACAAATATCTTTGCCTTGGTAAGTGATCATAACTCCTAAGGGTGCCCTCTGGGTGCTAAAGGGCCATGGGATTTCATCCAAACATAGGCCAGTTAGTTTTGTTCTGTCCTGTGGCTAGCCTTCATCTGTGACCCCTGTTGTGTATCCTTGGTTATAATAAGGGAATGAATAAGATCCACGGTGAACCATCTCCATTGCCAAATTCACAACTTGATTCACTGATAGTGAGGTAATAGCGTAGATAGAATCAAAGCTTTTAGATTTGGAAAGGATTTCAGAGAGTGCCTATTTCAACTCCCTCATTTTACAGAAGAGGAAACTGAGTCCCAGAGAGATTATGAGACTTGCCTGTGGTCTGACATCTGGTAGATGGAAGCCAAGTCATTAGATTCTCTGCAAAAGGAAAGACTTTCCCTTACATTTCCTGTGCTTTGGATCTAGCATGTGGAGAGTGAATCTGAGGTCTGGGAGAGGAAGTCAAGCTAGTCCAATGTGTACAATTGCGGGGTAAAATCAGAAAGGCAACAACATGTTCTTTCAATTCTCAATTTTCAGAGGACAAAGCAGAGTCTGGGAAAGAACTTGAAAGAACCAAATAAGAAGTAACTATAATAGTCATCATTTATCCGGGTTTACAAATAAGGGGAAAGAGGAGAGGGAACAAGCATTTATTATGCGCCTAATATGTCAACAATTTACAATTATCATATCATTTGATCCTTCCCCCAAATGATGGAAGGTAGGGGCTATTATTATCTCCATTTTATAGTTAAGGAAACAGTAGTTAAGTGACTTGTCCAAGATAACACAATTATTAAGTATCTGAGGCCCCATTTGAACTCTGGTCATCCTGATTCCAGACCCAGTGCACAGCCTGTGGTCTGCTCCATGTGTTCTGATGTACAAGCTCCTGTTACAGACCAGGTCCTTGTCATTAAACTTAGCTGAGGAAACAAACCCAGGACTATTCCTGACAAATAAAATCCTGCCCTGATCCCTGCCTCCCCCCGCCCCCACAATGGTGGCCGCTGTAACCCTATGATGGAGCCCACTTCTTGCTTTTAGTGATGTCTTAGAACCGCATACCACAACTACTTTCCAGTATTACAGAACCCCAGATCTAAAGTTGGGAGATCATCTAATCCAACCCCCTTATTTTACAGAAGAAGAAACAGAAGTCCCGAGAGGTTAAAGTCATTTGTCCAAGTTAGAAAGGTGGTACATGTCAGAAGTGAGATTTGAACCCAGCTCCTCTGGCTCCAGAGCCAACATTCTGTCTACTGCATTTTCCCCAGTCCTAGAACCCTCTCAGGTGTAACTGCCTTAGACCCAAATCTGGTAGCATTTGGAACAGCACACTTCACAGAGAAGGCAATATTCTGCACCTGTAATTTCCTACCTGTGCTCAACATCTATTTGTTGACTGCATCAGTTTTCTGAATTGTAATCTTTATTAAGAAGGGATCTTGAAAGGAAAATCTGAAGTGGAATCAGGGAAAATGAAGAGAGGTTGTCTGAAGGTGGGACTAGACTCTTGAAAATCTCTTCCAGATCTCAATGAAGAATTACTATTTAGATGTAGGTTGGTCTGGATGAACTCCAAAGTCCTTTCCAACTCTGGGATGCTGAGACAGGATAGCTAAGTTAATTTCTTTTTATTTAAACAAATACATTTTTATTTATGGCTTTTGTTTTTATACCACATAATTTCTGACAAGATCCCTCCCTTCATCTCTTTCCAGAGAGACATTGTTTATAATTTAAAAAATTAAACAATAAAAAGGTCTGCAAAAGTAATCAATATGTAGTCCCTCACTTTTGCAAAGGAGGGAGCATATGTGTACGTGTGTGTGCGCACGTGTATGTGTGCTCGTGTATTTGTTTATGTTTGAAATGAGTCTTTTTGTAGCTCTTTTTTGGGCCATGCTTGGTCATTCCAGTCTGTTTCAATTTTTTGTAGTCATTGATCTTTCTACTTACCTAGCTGTAATGATTGTTTATAGGTTTCCTGGTTCTGCTGATTTCATTTTGCATCAGCTCATATAAACCTCTCTTTAAAAAAAAATTGTGTTGCCATGCTTTGTTTTTACATTACAAACAGTCCCAGATAATCCCTGCTCCATGTGAGGTATTTTATAACAAAAAAAATTAAGCAAATCTCACAATTCAATGACTTCATCTGCATGGAACATCTCCCGTCTGTAGCATACTCTCTATCTATTTTTAAATGAACATAAATTGATTTTCTCTTCCTCCCATCCCCATCCCTATTGGAGAAAAAAAGAGAAAATGAAAGCAAATTCCTTCCAACAAATATATCGATAGCAAACAAAACAAACTCCCTCACTGGTTGTATACATATTATTCTGAGCCCTGCATCCATCACCCCTGTCAGGAAGTAAATAGTATGTTTCATTATCAATCTTTGTGATTATGGATGATCATTAAATTTTCGAAGTTGATTGTGTGATGTTATTGTATACAGTGTTCTCCTAGTTCTGCTCACGATTCTTTATATTCATGAATTATTCTCTTTTGTAAAAATTTATTATTTATTTAATATTTTCCCCAGTTACATTTAAAACATTTTTCTTTGTTTTTTTAAACTTTTGAGTTTCAGATTCTCTTTCTTATCCCCACCATTAGCCCCCATTAAGAAAATATGCATGAAGTTATGCAAAAACATCTCCATATAAGTCATGTTGTGAAAGAAAATATAGATCACCCACCCCAAAAACCCTCAAGAAAAATAGTTTAAAAGAGAGAGAGAGTATGATTCAATCTGTATTCAGACATAATCAATTTCTTCTCTAGGTATGGACAGGATTTTTCATCATAAAGTCCTTCAGAGCAGTCATGAATCATTGTACTGCTGAGAATAGCAAAGTCATTTACAGCTGGTCATCCCAGAACATTGCTATTGCTTTATATACAGTACATTTCACTTTGCTTGAGTTCAAGGAGGAATTTCCAGGTTTTCTCCCAAGAACATTCAGCTCATCACTTCCCACAGAACAACACTATTCCAAGACAATCATCCATGGCAATTTGTTCAGCTATTCCCCAATTGATGAACGCCCCCTCGATTTTCAATTCTTTGCGCTGAAAAGAGCTGTTATAAACATTTTTGTACACATAGGTACTTTTTCTTCCCCCTTTTAAAAATCTCTTTGGTATTCATGTCAAATACTGATATTGTTAGTTCAAAGGATATGCATGAATTTATAGCCTTTTGGGCATAGATCATATCTTTTCATCATTTATCAATTGGTACATGGTTATTACTTTCTATAAATTTGACTTAGTTCCCTCTGTGTTGAAAAATAAAGCCTTATCAGAGAAATTAACTTCAAAATTCTTTTTATAATTACTATAGCTAACTGTATTTCCCTCATTTATTCTATTCCCTCTCTCTCTCCTTTCACCCTGCCCATTCTCAAAAGTGGACAATCCCCTCCCCCAAAATGCCCTCCTCTCTTTTATCACTTTCCCCACTTCCCATATCCCATTCCCCTCCTATTATCCTGCAGGGTAAGATAGATTTCTATATCCACATTGAGTGTGTATGTTATTTCCTCTTTGAGCCAATTCTGATGAAAGTAAGGTTTACTTATTCACTTTCTCTTCCCCCTCTTTCCCTCCACTGTAAAAGCTTGTTCTTCCTTTTTTAAAGGCAGATAGTTAAAACCATTCCATTTCCCCTTTCCTTTTATCCCAGTATATTCTTCTTTCCCCCCTTAATTTCATCAACTTTAAAAGATATTATCCCTTTATATTCAACTGACACCTGTGCCCTCTGTTTAATATATATTCCTTCAAATTGCCATAATAATGAGAAAGTCCTAATAAGTTACAAGTATCATCCTCCCATGTAGGAATGTAAATAGATAAACCTCATTAAATCTTTTATGATATCACTTTCCTGATTACCTCCTTATGTTTCTCCTTTGTTTTGTATTTGAAAATCCAATTTTCCATTCAGCTCTGATCTTTTCATCGTGGATATTTGAAAATCCTCTATTTCATTGAATATCCATCCTTACCTCTGAAGGATTATACTCAGTTTTGCTGTGTAGGTGACTCCTGTTTGTAATTCTAGACCCATTAGTCTCCAGAATATCATATTCTAAGTCCTCTGATCTTTTAATGTAGAAGATGCTAAATCTGATTATCTGATTGTGGCTCCACTATCCTTGAATTGTTTCTTTCTGGATGCTTACGGTATTTTCTCCTTGACTTGGGAGCTATGAAATTTGACTATAATATTCCTGGGAGTTTTCATTTGGAGATCTCTTTCAGGAGCTGATTGGTAGATTCTTTCAATTTGTAATTTACCTTCAGGTTCTAGAACATCAGGACAATTTTCCTTGATGATTTCTTGAAAGAGGATGTCCAAGCTCTTTTCTTGAACATGACTTTCTGATAGACCAATAATTTTTAAACTCTCTCTCTGGGTCTGGAAGCCACCAGTACTGTCACTGATTCAGAGGTTGGGCTGGATCCAGGTCTGGGCTTGGGTCTGGGTCTGGAGCCAGGGCTGCTCTGGTGTAGCCCATACAGACCTTTTCTGCTGACCTTCTAAGTTGACTTTGGCTGGGAAATGTTCTATTCCATCTTTTGGGTGTTCTGTTGCTTTAAAGTTTGTTTAGAGTCATTTATAAAGCAATTTGGAGTGCTTTGGGAGAGAAGTTGGGCGAGATCCTGCCTTCACTGGCCCTTCTCTGTGGTTTAGCCATTCCTAAGCTGATGGCCAGCTACTTTGTTTCTAGTATCAGAGTGCTACTAGGAATATTTTGCTTTATATAGGAGTCTTTTTTTTTTTCCTCATTGACTTCCTTGGGGATGCATGCTTAGCAACAGAATATCTAGGTGAAAGAATGTGGACATGGGACTGGTTTTCAGTTTAAGATCTTTCTTATCTGAAGGTGACGCTGCCTTCCTATGAAGGGTTACACGTTGTCATAAAGATTTCTAAGTCCTTAAGCTGAGACTTGGCTTGGAACTAGCCTCCTAAAACTATAACGCACAAGTCCCTACTGGTACGTTTCCAATGAACAATCAGCCAGTGCACACATTAGCTCTTCGCAAAGACATTTGCTAAAATGTCAGAGCAAGAATAAGTCAATACAAAAAATTCTTCTCTTAAACCTGGGGTCCATTTCCCCCCAAAGCACCCAGCATTCATAGGAAGAAGGGATTCAGACTTGGAATATAAGGCACACTTGGGGCAAAGGCATCTCTCAGCTCCTGTGTTACAGACCCTGGAATTAATTTTTTCTCATCCTGGGTTCCCAGGGTCTGCTTCTTTCCATAGTTCAACTCTGAATAGAATTGCTGAAGGAGAGACAACTCTACGGGGTATCTGTCTCTTTGTCGCCGTAACAACATCTGTGTGTCTGCTTCCAGATGGATGCGTTATCTCCTAAGCCACATGGCTGATGTATTTGGGATGAGGGTGAGAGAAAAGTTCCCCCCTCTCCTCCACATGCAACTCTTGGCATCCAGTGTTTCCATCTCAAATTTGAACAGTTACATGACTTGATTTTTTAACTATGTTGGCCCAAGGGCATGACTGATTCAGGCAATCACTGGATATGTCATGTAGTCACAATTCACTTTATGCCCTAGCCAAAGGCCTAAAATGTAATCAGATTGTGTGGTTGTAGGGAAATTTCTTAACAACTCCTCTATACTCTTTCTTTATTACCTCGTGATTATTTTCTGAACATTCTGACTCTATGTGTGTGGTGGGGGGAGGATGGAGACACATCACTCATCACTTCCATAAGTATTCTAGCACCTGGGGCAGATGTACTTGCAGGGCTCTGGGATTGTAGGAGGGAGGTATAGAAACCCCTGGGGATCTCTGAGTCCCTGCCTAGGGAGGCCAACATATGTGCTTGTGGGTGTCTCAGGTGATGTGGACGCTTGGATGTGATGGCCCGTGTGAGTGGAAGTGGGCACGTGGGGATTACATGACTTAGTCTGAGCTACAAGAAAAATAGCAATGTCCATTTCTGTTTTCTTTATTTTTTATTCTTAGACAATCAGGGTTAAGTGACTTTGAGCTGTAAGAAAAAAATAGTAATATCCATTTCTATAATTCTTTATTTTTTATTTTTAGGTTATCAGGATCAGCCCTTAAAAAGAGTATAACAAAGACAGCTAAGATAAACTGAGGAAGGGGAGAGTCGTATTCTACAGTGCACCTTCTCTATACTGGCCTTCCTAAGATCTATTTCTGTTTTGATGACACCATTGGTGGAACTGTACATTCTGAGTTCCTTTCTTTTATTTTTGCCTCATCAATTTTTTTCCCTTTTTAAAAAAATTATCTTCTTTTTTCTGGTTATATATCACATTAATTTTAAAAAAAATACACATTTCTTTATGAATCATGTTTGAGAGAGAAAAATCAGAACAAAATGAAAAAATCATGAAAAAAAAAGAAAAAGAAACAAAGTGACTATAGCATGTGTTGATTTACATTCAGTCTTCATCCTGCCTTTTTAAGAGACTTTATAGTTTGGGCTGTAAGAAAAATAGCAATGTCCATTTCTATTGTTTTTTATTTTTTATTTTTAGACAATTAGGATTAAGTGACTTAGCCTGAGCTATAAGAAAAATAGCAATGTCCATTTTTATAATCTTTATTTTTTATTCTTAGACAATCAGGGTTAAGTGACTTAGTTTGAGCTGTAAGAAAAATAGCAATGTCCATGTCTATAGTTCTTTACTTCTTATTTTTAGGTGATCAGGGTAAAGTGATTTATCTAGAGTCACACAGGTAGTAAGTGTCTGAGGCTATATGTGAATTCAGGTCCTCTGCCTCCAGGGCCGGTGCTCCATCCACTGTGCCATCTAGTTTCCCCCATTTCTATAGCTCTGTGCCTTTGCCCTGGTTGTCTCTGGCGTCCAGACTGCCTCTCCTTGTCTCTAATTCTTAGAATCCTTGTTTTCTGCCAAGACTCAGTTCAAATACTAGTTTCAACAGGTCTTTACTGAGCTCCTCCTCCCCACATCATGTCAGCGACCCCTTCCCCCAGTTCTCTGTGACTCCCCTCTGAGGTCATGGTGATGAGGTCCTGATTGGTGTTTGGACTAAGAGAAACTGAGGCAAGCAGGCAGAGGGCTCTGTTGGAGGTCAATTTGGCTCCAGGGTCCCACCCTTTGCGGGGGGTCCCATCTGGGATCCAAGTTATGTCTGGCTCCTGGGACCCACCCTCTGGGGAAGTCTCCAGCAGTCTCACTAGGCCATATCTTGTCAGAAATCTCAGTCAAGTCCCTGAAGTTAAATTTTCCCTATGAAATCTACTTGTAGGGCATCCTGTGGCTACTACCATCCTCTGGGTCCATTTGCCATGGCACTCTGCTTCTCCCTTCTCCTTCCCCCAGCCATGTGATATCTCCCCTAACTTTACTATGCTTCCCAACCCCGCTTCTCCTGCTTAAAGCTAACTAACTGTTTTAGGGTGCTGGGTCCCTTTCAGGATTTAGCCTGCCAGCTAAGGACATGTCCTCACCTCGTGGGGGGCTCCCTTTCTCCTGGTAATTGGGAGTTCCACTGAGGAACTTGTCTTTCCTATGCTCTCCCTCTCTATTTCATATTTACCATTCCCAGTGTCTATCATCCCTTCGTTTTGTCTCTAACCCTTCCCCCTAAATAAAGAGAATGGTCATTGTGAATTATTTGTATACTGAACCCCAACTTTTGCTTCCTGCCATCATTTTGAAGAGGGATTAGCTTCTAAGGGAAATATAGTGATGATGAAGTCCCCTGACCTTAGAAAGCTTTTGTTCTAACAATCTGTCAATTATGCTAAAGTCTTCTGGCCTTAGGATAGTGCTACAAGCATTAATGGCAGACAGATAATCTGTTGGTCAGGGATAACAATACATCCCTTAGACCTGCCTGTCAGCCATGAAAGCAGCAAATAAGTAACAAGAAGCTCTGGTCTCTCTAACTTTTCCTATAAATTTACCTTCTTGTCCCTGGTTCTTTGCCAGATCCCTTTGGAACTTAGCCCGCTTCAATTGGCGTTACAATTACAGTAAACTTTGCCTCCTGACTTGGAGACGGGTTCAAGCCTTACAGATTCTTTTGAAACACTGTGAGACATGGGACTGTGGTCCCAAGCTCTTGTGGTCTCCTTTCTGAACCTCAACAATTTGTTTGGGGCCAAATCCCACATCATGGATCACATCATTTGGTCCTCAAACCTTGACAGAAGGTAAGATTTGCAAACCCAATATTTTTCCTGCTCCTCCTCAAAAGCGGGAGTCATAGCTGGGAACCACTTTGCTCACTAGATAGGTAGAGATGGACCTGAAAATAGAGAGTAAATGCATATCTCTACTCTATGTTTAAGGGTAGGATTGAGGGTTTTGGGAAGTGTTTGGGAGGTTCCAATATTCAGAGGGAACTATCTAAGATCGAAAAAGCATCCTTTTCTTTGTATTGTTTCTGTCTCTGTGCTTGCATTTTTGCCAGTCTCAGATATGTTTTTGCAATTCAAACTAACTTGAAATTTTCCCAAGTTAAGTTTCTCTCCTTGAAGGAGAGATTCAGGGCCCAAGATTGTCCTGATTATATTGTCTCCTTGATTAAAGATCTCTGCAGTTTGTGGTTACATCCAGCCTCTCCAATGAATGGCAGGCTCCCCCACACCCTCTCCTCATATCCTGAAGTCAGCCTCAGTTTCTGTCTAGATAGGGACCTCACTTCCTGAATCCTAAAATCTTCTTGGGACCCCCAATACATAGAAGGCCCTTTCAGCTTCTTCTGGGGCCATAGTTCTCCACCTTCTCTCTCTAGACTGAGATTGCCTCCAGGGGCTTGGGGAAATCTGGGGATTACCTTAAACTCATTCCCCTTTCCCTCCAAATGAATTAGCCATGGAATAAGAGAACCCTTAAAATTAATTGAGGAAAATGGGATGAAATTGTATCCAACAAATAATTTGTTCCATTGTTGAAAAACTGGTTCTTCTTGCATAAACTTTTGCAGCCAAACTAATTTATATGTTATAAAGAAAGATAGAAGTAGTCTTCTGTATATTTTTATAATATAATGTATATTCAAATATTTTGCCACTGATACACATACATCTGTGCCATAAAAACATCATAAATATTCTTCCTTTCAGATTAATTCTGAAAAAGATCTAATTCCAGTTAGATTAAGTACTTTAAACTGATTTACAATCATTCTACCTAAATTCATTTAGAACTAACCCTAATTAAGCTGTGAATTTGGTCTCCTTAATGTAAATTCAGCTAATTTGTCAGTTCATCATTTTAGCTTTGAATGAGTATTTCTCCCTTTTCCATTGAAAATTGTGATCCTCTTCCATATGATTTTCAGGAAATAATCCCATATTTAAAGCAGCCTGCTGCTTAAAATTGGCCAATTGTTCTAGATCTGTGATTGCTGATGATTAATGGAAAGCCATCCAATTTAAATTGAGGTTCTACTAAAACAGACAATGATAATGCTGTTGAAATTCCAGATTTTATCATAGCTGAGTTCTCCTTAGAAAGTTGCCATTTCTAAAGCTTTAATACTGACTGTCTAAAATTATCTTTACTAATTCATCCCTAAATGACCATTCATTGTTGGTAGGATTTAGTGGATGAATTAGTAATGATAATGAAAAATGCTAAGTTACTAACTCCTAAGTTTCCAGGTCAAATCCTTGCTACATGACCAGAAAAGTAGCTCCCTCTTTTAAGTAAAATGTATTTTAGTTGTAGAATGTAAACTTTATCCACATGATGAGCTATGTCTCTTTCCAACTTGAAGCAGCCATGGTTCCAGTGAAAAACAGAGACCTTTAGCACTTGAACTTAGAATTTCTGTTCCCCAAAAATAAAAAAGGAGGAAATGTCTAGCCAAGGATTGTGGAATAATTTTTTTGCTCCTTAATTGTCTCCAGGAAAATCCCCTACCCTAACTTATCCTCCTTAACTCTCTTTTACCTTCTTGTTGACTATTGAATTGATAACTATACAAATTGTGAATTTGCTAGATCTTCTTCAGAGTCCAGCCTGAAATCCACTGGTTTCTCCTTTACCTAAAGATAAGGGGATTTCCCCTAATTTTAAGTCACATTCCTCGAGGTAGTGGAGCTCTTTGGGGAAAACCCGGTATTTTTTTTCCTCAAAGACTCATTAATCACTTAGCAAAACTGGGGACTAGTGATTGGACTTACTCAGGGTATGCCCATGAATCTAGTCATTTTGCCATTTCGGTGGGGATCCCACTTTTTCTGGGACTATGGGAGTCAGCTATGAGGCCTGGACCTGGGACTCTGGTCAAAGGTACCTTTTGGCAAGGAGAATATTCAGGAGGCTCCCTTTTGCAGACCTGACTTCTCTTTGAAATTATAATTAGATTTATGCAAATAGCTTTTAGTTGTGGATGACTTTTTCTAGAAGTTGGGGAACCTAGGTTTTGAACCTCTCCCTCATTCCTGAAGGCCTCCTAAGCCTAAATCATAAAGACTAGTGTTGAGATAGGGAAAAATTTTATCTGTCATATCCTAAAAAACCTGACATATATCTGGAATCCTAGAACTGACCACTTTGGGTCTACAGAAATAGTTAATTAAAGTTCTGGAACTGCTAAAACATTTTAGCAATTCTGGGGGTTTGGAGACTAATCATTAAGTTCTTTGGCACTAATTGACTTATTTCTTAATTGATTCAAAAGGGAAATGCATTTGCTATGAAACTTAATAAACACTAATTGATAAGTAATGGTTATTTCTGGAATTACTGAAATTTGGCTTGTAACTAAAAGCTTTCTGCAGTCCTGAAAGGCTTGCAGAAAAGTTGCAGAAAGAAAAAGCCCCCTCTCTGTGGGATTTTCCATGCTTCTCTTCCTTAGAGAGACTTGTCTTGGCTAACCTGGATTCTTTTGGAGTTTATACTGGCACCCCAACATTTTTGATATAACTCCCCAGCATTTCTGGCATGGAAGGTAAGCTAATCACTAAGCCAAAACTCCCAGCTGGACACCCAGGTCCAAAATTCTTTGACCATATTTCCCATCTTTCCTAAAGTCCACCAATTTCTTTTTTTTTTCTTTTTTTCCCACCAATTTCTTCAAGTTCTTCTTACAGCTCTTCCTCTGGAAATGGGAATTCTGCATGTTACCCTCCCGGGTGTGTGTGTGTGTGTGTGTGTGTGTGTGTGTGTGTGTGTAAGGGTATGACTTATTGGCTCAGCCACCCTGCATTCTCTTTTCCTTCAACCTCAACTGCAGAGGGTTGAATTAGATAGATGGACTTAAAGGGCAGTTTTCTACCACCTTAAATTTTGAGACTGTGTGTGTTTAATTGATTCTGAAATTGTTTGAGATAATCATTATTAACTAGTTCGTGCTAAAACTGTGAACTTGTTTATTCTGGTATAAAGAAACCTGTGTGCAAATATTGAAATATTACTACTGGAAATTTAAATCAATATACTAGATTTGATTTGATTGTAAGCAAAAACGGAGTCACATGTTTGTACCCCTAATTGGATGAAACATGTTAAGGGTGTTACGTTGCTTTCTAAATTGTATACTGTGCAATTGTACAATGTTATGAGCTATGTTTTAAAATTCCCTTAGGCTCACTGGGCATGTGCCTACTTTGTTTTGTGAAATTTTCACTCAAAGTTATTTAGTTATCATTTATATTCTGAATTTTAGAATTGTCTTGTTTCTTTAACAAAAAAGCTATTATCCGAATCTTCTCAGTTAACTATATTAACTGAGGTCATGATTTCTTTCTGAGATTGCAGTACTGGGACAAATTATTCTCTTGAGTTATTTGATACAGTGAAGACTTTATCTAGATGGATTTTATTCTTGGATCTGTTAGCTCATTCTTTCTGGTAGCTAGCAAGGTCATAAGCCTTAGGAAATGAGCTTGGTATAGAATGTGAAATTCCAATATAAGAAAAAAAATATATGTGTGATCTGAAATTTAGGATAGAAAACTATAACGTAGCTTTATTTTAGATCAGTTGGTATAATTATTAATGAGGTATAATTATATACTTATAAATATAGTGTATCCTTCTCTTACCAGGTATGGCTGCTCCTAGCCTGGCCTGAGCTCTTCCCCCACTTCACTGAATATTGGGGGAAGGTGGAAAGAATCCCACTTGTGCTCAGCTGGTCTCTGCTGGTTAGATGAAATTTTTTTAACTTTAAAGATTTCACCATCAGGACAGCTGCTCATTCCTCAATCCATTTTGGGGAAGTCAGTACTAGCCTTCCACCAAGCTACCCACCAGGGACAAAGAGTCCTTGGAACATTTTCGAAACTCCTCTGCAGCCTATGTTTACAAGGAGTTAATAACCAATTATTAATTTTTATTTTTCAAGTTTAAGAGCAAAATTATTTCTGTAATACTGAAGATTGCTTAGATAAGATGCAGTATCAAGCTTCTACTGCCTAGTAATTCTAAGAAAAGTTTGTTAGGTTTCTGGTTAACTGAAAATTCTCGAAAATGGTTATTTCAAAATCCATTTAGCAAATTATCTAACACTTATTAAGTGCATTGTGGTCTCGTTGTTTACTGCCTTCCACCATATTAGCCCTGAGAAAGATAGTTTTGGGCACTTATAATGATTTGTAGGCTTTTTTCCTTTTTAGATTTAAAGGCTCTGATATGGGATTGGACCATTTGAGAAAAAAGTGGGGGACTATAATATTATTTCTCGAGGTTCAATCCAGGTATGGATGAGGACTAATAAATTAGAAAATCTACCATCCCAGAGAAATGCCACAGAATTTCAGAAGGTGGAGGTTTGTTCATGCGGGTAAAGGATGCTTTTTTGTGCTCTACTTGAGGTCAGACCCTTCTAACAAACTTCCACCTTCTGAGATCCAGGTTACATCAGGCTCTGGGAAGGTCTGGAACAGTCTCACCCTGCCATGCCCTGTCAGAAATCCCAGTCATGCTCCTGAGATTAATTTTCCCTATAAAATCTACTTATGGGCCCTCCCTTGGCTGCTGCCCTTCTTGGGGTCAGTCCCCCATGACACTCTGCATTGGGGTCCCCTCCATGCCATGTGATAATTCCCCTAACATGCTCCCCAAGCCCACTTCTCCTCCTTATAACTAACTCTTCCAGGGGGCTGAGTCCCTTTCAGGATTTAGCCTGCCAGCTAAGGACGTGTCCCAGCCTCATGGGGGGCTCCCTTTCTTCAGCGAATCCCACGGAGGAACTTGTCTCTCCCCTGTTCTCTCACTCTATTGTGGGTTCATAGGACTTTGGGCTGAGGTGGACTTTGGGGCTTCCCCATTCCAACTTCATTTGAAATGGAGAAACTGAAGTCTGGAAAGGGAGATGGCTTACCAAAGTGCCCCAGACAGTAAAGTTCCAAGCTGGGTTTCTTCTCCAAATTCTGTTTTTTTTTTCTCTTGTTATTTTGCCCTGGTTAAAAAAATACAACAGGGTTTAAAGTGGGGGGAAATAAAGTTGTCAGTTCTCTGGGCAATGAATAACAGTTTCAATTTGTGACTAATAGGGAGAAAAATGTGGCTTTGGAAGACGCAATTTCTACATTTGCAGGAAATCATTTTTACTGAGTATGATTTTCTGTTTCTTAATACCGCTGTTTCTGGTTTCGGGGGACCATTAACCCAGGATGGTCTCTGGCTGAAGGTAACTGTTCTGCAACACAACAAAGCATTGAACTTGGACTTGGAAGCATGAGTTCTGGATCTGTGTGAATTGCTAGTTGTGTGACTCTAATCTAAGTAAATGACTTTTTCTCTCCAAGACTCAATTCTTAATCTGTAAAATGGGTATGATGATACCCATGAGTAATGACTCACTTGTTGTGAGGAATTCACTTTGTAAATGGCAGATAGTAGAAAGGAGAACTATTAGCCCACCATATATTGTCTATTAGGATGGGGACTTTCTGGTTTTTCAATCTTGGAAGAAGCAGGGAAGGAGTAAGTATGGAGAGCTTGGATGTGAAAGAGAAGGAATAACAGGGCCATACTCCTGGACGAGATGGAAGAGGATGGGAGCAAGGACACATATAGATGGTTAATATTAACAAGGAGAAGGAATAGATTTTCCTTTTGTTGTGTCAATTCATTTTACTGATTATGATGTCATTCTTTATTTAAAAGATAAAAGTTAAGAAATGTAGAATGGCACACTCCAACTTGTATTTTATTTTTTAATAAAATTTTATTGATTTCTTGTTTTATAACATCAACATATTTCCCCTTTCCATCCCTTTGCCTCTCCCCTTCCACTACCAAAGAGAAAGAGAAAGGAGAAAATCAATAAAACCAATTGATACACTAAAAAGGAAACTGATCATAATCAGTAAAACCAAATGACACACCAAAAAAGGAAAATCTGACATCCTATGCAATGTTCCAATACACAACCCTCCAGCTCTGCAAAAGAAGTGAGAAAGGGGATAACCCTTATTTTCTTGGTAAAATAGAAGGCAAAGTCTTCTTCTGAGAGGGAATGAGCAGGGAGGGACTCGAGGGTTGAAGGAGAATGTTTAGAAGAGCCATTGTGGAGAATGGAAGAGAGAATCAATCAGAGAAGCATAAAAGGATTGCCGTGCAGCAGGAAGGGCCCATTTGAGAATGCATTATATAAATCTGAACCCGTTTGGCACCCTTTCATGATTTTCTCCCATGATATTCAGCAGCACGAGTGGCCAAGAGTGGGATCCATTTGCCCAATCATCTTTTGTTCTTGAGCAGTCACAGCTAAGTCTCGTGTCCCTAGAAATCAAAGGTTAACTCTTGGCAACCACCCTGACCACAAATATTGGGGAACGAGAGGGTTAAGTCATGGAGAGGACCAATGGAAATTAGATTTGGGGAGTGGTAAGTACACCAGTTTGGCCAGAATGTAATATGAAACATCTGGAAAGGGGGGATGGGATCCAGACTGGGGGGTTTTAAATGACGATGACGACAAGAAGGCTCCACTGGTTACCCCTGGTTATGTATGAAAACCTTATAGACCCAAGATCCAACCCAAGGGGCAGCTAAAGGCTAAGACACTGGCCCTCATGATAACATCATTCTATATTCCTAAGGAACTCAAGGGGGGCACAAATGATGAACAGTCATCACCCCTTGTCCAGCTCAGATAGAGCCCAAAGTTCTGGGACACTGCCTCAGTCACTCATCTCCCCAAGGGTGAAGAGGGCAAAGGAAAGGTATGTGGTCTGATGGAGGCCCATCTTTGTCCACTGTGCATGGATGCTCTCTCTCTCTCTCTCTCTTCTCTCTCTCTCTCTGTCTCTCTGTCTGTCTGTCTCTCTCTGTCTCTGTCTCTCTCTGTCTCTGTCTCTCTCTGTCTCTGTCTCTCTCTCTCTGTCTCTCTCTGTCTCGTTCTCTCTCTGTCTGTCTCTGTGTTTCTCTCTCTCTCTCTCTCTCTCTCTCTCTCTCTCTCTCATCAGTTCCTAGAAGCTCAGCTATCATCTGCTAAATAATTCCATGTAAATGCCCCACAGATCTCTCAAACCCAACATGTCCCAAACTGAGCTTTTTGTCCCCTTCAAACTTTCTGCCCCCTGAATTTTCCTTTTTCTCTTGGATACCATCATCCTTGTAGTCCAGTCATCCAGGTTTGGGGCATTGAATTCATTCTTGATTCTTTCTCGCTCTTCCTACTTGGTCTCCCTACTTCTAATTTCTTCTCTCTCTAATATATCCTCAATGCCCAATTGATATTCCTAAAACTCAGGGGTGACTATGTCACTCCTTTTCTCTGGTAGCTCCCCATTGACTTAAGGATGAGTTATAAATTCACCAATTATTTAAAACTCCCCAGTCTGGGTCCCATCTACCCTTCCAGATATTTCATATTACAGCCCATCACATGTTACATGCTAAGCAAACTGGTATACTTACTGCTCCCCAAATTTGACTTTCCATTGGTCACTTCCACATCTTTATAAAGGCTGTTTCCCAAATCTGGAATTTATAATCTTGTCTCCCATGACTCTTAGAGAGAGACCTTGGCTTCTTTCGAGATCCACTTCAGAAACTATCTTCTGCAAAAAACAAAACAAAACAAAAAACACCTCATTGCTAGTGTCCTTTCCCTCCAGAAATGATCTTTTATTCATTGAGCATTTATTAAACACCTACAGTGTGCAAAGCATTGCTAAGATCTTGTATTTACTTATCTTTGCCCACGTTGTATCGCTGGTAGGATGTAAGCTCCTCAAGGACATCCTTTCTCACATAATAAGAGCTTAATAAAAATTAGGTCTTGAACTTGAATGGCAAAAAACTTTATTGCTAGTGTCCTTTCCCTCCAGAAGTGATCTTTTATTCATCCAGCATTTACTAAACACTTACAGTGTGCAAAGCATTGCTAAGATCTTGTATTTACTTATCTTTGCTCATGTTGCATCACTGATAGGATGTAAAACTCCTCAAGGACAGAGACTTTTCTTTCTCACATAATAGGAGCTTAATAATATTAGGTCTTGAACTTGAATGAAAGTGGTATCTCTGCCTCTGAGCTCAACTGGGAGGACTCTCAGTTTCCAGAAGACCTGTGCTTGTGGCTGGTCCCTCAGGATGCTTCATACTCATTGCATACAACAAACACACACCTAGAACTCAAAATGCTCCTAATCTAATCCCCACATAGAGATTTACTATGAAGCCTTTTTAAAACTCAGGAACGTGACAGGCAAGCAAAGCTTTTACATGAGAGGTTACTCCATGATTTAGCTAAACATTTCTCCTACCAGATACCTCCCAAATGGGCATATGTTTTTGTGGTCCTATTAGCTATTTCTGTGATTCACAGGGGATCTAATAGCTAGTCAGTGCTTCCCTTTTCCTTTCATAAAACCAGATGATTCTTATGTCATTGCACTGATTTATTTTATTTTGCACATTTGGAGTTAGAAATTTTTCAAGTGTAGCAATATGCAAATCCAGGGTTTTTTCTCTACAGTTAACCAGAGGAAAACTTCATATGAATCACATAGCACAACTAAATTAAAATCTCACTTTCATTCTCTGAAGAAATGAAAATGATAATCTGGACCTTGGTGGTCTCTAAGGCCCCTTTTAACTCTTGACACTCTTCTTCCCATCCTGTTCATGGTTCAAGACCTAGCTCAGGTTTTCCCTTTTCCAGAGCGACCCATGGCGATTCATTTTATGATTTAAAAAGCAACAATAACAAAAAACAAAAAAACCCTTACCTTAATCAGTAAGTCACAGAAGGCCTACTTATTCCATTCAAAGATAAGTAGCAATAAAAAATGTACCCTGAAGGCAACATTAACTCCCTCTCTCCAGTAATGAATGCTTCTTAGCTCTGTTCCCATGAATGTTTGCTGTGATCAGACCAGAGAGACCCTGACCTGTTTTGTTTCATACTTTTGGACTCTTTACACTCTGACCTGGGAGACCTGGGGAAAAGATTTCCCTCCCCTGGAGTTAGGTTCAAGGAGGACTTGTGCTTTAGCTGCCATGGGCTCACTGTAGCCCCAAGGAGATGGGTACTACGTCCTCCCTCCAGCCCTCAGGGAGAGGATCACTGGTACTCCCTACTAAGGCAGAGAGTGGATCATCCCATTTTAAAATCCCATGGATTCTCTTCTTCCTATTGAGAAGTTAAAAATTTATTAGTCACGGTATAGTATAGTATTTCCCTGTTTGTTTCTGTTTCCTTCTGAACTTCTTTGATTTCTTTTGTGTATATTAAGAATGTTTTTTTTTACTGATTTTCTTTTCTTTTTCTATCTTTATCACCCACTAATTCTGCCCCCAAACCAACTTGTGATAAACAATTAAACAAAACAAATCAATTCATTGTCAGTGTCTTAAAATGTATGCATTTCTAGACTCTTGATTCTGTAACTCCCTAAGGATTCCTACTTGCCCCTAGAATCCAATATGAATGCATCTGGATAACTTTTTTTTATTTAAGCTTTTTATTTTCAAAACATATGCGTGGATAATTTGGCAACACTGACCCTTGCATAGCCTTGTGTTTCAGATTTTCTCCTCCTTCCCCCACCCCCTCCCCTAGATGGCAAGCAATCTATTTATTATATGTCAAACATGTTAAAATATATGTTAAATCCAACATGTATAAGCATATTTATACAATTTTCTCGTTCTGGCTAACTTTCCAATCCGTTTATGCTTCATTTTCTTTCCTCAACTCTCCAGCTACCCAAGTTTGTTGAATCCCTCTACCCCTCCACCTCTTGGAATTTCTTGTTTCCTTCAGGTTTTTGCTGAGTGTTGCCTTTTACGTGCAGCTTTTCCTGATTCCCCAGTTCCTCCTTGCCCCAATATTTATCTTGTATATATTAGGAATTTTTTGATTTATGTACTTATTGCCTACCTGATAGAATATAAGCTCCTTGAGGGAAGGGAACATTTCATTTTTGTCTTTGTATCATTAGTGTTTAAGATTTCATAGATAATAATAATAAAAACACCTGCCACATCCTAAGTACTGTACAAAGCACTTTGCAAATATTATATCATTTGATCCTTATAACAATCCTAGGAGATAGGTAGTGTTATTATCTTTCTTTTACAGATGAAGAAACTGAGGCAAATAGAAGTTTTTAAATGATTTGTTCAAGGTCACACAACTAGTGAGTGTCTGAGGTTGGATTTGAACTCAGCTCTTCCTAATTCTAGATCTTGTGCTCTCCACTCTGCTAGCTGCTAGAGTCAAATAAAGTAGGTGTAGGAAGCTGCTCTGCTAAAAAAAAAAAAAAGTATGTGTTGATTAATTGATGTATTTGGGACATACTTCATCACAATTCTTCTCAAGTCATGAAGTTGCTGCAATGATTTAAATTCTGAAATCTTTCAAAGTTGTTTTTCTTTATATTATTGTCCTTAATGGAGCTCTTATTTTCTCGGTCAAAGTTTGGTCCTTATTCCAGACTATTTTGTACTGTTAACTTGTAATCGACTCTCAAGAAAACAATACCTCAATCATCCATCCCTTGAAAATAATTTCTAACTGAAAATACCAAAATTTCCATGTCAAAGAAAAAATCCTGCAAGTAGACAAGAAGAAAGAATTCAAGTACCAAGGTACCAAAATCAGGAACTCACAATACTATACTGCTATTACTCTGAAGGAGAGAAAATCTTGGAATATAATATTCCCAAAGCCAAAAGATAAAGACTTAAAAGCAATCCTTCAAAACAGAATATTATGCAAAATAGAATATAATCCTATTGAGGAAAGAAAAAGGACCTCTAAGACAACAAAACACTTTCAAATATTCTTGTTGAATAGACCAGAGATGATCTGAAACTTTGAAATACAAAATAACATTAAAGAGAAATCTAGAAAAGTCATTACATTCAAGGAAATAGATAGGGATAAACGATTATGAATACATTTTGGAAGGATATGATAATTATAAACTTCATTTTTTGATGTCATGATAATTATTTGATGTTATGGATCTTGTTCAACATTCTATTTATAATGATAGAACTCTAATATAGCCCCTTAGGCAAAGAGACCCTGATGCACATAGAAGAATACAGACAGTTTGTACTTTTCCACTGCTAACTATGTATCGGGAGAATAATGCTCTTGGCTCTTTGATTGGATGAACCCTTGACATAATGACAGGAGCCTTGAATCATTGTCCTTCTATGCCAATTAATAATAGATGTTCCCATCAGTTTGTGATCCCATTAAAAGAATTCCCTTCACCTAACCTTTACTCAAAGTAACAATAAGAGACCTGAGAACGTTTCTACCACATTTGAGTCTGATTAGGAAGCCCCCTCCTACAACTGACACCAGTTACTTTCCAATCAAGACATTTTAGAGTATAAAATCTTGCTACTTGAACCCCAACATTGAGCATATTCCCTTCCGGACACACATCCCTTACCTTTCTATTGCATATGGGGACAAACCTTTATTTATATTGCCATGGTGTATACATATGCATTATTTGCTTGCTTGCTACCTCATATAACAATAATGCTTTTGATTGTATCACTTCCCTGAGTACCAAATTTCTAGAATTCTCAACCCAGGTATTTCTTTTAACTCGAATCATGAGAGACCAAATAAAGCAAAGGAGAAGATAAGTATTTCTTGAGAATCCTACTGTTTTAAATATTCACAGAAAGAGTTAAGAAACCTACAAACAAGGAGTGTGTGTTCTTCTTCCCTTCCTCCTCATTTTATTATTTTTAAGAAAGGAAAAGGAAGGAAAAATGGAATACACTTGAGAAGAATGGATGAAGACAAGGTAAGAATTTATCATTTGACTTCACTGGAGTGTGTGGGAAGTGAATATAAACATGAAGGAAAGAGGGAAACAGGAATCTCATGATCCTCATTCTTAGCTCAATTGTATAAAAGAAGATTGAGCAAACACATAGAATCTAGTGTAGAAATCCATTTAAGTCAAGAAGGAAACAATTGAGGTTAAGAAAGGGAGAGAAGAGGATTTAAGAGGAATGGCAAATATTAAGGGTGAAGAGTCACAAATAAAATAAACATCACTCACATGGGGTATATGAATTAAAAGTCAAAATAGAAAGAAAGTATAAGTACTAGTGATCAGGATCAGGGCTTGGTGAACAGAAGAATAGCTGAAGAGTAGAAACAAACTATCTTCATTTTAAAATACAAGTGATGGAGGGGTTCTCTTTTCTCTACCTCCTTCATTGCAAAGAGGAGAGGGAAGAAGGAAAAAGGTACAGGAGGCTATGATGAAGCACAAACACAGTTAATAGTCATAATCATGAATGGAATGAATTCACTCATAGAGTAGAAGAGGGCAAAAGAATGGATTAGAAAGTAGAATCCAACACACAGATTCTCACAAAGTTAAAATGAGAGGATGGAGCAAAATTTATTATGCTTCGGAGCAATTTTTTAAAATAGAGATTGAATTTGTGGGTTAGTTGAATGAACACTAGTCTTAAAGACAGAAGTTGCAGGTTTCATTATCTGAAAGAAATGGCCTCCAAATACAGAAACTGAAGGCAGCATTTCAGTTATGATGAGCTGGCTGTACAGTGGACTGGCATGAGAAGCAGACAAAATTTGCAAGCACACAGCAGCTTTCCAGAGACTTTTTGGTACTTCTGATCCTTCTTTTCCTTTGACTTGTAAGAATTCCAGTTCCAAAATACCTTTTGGAAGAGACACATGCTAAAGAAGAGTCAGATTCTAAAGCAAATCTTATGAGATAGTGGCAAACATCAGGTTGGGGGCAGGGATGCTGGGGAAGGTAGCCCACAGTGCCCACAAGACTCATATATATTATTAGATGTGGGTGATTTTTAGAGCTGTCCAATGCCCTGGAGTTAAATCTTTGGAGTGTGCCCAGGGAGGTAGCCTACTAATGTGGAAAGATTGCTGGACTGAATTAGGAGATTTAGCTGTGCCCTGGCTTTGTTACCTACTGGCTGTGTAACTATAGACAAGTCATATAACACCTCTGATCAGTTCAGCTTTTCCCTTTTCACATCCCAGGGTATTTCTGAAGAAAGCACTTTATAGAACTTCAAGACTATTTATCTATCTATCATCTATATATCTCTCTGTTTATCTAACCATCCTTCTTCCATTTAACCTGTTTGTCTCTATCTGTCTCTCCATCCATTTATCTATGTATCTGTCTCTCTGTCCAGTTATCAATCTGCCTATCTGCCTTCTGTTTGTCTAGTTATTTACCTGTCTGTCTGATCACTCATCTCTCTGTCCACTCAACTACCTACTCTCATCTCTTTATCTTCCTGTATAACTATCCATCTATATATCATCTATCTATGCATCTTATTCTTATCCACCTATACACATATCTCTCTTATTTTTCTGTTTCTATTTACACATCACTTCTCTGTCTCTATCTCTCTATCATTTCTATCTCTGTCTCTATCATTTTGATCATCTCTGTCACCTCAGGTCCTACTTTCATTACTACTTACCTCTTCAGTTCCATCACTCCCTATGTGTAAGCTCTGTTATAGCATGAGTCGCTGCTCTTGACCAGATACCCATAAATGTCCACATTCATCCCAATGATGATGTAAGGGAAGAAGTCCCACAACTAAACTCTATGATGGCTGGAGCTGCCTCACAACTTTGAGTTTCAATTCAGCAAACATTTATTAAGCACCTGTTGTGTCCAAGTGGATTAAAAAAAATCTGACAAAAATGTTTTTATTCTCAAGGACTACATTCAGTTGGCTTCTCCCCAATTGTTCCAAAATCACAGAATATTAGAACTAAAAGGGATTTGAATCTTTTATTGGGAACCAGAGAAAGAGGGAGAAATAGAGACAGAGAGATAAACACATGGGGAGAGAGGGGGAGAGAAGGGGGAGAGAGATAGAGAAAGAGAGAGAGAGACAGAGAGAGAGAAAGACACAGAGAGATAGAGAGAGACAGAGAGAGAGAGACAGAGACAGAGACAGAGACAGAGAGACAGAGACAGAGACAGAGAGCGAAATAGGAATTTCTGCACTAGGAATAAGTAGTACATGAGATATGCTTTTTTGAGGAGGAAAGGAAGACATTCCTTGGAAAGGGGAGACAGATTTCTTCAGATTCCCAACCACTGTTGGGAATGTATAGGCAGGGGAGCTATCACCTGATAGCTTCCTATTTTAAAGACAATTTCTTGCTAGCTGGGCACAGCATTTTATTGTTTCTATGCTGCTTAAAGACATCAAGTACGTCAACACCCTCTGCCCTGGGACAAAGCCCTTATCATCCTACCCTAGTTATGGCTCTGGCTAGAGAAGAGGAAATGATTTGGCCAAATGGGCAGCTTATCTAATATTCCAGTCTTTTTAATGCTAAGTCCAGCATTCTTTCCGATACACCAAATTCTTTTCTCTTCAGCATTTATTAACGGACAAGACTTAGCCTTCTTCCCTCTTTCTGATTCCCTTAACTATTCAGGCAGAAGAGCCAGTGCCCTGCTGCACTTCCTCCAGATGCTTTTGAGTTCCTCCTATGAACAGTTCAAGGTTGTGTCTGCTCTCCCAACTCTTTATGCTGTGATAATAATAATGATGATGATTAATATTTATATAGCACCTTCTATGGGTCAGGTCCCATATGCTTAACACTTTGCAGTCATTTTCCTATTTGATCTTCCCAATGATCCTGGGAGATAGCTGCTATTATGATCCCCATTTACAGATGAGGAAACTGAGGCAAAAGCAGGTTAAATGACTTGCCTACAGTCACATAGCTAGGAAGGATTTAAAGTTATATTTAAACTCAGGCCTTCTTGACTCCAGGTCCTACACTCTGCTATACCCTACACCCTGTACTCTAACTGTGCTAACTGCACTGCCTGTGATGAGTCCTTTGTCCTATAGTAGTGACAATTATTCAGTCAATAGACATACACTTATTAAGCACCTTCTATGTGCCTGTCACCAGGTTAGCACTAGGGATACAAAGACAAAGATGAAATATTCCTTGCCCTCAAGGAAATTACATTCTAATTTATTATTGTTCAGTCGCTTCTGACTCTATGACCCCATTTAGGATTTTCTTGGCAAAGATACTGATTTGCCATTTCCCTCTCCAGCTCATTTTGCAGATGAGGAAACTGAGGCAGACACCGTGTCATGGAGTGAAGAAGATTGTTTTTCCAGTCATCTACTTCATGGGTGTCGGGTCTCCCAAGTGTTTCTCTTTGGGGGGCTGAGTGTTAGATCAGCCTTGTGAATCCTCACCCCACTTTCTGCTTGGGAGGCAGTGGAAGCTCAAACCTGCCTTATATTGTGGGACTGGACCATGCCTTCTGGGGGAGAGTCGGGATTTTTATCTGAAGTTCATAAAGGTAGTTGGTGGAGTGCAGGGCACTGGCTTCGCGATATTTGCCAGCAGGAGATGGTTCGGAGGAGGCAAATAGGAATATAAGTACAGCAGGTAAAAGTAGGGAAGTACGAAGTCGGGAAGATCCCAGTTCAAATCCAGACCTTGACACTTAGTAGTTAAGTCGCTTCACCTCTCTCTGCCTCAGTTTCCTTATCTGTAAAATGGAAACCACAATAATAGCACCTCCTTCCCAGCATGATTTTTGTGAGGCGGACTGTTGGGATCCAGCCCCAGGGGCTGCCTTAGGCAAATTCCTTCCCCTATCTGTGGATCTCACTGTCCTGTCTGTAAAATAGGAGGCCTGTCCCGCGGAAGAGCACCCCAAGTCTGGAAAGGAGGGGGGACGGAGCAGCCCTCCTGCTCCCGTGAGCCATCACCCCGATGGGACGTCCCTGCCCACTTGCTGCCCGCGGAGGCGGGGGGGGGGGGGGGGGTACGCGGAAACCGGCGGCCGCCCCCCCCCCCCAGCCCCATCAGCCCCAGGGCCTCCTCGAGCCAAGAGCAGACAGGCCGGGACAGCGGTTGACACGCAATGCTCTCCCTGAGTCCGCTGGGGCCTCGAAGGAAAGCCGCTTGCGCAGGGTATCCGAGAAGCCACATTTCCTGTGGGGGGACGCTCGGCGTTTCGAAAGGAGCCCCAGAGCTGACAAGAGAGCAGGTCCCCGCGGGGGGCCCGGCCTGGGGGCGGGGGAGGGGGCGGGGAGCCGCCCTGCGGGCCAGTTCCTGCCTCCTTTCCTGCCCTCGGCTTCGGCCCGCCTGCCCTCCTGGGAGGGGGGAGCCCGCCCTGGGGCTCGGGGCTGGCCCGGAGAGTCCATCACTTCCAGGAGAGCTCCCGGGGGTGGCGGGCCGGCCCGGGGCACCCGGGCTGACATCAGAGGCAGCTCCCACTTCCTCATTTCTGCAGCTTCTGGACTCCTCACCCCAAACAAACCCTCCCAACAGGTTCAGCCCCTTTGAAACTTCGGTGCACTCTGGGTTTCCATCCAGAGCTCGGAGGGGCCGGCGCGAGCGCAGCCCCCCGCCCCCGTGGCCGGCCGGCCCTCCGCGGTCCGCTCTGCTGATTCCGGAGGGAGCCGGGCGAGGAGCCCCACCATGACCCAGCTGCAGTTCAAAGATGCTTTTTGGGTGAGTGAGCGCGTGGCCTCCTCTTCCCCCGGGAGGGCCGCTGGCACCTTCCGCTGCCTCCCCAGGCTTTCCAGCTGCATACATGGCCGTCTATTTGATCTTTTTTTTTTTTTTTAAATGAAAAAATGAAGGGAAAGAACCCCCTTTAGAAGCATCCTCTCCCTCCCCCAGCTTCCTCTTGCTTCTGCAACAATGAAAGTCCTGTTCATCCCTCTTGGTGAAGAGGGCTCAGAGTTCTGAAAATCTGAGTCGGACATTTTTTTCTTAAATGTCCAACATTTCTTTCCATTTTCTCCTGCCTTCTTGTCAGCATCCAGGGCAACCAAGTGCTAGGAGCTCTCTCTCTCTCTCTGTCTCTCTCTCTGTCTCTCTCTCTGTCTCTCTCTCTCTCTCCCTCCCTCCCTCCCTCTTTCCTTCCCCTCCTTCTTTCCCCCTCTCTCTCTTCCTTCCTCCTCCCCTTCTCTCTCTTTCCCTCTTTTCCTCCCTCCTCTCTCTCCCTCCCTTTCTCTCTTCCTCTTTTCCTCCCTCTTTCTCTCTCTCCCTCCCTTTCTCTCTTCCTCTTTTCCTTCCCCTCTCTCCCTTTCCCTTTTCTTTCCTCTCTCCCTTCCTTTCTCTCTGTCTCTCTTTCTCTCTATGTCTCTGTGTCTCTCTGTGTGTCTCTGTGTCTGTATCTGTCTTGGACTCACCCTTCCAGTCCTCCCTCCTCTCCCTGGTGGGACTATTTTCCAGGGTACAAGGTAACACTGAGCTGTCAAGGCCAGGTGCTGACTGGAGAAAATCCCCATGTTAGCCACAGGCCTCAGCCTCCTATCCGGCTGGGGCCAGCTTGGGGAAAAGACAGGCTCTGAGTTGAGGCATCCTGCCTGCTCAACAGCTTCTGGGGTGACTGTAATACATGGTGCAGAAGAGAAACGATGAGGAAACAAGCAGAATTTAGCCTCGACTATGTGACCGGCACTTTATAAATATTATCTCATTTGAGCCTTACGAGAGCAGGGAGGGGTACTCTTATTAATCCCATTTTACAGTTAAGTGACTTGCAGAGTTACACAGTGACAGAGGCTGGATTTGAATTCAGGTCTTTGGGACTGCAGATTCAGCCCTGGGCTGATGGAGGGTTAGTGTGGGATTCCTTTCTAAGCTAGGAGGAGGGAGGATCACAGAATCCAGAATTGGAAGGGACAAGCTTCTTTATTTGAGAGGAGAGGCAGTATCCGAAGGGTCTTGGTCTTGGACTGAGGAAGACTGAGTTCTCAGGACGCAGCACACAGCAAGCACTTAATAAATGCTGGTTGACTTAATGAATGGAATCTGAGCTTTCTTTCTAGGTTCAAATGAGATCACCAAGTAGAGGGCTTTACAGACAATAAAATCCTGTGTGGATTTCAGCTCTTGTCAATATATGTCATCACTTGATAGACCCAGAGCTGGAAGGGACTGGGGGTGACCAGTCTAATTTGCTTATTTTACAAATGAGACAACTGAGGCACAGAAAAGTGAGGTCATGCAAGACTGAGTATTGAGAGTTTAAGATAGAATGTGGACTTTGCACTGGGTAGTGGAGCTGAGGACAGGACGCCTTTCCCCAAGGCTGGCATTGCCAGGTTTTCTGATCCATCTGGAACATGAATGGGAATCACCTCCACAGCATCCCAGACAAGGGGTTGCTTAGCCCCTGTCAGAAAACTTCCAGTAGTGGGGGGCTCTATTCTATTTTGGGGAGAACTGTCATTTGGGGGAAATTTTTGGGAAAATTTCCCATTTTCTTCAAGTCCACAAGCATTTATTAAGGGCCTACTATGTGCTATCAGGTAATAAGCAATTATTAAGTGCTTACTGTGTGTCAGTCAATCACTTATCAAGCATTTAAGTGACTACTACCTGCTAGCCAATCAATAAATATTTTAAGTGCCTACTATGTGGTAGTCAGTCATTCATTAAGGTTTTATTAAATACCTACTATGTGCCAGCCATTCCATAGACATATATTAAATTGCCACTATGTGCCAGCCAGTCAATAAGCATTTAAGTACCTACTGTATGACACTTGATCAGTAAGCCTTTATTAAGTGCCTACTATGTACTAGTCAGCCGCTCCTCAAGCTGCCATTAAGTATTAACTATATGCCAACCAATCAATAAGCATTTATTAAGCACTACTGTGTGCCAGCCAGTCACAATCAAGCATTTAAGTACTTGTTATGTGCTAGCCAGTTAATATTCATTTATTAAGCCCCCACTGTGTGCCAGCTAGTCAATAGGCATTTATTAAGCACTTACTATGTACCAGGTACTGTGTTACATATTAGGGATAAAAAAAAAAAGATAAAAGACAGTTCCTACCCTCAAGGAGCTCACAGTCTAGTGGAAAAGAGAATAAATCCCTTCTCCTCCTCCCCTCTCCCCCCAACTCTACCCTGCCTGAGATTGGCAGAGCTGGTTTCTGACACGGCTCCAGTCCTTTCTCCCTGTCTGTTTGTTTCCCTTCTGACCCTTCTGGGCTTGGCATTTAGAGCTGGCTCTGCTGTCCAGGGTGGAGGATGAGGGGAATATCCAGCAGCCACATGATGTGGGCTTTGGCCATTGCCAGGTCCTACCACTGGCTCAGTCTGCACCTGTGGTCCACCAGAATCTCTGAGTTGGGAGGAGCCTTGGAAACCAATTAGCCCAATCTGACCTGAATGAGAATTCCCCTTTACATCAAATCAGGTCAATGTTCCTCCCACCCTTAGGTGGGGAGAAAGGGAAGTGCAGTCTTTCTGGCTTCCAGTTTGGATGGCTTGTCTTGTTAGATTTCTTTGAGCAGCATCATGAGGATTTGGATTCAACTCCTATCTCAGACACTAGTTCTGTGACCTTACTAAATGGCTTCACTGTGCCTCAGTTTTTTCATCTGAAAAAATGGAGGGTGAGGGGTGATTCAATGGTGATTGAATGTAATCCTAGTTCTTAGATCCTGACATCAGACTAAGGTATTTATTATACACACAGATGCCTAGTTGATTTTTTTAAACTCATGGTGGACTTTTGTGTTTCTTGAGATGGGACCAGTTGAAGATGCTCCAAAGGCTGATTGGCTTGGGCACCTGAAAGGCAGCTGCCTGCTAGAGATCTGGTGGGTGATGACGAGATGGGGAGTGGGATTCAGCTACGAGGGTCCTTGGAAGAGCCAAAGGCTGTTCTTAATGGCAAAGATGGAGGGTGTGGCAGGTAGTGGTGAGAGCTGAGTAATCAGCCGGAAATAGCTTCCTGAGAAGCCTCTTGTATTGGCAACCCCACCCTCCTCTGAGCTCCCACTGCCTCCTCTACATCCCCACCCCCCAGGGGCTGCACAGCTTACTCCTCCCCTGTGTGCCCACCACTGGCTCACAGCAACGGCTTAGACTAAGCTCCGTTGGGAACTTCCTGGAAGTTCCCACCTGGAATGCTCTTCCCTCCATGGAGGGCGGAAGAGCTTTGATCCACTGGGAGACCCTAAGGAGGGGGGGAACCTTAGACATCACAGCCCCTCTCTCATTTTAACTTCCAGAGCCACCTCCTAGGTGAGATCGTTCCGAATTACTCTTGTAACAACTCCAGTTCATCTTACTTTGTGTTTACTGAGGGCAAACTCCCATGTGTCTTGTATTCCAAGAAGCCAGCACCAAGTTCTAGTCAATATACCCTTGCTTGACTTTTTATAGTGCAGGAGACTGAGACCTACAAAGATGGATATTTTGGCTAGGAGCTAAGAAACCAGGTGGGACATCTTTGCCGAACCACAAAGCCAACTTTGGACAAGTCAAATAACCAATAAAATCCCAACCAACTTTGAGATTCCATGAGTTAATCTTTGCCTCGGTTTGCCCATCTGGAGATCAGATATTCCAGGCTACCTCACAAGGTGTTTGTGAGTATCAGATGAGGTTCTGATTATAGTATTCAACTATATATACATATATATATATATGTATATATATTTATACATGTGTGTGTATGTATACATATATGTGCACATACATATTCATGTATATATACTCAACAAAAATACAGAATCAAATATAGTTCAGATGTGAAGCTTTTTTTTTTTTTTTTGCATTCGTGTTCTTTCATCTCTTGGGGTTGTTTGAAATGATCATGTACAGTAATGGTAGCAATGATTACAGCACCTCAAGGCTTACAAACCTTGTCTATCCAGAAGCAGGGATACTGAGGCAGGGTCACTCCCAGATCAGCCCCACACTGTATAACTTAGGTTTTCTTTCTTAAAGTTCCTCAGTTTTTCCATCTGTAGTATGAAGAGGTGGGGCTAGATGTTCCTGAGATCCCTTCCAATCCCAGATGTAGTATCCTCAGTTTCTTTGGAAAAGCTTCTCCTCCTAGGTATACAGATGAAAGGACTGAGCAGCCCAGATTGCTCCTGAATGACCCCCAAGACTCATTTGGTGTTTATTGACTCTTTTCTCTCTCTTTTTTAAACAATAGCTTTTTATTTTCAAAATACATGCAAAGATAGTTTTCAACAAAAGCCAAACTTTGTGTTCCAAATTTTTTTCCCTCCCCATTTCCCTCCTTCCCTAGACAACAAATAATCTAATATATGTAAAACATATGCAGTTCTTCTGTACGTATATATCTTCCACATATAATGTTGTACAAGAAAAAATCAGACCAAAAAGGGAAAAAATCAGAAAGAAAAAATCAAGCAAAAAACAACAAAAAGGTGAAAATACTATGTTGTGATCCACATTTAACTGACTCTTTCTTTACACACTATTTTAACCAGTGAATCACCTGCTACTGAACTCATAAAAGAAGCATGTACATTAGAACAGACCTTTGGATCTCATAATTGGAAGGACTCTTAGAGGCCATTTAGTCTAATATTTACCTGAAATAGGACTCAGAGCTGCAGACAGATGTGTTCACATGTTTATATTATGGTATAATGATATCTGATTTCCAGCTGATGGTAAAGGAGAGATAGAAAAAATAAAAAAAAAGTAGGCATAAGAGGGACTAACTCTCAAGAGGGCCTAAAAAAGAGAAGGATTTTCTCAGAGAGTGGAGAAAGTGCCTTTCAGGCATGAGGGATAGCTGGTACATGTGTTTGTGGGCAGGAGAGGGCAAGATGTGATCAAGGAACAATATTAGCTGACAACCTCTTCTGGTTTACAAAACACATTCCTGCCAACGGCCCCATGAGGCAGCCAGTGAAAAGATCAATATCTTCATTTTATAGGTGTGAACAATGAGGCTCAGGGAGAGGAAGTGAAGGGCTCTGAGTCACATAAATCCAGTGAACTTCTATCATTCTCAGGATCAGGAGGGACCACAGAGGGTCCCAAGAAAAAACACTTCATTTACAAGTTTGGAAACTGATGCCCCAAGAGGTCCAAAATTTGGGGAAGTGACAGGGGAAGATTTGGGGATTTGGGGGCAGTGACAGGTTTGAGATTTCAGTTATGTCCTCTGATTTTTAATCTAATTTTTAATCTATGCTGCTTCCTAGCTATCATATCACAGTCACAAACTTTAGGAAAGATTTCTCTCCTTGATGCTTAAACAGAGACGTTAAAAAGTAAAAGAGAAAGCTTCAGTTATCCAAAAAAGTCACTCATACAGATGAACAGCTGAAAGGACTGAAAGGCTGCCAAGTAAGCAAGGAGGGAGGAGAGAGCATCACTTCCTTGTTCTTCTCTCCCACTGCCATATCAAAAACAGAATGTTTGCGGGCTGTCTTCTTGGGGGCAGAAGGGTCCCCAGTACAAGGTCATACATCCTCGAATTCTTTCCTTGAAGAGTTTAGGGATGGGAGAAAGTTTGGGGTCCAAAGGTAGGAAGGTTCCAGGGACCAAAACATGACCCAACCACAGAAACTAAGCCATAATCTTATAAGCTGTAGCCTTATACTGAATTAGTGACTAAGAGCTTGGGATCCTTAAACCTGGCCAAAATAAACATGATTTCTATTTCTTTCTTCTTTTTGGAGGCAATTGAGGTTAAGTAGTTTGCTCAGAGTCACACAGCTAGGAACTATTAAGTGTCCGAGGCCAGATTTGAACTCAGGTTTTCCTGACTCCAAAGCTGGTACCCTATTCATTACATCATCTAGCTGCCCTCAGGCCTTCCATTTCTATTGAGCTCAGAGATTTGCAAAGCTCCTTCTTCACAATACCCTGTAAGGTAAGCAGTGGAAAGTTTAGCCCCATTTTACAGATGAGGAATCCAAGGTAAGGTGGCTTTGTCAGTTCATAGTCTACTCAAGAACATGGAGACAGCCAAGAGAAGAGGCAGGCAAAGGGCTTTAGGGACATCTGAGGGGGGAGGGAGAGAGAAGAAGAAGAAGAAGAAGAAGAAGAAGAAGAAGAAGAAGAAGAAGAAGAAGAAGAAGAAGAAGAAGAAGAAGAAGAAGAAGAAGAAGAAGAAGAAGAAGAAGAAGAGGAAGAAGAAGAAGAAGAAGAAGAAAAAGGAAGAAGAAGAAGGAAGAAGAAGAAGAAAAAGGAAGAAGAAGGAAGAAGAAGAAGAAGAAGAAGAAGAAGAAGAAGAAGAAGAAGAAGAAGAAGAAGAAGAAGAAGAAGAAGAGAGACAGAGAGCTCCATCATCTGAGGGACAACCAAGCAAGGACTCCTGATAAGATTCTGAGAGGCTGAGTGCAGACTTCATGAATTCAAAGACAAGGAAGAATCCAGCAAACAACTGAGTGGGAAGATACAGTGCCTGAGGAGCATGAAGGTTGGTTGGAGCAATGACAGATTGGACTGAGCCTTGAACACTGGGGTAACATGATTGCATTTTATCTTGGAGACTTTTGACTGCCAAGACAGGCTTTTTTTCTCAGTTGTATTTTATTTTTCCAAATATATGTAAAGATAGTCTTCAACATTTTTTTAAAGTTTTGTGTTCCACATTTTTTCTTCCTCTCTCCCTTATCTCTCCATCCCCAAGACAGCAAGAAATCTGATATAGATTATACATGTATAATACTTTAAAACACATTTCCATATTTGTCTTGTGTAAGAAAAATCAGAGCCAAAGGGGAAAAAAATGAAAAAAAAAAGCAAACCAAAAAAAAAAAAAGGTGAACATGATATGCTTCAATCTGCATTCAATTTCCATCCCAAGTCTATTGAAATTATACAAGAAAGGTTTTGAACAGGAAAATGACTTGTGATTTAGGAAGGTTATTTTGTCAGAAACTGGATTATTTTTGAAAAAACAGAGAGATCAGATGGAAGGCTTTAAGACAAGAAAGAGGAACAAGGATCAGGAGCAGTGAATAGAAAAAAAATGAATGGAAGAGGTGAGTTGGTTTCATTCCAGACTTGCAGTTTATTATGCATAGGGAACTCCAGTGTAGACAGTTCCTCTACCCATGAAGGCTGGTCCCTACTCTGCAACTTTTAAGCTTTAGACAATTGTTGCTGAGAGTTGATGTGCCCAGGTCAATGACTGAGTTAGCATATGGTAGATATGGGATTTGAATACAGGTTTTCTTGTATCCAAAGGTGGCCTATTATCTGCTGTCTATGACAAATGACAAGACATAAACTGACAGAATCAGGACATTGGCTGGCCTGTGTAGAGGGAGGTTGGGTGAAGGATGAGGAAACAAAGTAATAGCAGTCTTAGAATGTCTGATATGAAAGAAAATTAGGAAGGCAGCTATGGGACAAGCCAATGGCTGTCCAATGTCAATGAAATCTTTGCAGCAAAATCTTTAAACATTTTTCCTTTAAATTCTTAAAAATGTACCCTGTGAAGACCGCATATTTTAAAATCAGCCGGAGTCGGGAATTCAGGTTAGAGGAAAATCGTCAGTCTTTATTCTCAGTGAAGAAAGATCGGAGGTGGAAGAGAATCGGCAATAGCAATGTGTGCAGCTGAGTCAAGAAGCTAGCTAGATCAGCAGCCACACGACCAGCAGCTAGGAGTATGGAACCCAGGCCAATCTCTCCCAGCTTCTCTTCCTCTCTCCCTCTCTGCCTCCACCCACCAAAATCGTCATTTCCTATACAATACATCAGGACTTGCACAAAGAGTGTGCAGGGACCATTCTTTATCCAATCATGTATATTAATACAGTATAGTCCAATTACTTTTTAGCCTCACATACTTGGGACCTCAGTGCATCAACTCAAATCTCAGCCCATTACAGTACCCTACCAATGGCACTTGAGAACATTTCAGTTCCTTTTCTCAAAGATCTAAGACATTGTAAGAGTGGGGAAATCCTAGATTTTGGCTCAATAGGTGTGTATTTGAACCCCACCTCTGGAAAGTGGGTCTGACATTGCTCTTACTGAGTACATTGTGGGGGAAGCTAAAGGGAACGTGCTTTATAAAAGTCATTCCATATCTGTAAAGCAATTCTTAAAAACACAGGAATTTTACAAGTTATTTATTTGATCATTGTCACCATCATCACCATCTTCAAAATCATTTTCCTCTTTTGGCTAATCCAGTTCCCAGTCTCTGTCTCCACCAGTGTTCATAGTTAGTCTGGGTCCTTAGGCAACATTTGCATGGTTTGCTGATGGCTCCTGCTCAAAAGAAGTTGTGTAGCACCCTGAAAAGAAGCTGGAGCCTGGGTTCAAATTCTGTCACTATAACTTCTTGCCTCTCTGGTCTTAGGCAAGTGCCTTTCTGCACTTGAGCAAGATGGACTGATGTCAGAGAACTGATGAGAAAGCCTGCTCCTGATGGAGAGGTGAGGGGCTCAGGGTGTAGAATGAGACATATGTTTTCAGACATGGCAGATTTGGAAATTTGTTTTGTTAGACTATGTATATGTGTGTATACATATATATTTAAATCATATCTTTTTATTTTCAAAATAGATGCAAAAATAGCTTTCAATATTCACCCTTGCAAAACTTTGCGTTCCAAATTTTTCTCCCTTCCTTCCCTAGATAACAAGTAATCCAATATAGTTTAAACATGTGCAATTCTTCTATACGTATTTCCACATTTATGCATATATTTTACAATGTTTTGTTTTGCTTTGCTTTTTCAATGGCTCTGTATGGAAAGAAGAGAAAACACATTTTTGCTCATTGGAAAAAATAAAAAAACCCACAATGTTTAGACTAGCTGGCTTCTGTGATTCTCCCCAGCTCTCAATTTGTGTGATCTTTTCCAGTGTTTTAAGGGTGCCCAGAATTTGTGCTTTAAGAGGAGACAAAATAATTTCTTTTTTCCCCTTCATCAATCTTCTATCAGACTTAGAGAAGATCTGTTGGTATGGGGAGCAAGGGGATAGGTTTGTTGTAAGAAGTATTTGGGTTTAAATTCCACCACTGATGTTTACTACCTATGTGATCTCAGACAAAGCAAGGCAGTTCTCTGGTCCTCAGTTTCCTTCCTTGTAAAGTTCAGGGGTTGGATCAGATGACCTCACATGTTTCTTCCAATCCTACATCTATGATTCTGTGGACTTCTCTGAGTCACAGGAAACTTTTTTTTTTTCTGTGTTTGGGATTTCCGCCCCTTCACTTTGCTCTGCCTCCTCACCTTTTTTTTTTTTTTTAATATCAGAGTTTAGATGGTGAACACTAGAGGTTGGCAGAATGTCCTCTTCTTGTTGAGACTTCATTTCACTTTCTGTTTTTCACTGCTTTAATGCATTTGTTATAAATACTGAGTATCACAGCTTATCTGTGCGTACCCTCAATTAGACTGTAATAAGACATGAAGGCATGTCTTATTTGAATTTTGTGTCTCTATCTTGGATTGAGTAAAAGATATATAATATGTTAATAAAATTGAATTGTAAGATCTATTATATAGTCCTTCTAAAAAAAAGATACAGACTCAACCTTGTAGGATGTAAGTACCCTTCCACTACCACCTCCTTCTTCCCTGCATCCCATTCCAAATTTCCTTCTATTTCCCCAGCTAGCAGCAATCTAACTGTGGTACTATTTGGATTAGAGTCCAGCTAGACTAGAGTCGGGGACTGAACCCTAAAAATGACCCCTTCCTAGACATTTCTGGGCTCATGAAACTCTCTCCCAGATGGAATACTCATTACCAATACAAAGATCTCCATTTTTCATAAAGACCTCCTCACTATGATAGAGGTAGTAGAACCTGGATCTTCTCAATCTAAGTCTATTTTTCTTTCCTCTAGAGGACTTTATTTCCCTATTCCATTTGAAACTGGGAGTTAGAATAAGAGAGCACAGGCCCAGTCAAAGATTGCCCTCAATATGTATCAGCACCATGGCCAGAGATAGAGCCTGAGCTAATAACAACCGGCTTGCTCTGTCCTCTGATTATAGAAAATGGTGGAGATGGCACAATTTAACTCCATTGTCGGCCACTCTGGAGAACAGAGATGGCATGAAGCAAGAACTTTTAAAGAGGAGTAGGGAAGGCTGGAAAGAACTGTTCCCACTCCAGCTAGTTCATTACTTTGGCCCAGAGTGGAAGAGTCTTTGGTTAGAGTCAGTTGTTTCTAGAGAGAGACCTTTAAATCCAGCTATACTGGAATCACAGAATTCACAGCAGTGAACTCGTTCGTCATATAGTTCAACCTACATTTGAAAGGATTTCCTACTTTAATATAAGTGGTCACCTGGCCTGTGCTAAGAGATCTCCATGGAGGTGAGATCTAATCTTCCTCAAGGCAGTTCACCCCATTTGGGAATAATTCACTCTTAAGAAACTTTTCCCTTGACTTTTGATCTTCTTTCCAACATTCCCGTGGTTGCCCTTTGGGGCAACAGGACAAATCTCATCAATGTTTCCCATACCAGTCATTCAAATATTTAAATATAGTTCTATCCCCACTGAGATTTCCGTTCTTTAGACAAAACATTCCTAGTTCCTTTAAATAATCTTCCTAGGATATCATCCCAAGGCATTTCACTGTCTTGGTTACTCTCCTTATCAGTGATCTTCAGTCATGAAGAACTCAACTTAATCTAGCACTTAAGGGACACAGAGAGGGCACAATGCAGTGAGACCATCTCTTCCTTCTTCCTGGAAGTCATGCCCTTTAAATGCAGTCCAAGATCTCATCAACCTTGTTGGTAGCCCCATCACAGTGCTGATTCACCCATACTAAGCCTACAGTACAGCTGTATTGTAGAGTTCCCAGGGGACTTCTCTGGTGGCACTAAGTTTCTGTATCTTTCACTTGGCATAGTGACCCACAGACAGGTGGTCAGAGGACCTGGTGGCTTCAGTCTGAACTCTCCCTCCCTCAGGTGTCTGTGTTGAGGAGCTAAGCTTGGCACCTGCCCTTGACTCAGGGCAGGAGACCAAGGATGGAGTCAGCTTTCTAGTACTGGTGAGTCTGTGATGATAAGGGATTTTGGAGAGACATGGGACTATATTTCTGATATTGCAATTTTCTGAGAGCCTGCCCCATTAACTTCAAGTCATGGTAGAGCTATTTGGTCACTGGAGAGAATCTCCATCCTCATTTCTGGGGAGAGCAATTCTATTGGGCCAATGCCCACTCAGGCAAGTGAATCTCAAATTAATGGTGGGGTGACTATTCTCGGTGGTGGCCCATATGAGGAAATTGTACATATCAGCCTTTAGATAATCATGGTTTGTTTTGTTAAAAGTCTTGGATATTAAAGATGACATCTGGAGCAGTGATTTCATTGGTAGAGGTTAAATTCAACTTCCAACAAGGAAACTCACCCTCCCAAGGAATCAGTGTTTGCTCTACAATTAAGAAAGTTGCCTGGGGAGCAGAGAGAAGAAATCGATGGCCCAAGACCACGCAGTAGGTGTATTTTGGAGACAGAATTTGAACCCAGGTTTATACTGTGCTGATCCCTTCTATGCCATCTTTATCAGGTGGCCAAGACTTGAATCCAGGTCTTTTGATTCCCAAGTCCATTGTTTTTTCTACTATTTCAGAAATAGAATTGCTTAGAAGATCTCCTTCTCAATGTCCATCAACCATTCAAACTCTGCACCTCCCAAACTTTCTTCTTTTTTCTTCTTCCCAGAAAGCTTTCTTACCAGTCACAGTCTTACACACACACACACACACACATTACACACCTTTGCATTCTGGGAATATGAACATTTCACAATACAGGCTATGATAGCTTAACAAAGCAGGCACTTTAAAAATGGCACAAAGTAGGCACTTTAAAATGGCACAGAGTAGGCACTTTTAAAATGGCACAGAGTAGGCACTTTAAAAATGCCTGTTGAGTATTCTAGATATGTAAATGTAGAAATTCATAAAATAAGTTCAAAGTGTTCTGAACAACTCAGTTTCCTCTCACATTAAAAGTAAATTCACCCAATCTTAATAGAATGAAGTCCATGCATAAGACTGCCCCCCCCCAGTTTCCTAGTACATAAGAAATAGAAACACCTTCCTAAAATTCAACTTTACAGGGATTATCAATACTATGCATTAGTAAATACACGAGTTAAGGCAGATCAAGTCAACAAGCCTTTATCAAGCATGAACTATATGCCAGCTCCATAGTAACTAAGCCCTGGAAGTGCAAAGACTAAAAGATCAGTCCCTTCCATCAAGGAATTCCTATCTAATGAAGGAGACAACATGTAGACAATTAACTTAGGAGAGGCACTAATGGCTAAAGGATTCAGGAAAAGCTTTTTAATGGAAGGTGGGATTTTAGCTGAGCCTTGCAGGAAGCCAGGAGGCTCAGATGAGGAGGGGGAACATCCCAGGCATGAGGGTGGGGAAGCTATAGAGAACACCTCAAGCTGAGAGATGGAATGTCTTGTTGGTGGAACTTCCAGGAGACTAGAGTCACCAGATCACAGAACGGGTTATAAGGAGTAAGAGGTTTGGAAAGATGCCATTCAGCTCCACTGGTTATCCAGTCCTCTTCCTCCTTCTTGTCTCTGGAAGGCAAATTATCATACTTGGGAAGTGACAAAAAATCCTGCAGCTTCAGCCCTGTCCAGAAAGAGAGGGATGCAATACCCTTTAGAAATGGCACCATTTTATACTCTGGAGGTTCAAGGGAAAGAACAGTCTTTTCAGTGCCCTGTTAGAACCTAGGCACCTTTAGACTGTCCCCAGGATGAATCAACTGGATAAGGCTCATGACTGATCAATCATGAGACTGGAGACATTACTGTCCAGGACTCTGGACCTGCTGCCTTGTGGGACTTTTTGTGGCCTAGGTTTCCCAGTGGAGTGACACATATGGCTTCAGGTCAACATATTATTGGGCAACAGGATGTCAGCCCCAACCTCTCCAGGGACCTGCGTGAGGAGGAAGTTGGTGGTTATAGCCCAAATTAGTTTGTTGTTGGCTAATTTTTTTTCTGTGTTTAAAAAGATCACTCCAGGAACCTTGAAACAGAGGCAAGATCCGGTGCCAATCAGAGGGAGCCCTCTGAAGGGAAGGAAGTGGAATTTAGTTCATGGGGTTTTCTCGTGTGGTCAAGTTGTAGGCAAGTCCCTGGATATGCATATGAGTAGGAGGAGAGAAAAGGAGAAGATGCCTGCTTATCCCCATGTCTCTTTTTTAAAAAATTTTTTTTATTATAGCTTTTTATTTACAAATTATATGCATGGGTAATTTTACAGCATTGACAATTGCCAAACCTTTTGTTCCAATTTTTCCTCTCCTTCCCCCCATGCCCTTCCAAGATGGCAGGTTGACCAATACATGTTAAGTATGTTAAAGCATATATGTCCTAACAGTTATTTTGCTGTACAAAAAGAATCAGATTCTGAAATATTGTACAAATTAGCCTGTGAAGGAAATAAACAATGCAGGCGGACAAAAATAGAGGGATTGGGAATTCTACGAAGTGGTTCATATTCATCTCCCAGAGTTCTTTTGCTGGGTGTAGCTGGTTCAGTTCATTACTGCTCCATTGGAACTGATTTGGTTCATCTCATTATTGAAGAGGGCCGCGTCCATCAGAATTGATCATCATGTAGTATTGTTGTTGAAGTATATAATGATCTCCTGGTCCTGCTTGTTTCACTCAGCATCAGTTCCCACGTCTCTTTTTAACGTCCTTTCCATGAATCCTCTGGGGTTAGGAAGGACATTGCTATTATTATTCCTACTTGTCAAGCTTCTGGGACACTTTAAATGACTTGCTTAGGCTACATGGCAAGTTCAACTCAAACTATTAGGGATCTACGGGAAGAGCTTATTCTGTGCTTACTGCTAAGGAAGCATACTTGAAAAGTAACAGTCCCTACCCTCGTGGAGCTTACACCCTCCTAAGAGGAATATGACATTCACAAGTTAGAATGGAGACTATGAAAGGGACAAAATACTCAAGAAAATCCAGGGGGGTGGGGCTCACTTTTGCTGGGGGAATCAGGGGAGTCCTCCTGGAGCAGGCTTCTCCCAGCTGGGACTTGAAGGAAGAGTGATTCAATGCTTCCTTATTATCTCCAAGTCAAATATAAAATCCTCCTCACAGCCTGGCCCTTCCGTCTCCCCCACGTGCTCTGTGGTTCAGTCTTCCTGGTCTACTGCCGGCTTTTCCCACCTGACCCTCCATCTCCCACTTCCATACTTAGCCCTGGCTGCCCATCATGCTTCAATGCCTTCCTTCAATACCCAACCCAAATCCCCGCTTCTTTCTCCTCTCCCTTCCTCTGCCCTCCATCCCCGGACACCAACCAGAGCTTTCTCTTCTGAAATCACCTTCCATCCCTTAACCTTCTTCTCCTCTGCATCTGCCTGCAAATACCTGATCATTCTCATGTTTTCTCCCCCATTAGAACAAGGGCATCTTGATTATTTTTGCTTTTTCTCATGAGGTCCATGATTTAGATGCTCTCCCACTTTTATTTGTGTCTCTGGGGCTTAGGATAGCAAGGCCTGGTATTGCTTAAGTGCTTAATTAAATGCTTAATAAATTCTTGCTTGATTTTAACTGGTAGTTAAATAGTTAACTGGTAGTGAGAAGAGCTTGTTTCAGGCATGGGGATGGCCTGTGTTAATGAATAGAGGGCAAGATCTGGGGACCCAAGATAGCCACAATGTACTGTAGCTTGTTTAAGGAGAAACTGGGAATTAAGGTCGGAAATACCCATTGGAAATAGGTTATGAAAGGCCTTTGATATGGGACTAAGAGCTTCCATTTGTCCCTGGGACCACCACAGATGCTTGAGCAGGGGAAGTTATGACATTAGTCTTGGACCTTGAAAAGATGACTTTGGCCTCCATATATAGGACAATCTGGAGAGAAGGGAGGCAAAACCTGACTGGAATCCAGGTCTCCTGCCTCTGCACCCTTCTTCAGCACTGTCCCCTGTGCCTGGAATAGACTCTCCAAATCCTCAATTTGGCTGTTGACCTTCCTTCCTTCTTCCAAGATGCTAACTCTGTGACACTTTCTCTGATTCCTTCACTCCAACACTGCCCTCCCCATAATATGTACCTCTCCTAAGCCCTTCTACTCGATTTCATATTGCAGATTTGTCTCAGCTCCCTTATGAGACTCCACAATCAAGAGGGGAGGGTCTGCCATAGTCCTCCCTGTCTCTGAGGGGATGAGTGAAGGACTTGGTCTGAGTTTAGTTGAAATTCATCCTTAAAGCACAAAATAAACACTAGCCATTATTAATGTGAATCCCCTCACTGATTCTTCTCCTGCCCCTTGGGACCAAGCAGAAGTCCAATCTTCCACATAATCACCATCACAGCTTCCTTCACTTCTGTCCTTCCCACTAAACGTTTCCCGTTCTTTTAAGGGACCCTCTTAGGCTTAGATCGCAAGGCCTTTGAACATCCTGTTTGCCTTCCTCTGGACATTTTCCAGCAGAGAGAAGGGCAAGAGAATTTCTCTTTGAACTATGTTTCATGATTTCTTTTGCTTTTATTTTTGTGTAAATGGTTTGCTTCCTGGTTCTCTGCATTGCCCATAGTGGTCAGAGTGCCTAACTATGGCCTCTAATTTAAGCTCCTTTCAGTGGTCACTAGCCCCTTTCTGGCTGTTTTTAACTGTCCTTCTAAGAAGTCATATAAAAACAGGTTTTATCGTGTGCATAATTAGCTCTTGCCTTCTCAGAGCTCCATGAGAGCATTTAATTATTTTCAGTCTTTTCTGTGGCACTTTAGACAAGCCGAGACTTAGAAAACTAATTGGCAATCTTGGTGCCTTCGGAAAGCAGCATAAAACATTACTTTATCTTGGTTGTGTGTATGATGAGAGCTGGACATCCTCAGATACCATGAGGTCCCTGGTTGGAGAGGCTGCCATGAGGTAGGGACAGGGGGAGAAGGATTTAAAGAGGCGTGCTTTCTATGGCTCTAAAGAACTGAAAGTGTAGTGAATTGCCCTCCAAATGTCAGCATCCTAGTGCAACACCCAGATGGCCCCTCCTGAGTTTTAGTGCTGTAGAGAGTCAGTCAGGGTAGAATCTCCTCGTTCTGTTTTAGCATCCAGAAAAGTGATCGCAAAGTCTAGAACTTCATTTATCTTTTATGAGTCTAGCTCTGGTGACTGGAGACTCTTGAGTGTATCGCAAAACAATAAGAAGAGGGGAAAACATAAAACATTTAAAGAATTAGGGAACTGAAAATGCTCAGACTCTTGGATTACCTGAGGATATGAGAATCAGACGGTGACTGAGAAGAGATATAGGAAAGGACGAAGACATTCTGAAGAAATATTAGATGAAAATTATAAATTGAATATTGAGAATGGTGAATGTGGAGGGATCAAAGATGATTCGATAGTGTCACATCACTCTACCTCTCAGTGCCTCAGTTTACCCATCTGTAAATCAGAGATATTCATGGACTTGTTGTAAGGCCAGTGCTTTGTAAACTGTAAAGACACTTTTAAATTCAAACAAATATTAAGTGTCCACATACTTGACACAGAGGAACTATTATTATCTCAGTGACTGGGAAGAGAGTTCATATTACCAGTTGAGATGAGGAAGTTGGGGAGAAGCTGGTTGGGAAAAGATGATGAGTTTGCTTTTGGACATGCTGAGTTCTGTTTCCTTTTTGGGATGTTCTCTGTGAACAGCTGGAAATTCAGGACTGGAGTTTGGGTAAAAAAGATAGGACTGGAGACGTGGGAGCTGTCAGTGCATGGATACTAGATAAAGTCATAAAAATGAATAAATGAGCTAAGGAGAGAAGAACAGGAAGCTAGAGATGGTAACTGGGAGTCCAGGGGGTAGAAAAGCTTTGTATGGACATGGTAGAAATGAGAACCCATAAGTGGGAATTGTTCATTTGAGCAAAAGAATTCAGGAGAACTTGGAGTCACATACAAAAGTCAGTCTATCCTGTACATGAACTGATGCTGAGAGAAGGGACCAGAACCAAGAGAACATTGTACACGGCAACAACAAGATTACGTGATGATCAACTGTGATGCACAGGGTTCTTTTCAACAGGAAGGTGATTCAAGGCAATTCCAATCGACTTGGGAGGGAGAGATCCCTCTGCATCCAGAAAGGACTGTGGGGACTGAATATGGATGACCACATAGTATTTTCACCTTTTTTGTTTTGTGCTTGCTTTATTTTCTCATTTTTTCCCTTTTTGATCTGATTTTTCTTGAACATCATGATAAATGTGGAAATATGTTTTGAAGAATTGCACAGGTTTGACCTATATTGAATTGCTTGCTGTCTAAGGAGGGGGTGGAAGAAAGGGAAGGAGAAAAAAATGGAACACAAGGTTTTATAAGAATGGCTGAAAATTATCTTTGCATGTATTTAGAAAAATAAAAAAACTATTAAAAAAAAAAGTCAGTCTGGCCTCCGGAAGGAAGGCAGAAAATAAGCATCTATTAATCTCCTATTATGTGGCCAGTTTTATGTTAAATACACCACAAATAGTATGTCATTTGATCATTATAGCAGTTCTGGGAGGTAACAGTTATTATTATCCCCATTTTACAAATAAAAAATTGAGGCAAAGAAGAAACTGAAAAGTGCTCTTATTTCCATTTTACAGATGAGGAAACTGAGGTAAACAGATTTCTCCAGGGTCACTCAGTTAGTAAGTGTCTGAAACCAGATTGGAAATCAGGCTTTTCTGATTCAGGTCCAGTTCTCTATCCACTGTACCATCCAGTTTTCTGGAAGGGAGAGTGGTCTGATTTATGCTTTTCTTGTCTACTCCGTAACCTTTTCATTGTATCTTCTCCCAAAGACCCATCCTCCCCTCCACCCTCCTAAGGGAAGGAGCTGACAGAACACCATATCTGGGAAGTGTCACCCCAGGAAGAAAATTCCCCTAAAACTCTCCAATATTAACTCCTCAAAATAAGTCCCAGTTCTACCCTAGTGAAGGTTCCAAGAGTAGATAAGTTGAGTCTCTAATGGGAAAGAAAGGCAAAAAAATTGAGACCAGAGATTGAAACTTGTAGGATCACAGACTGAGAGCTGGAGGGAGCTATAGAAATGATCCAGAGCAACCTTCTCACTTCATGAAGGAGAGAAAACCAACTTGTCTTGGATTACATTACAATTGGATTAGAAATTACATTGATAACACTTTATGGCATATGGAGCACTGCATTCATGGCAAGCCTGTGAGGTAGATGTAATGGCACGAATATCTGCCCCATTTGTAAAATGAGGAAGCAGGGAGTGAGAGAAGAAATGATTTGTCAAAGATCACATGATCCCAACTCAGGGTTGGGACCTGGACCCAGGTCTCCTGCTAGAAATCTCGTTCCCCTTTCACTATATCATATTCAATCAATTGATGGATCAGTAAGAATCTAAGGATCAAAAAGACAAAAGTTCTGTAACTATTTCCCTCAAAGATCTTGCATTCTCCAGGGTGGAAAGAAGAGGAGCAGGATGCACTATATTCATAGAGCAGAAAGCAGAGCACGTACACAAAATATACATGAAGTGATGGGCTGGGTATGTATGTACTAAAACCTGGGCAATCAGAGAGGACTCCCTGAAGAAGTGGTACTTGAGTTGAACCTTGAAGGGAGCCAAGGATTCCAAGAGTTGAAGGTGAGGAAGAGGAGCAGTCCAAGAATGAAGGATAGCCTCGGCTTATGGAAGGATGAAAGGAGGGACAGTATGCGAGACAATTTGCCGGAGGTTTAGGCACCTGAGCAGCCTGGGATGATGGGCTGGAGTCAGACTACCAATGGGCTTCTGGGTGAAAACTCTTCAGTTTTATTCTGCATTTTATTCTGGGGAACAAATGGGGAGCTTCCTGTTGGAGCTTCTTGACCTATGCCATAGGAGCATCACTGGGGGGACTGTGTGGAGGAGGCTGGTTTAGAGAGTGGAGGCAGGGAGATCCAGGAGGAGACTGCTGCAATTGTCAGGGAGTGAGGTGGTGGTATCTTGAGCTGATGTGGTTTGCAAAGGGCCTGTTCTCACAATGCAAAATATAGAAATGGTCACTCTATTTCCTGTCTTTCTGTTCACTAATCAATGGCTTGAAAGCTGAGACAGGAACAGCTCCAATGGTGACCACTAGGTCGATCTTGGGCCACTTGAAAGAAAGGTCTTAGTTAAGAGGGGGCTCAGAAAGTCAGCAAGCAAGGTGCCGGAAGGACTTTGAGCTAGTCTAGTGAGGCTCTTAATTAGCTGTTGATGGCTGTATTTATGGGATTATTGTATCTGGCTGTTATTTAATAATAATAACAGCTAACATTTATATGGCACTCACCATGTGCCAGGCACTCTGCTAAGTGCTTTACCAAGTATTTCATTTGATCTTGATAGCAACCCTGGCAGGGAGGTACTGTTATTATCTCCATTTTATGGATCAGGAAAGTGAGGCAAAACCAGGTTAAGTGACTTACCTAGAGTCACATAGCTAGTTAATGTGCAAGGTCATTCTTGACTTCAGGACCAGGGTACTATACTCTGAGCTGCCTACTTGTTTTTTGTATCTACTGTCACTAATGCAACTTCCTTCCCTCTTCTTAGCTGATCCTACAAATTGCCTTGGAGACCAGATAATCTCGCTTGTTAGAAGTGTGTATGTAGCCTTAGAGCAAATTGGAGCTGAGATTGAAGAAAATCAAAACCTGCTTCCCATGTAGGAGTCAAGGTGCTGAAGGAACAGAAAGGTGCAGAGCAAATACCCCTCCTTGGTTGCCAAGTGAGCTATTATTTCCTGTTCTGCCTCTACTTAGCTAAAAGCAGAAAGGGAGAGAGGAAAAAAGAGGAAGGTGAAGAGGAAGAAGAGGAAGGTGAAAAAAGGGAAGGGACTCTTGCTTTTTGAAGAAATGTTCCTCTCAAATCACCCAAAACAGCATCATCCAATTAGGATTCAATTCAGTCTAATTCATTCTGAATATTTATGGAACACATATTGTATAGGCAGGCTTGTGCTTGACTATACTGAGGGGGAATCAGGAAAAGGAGGAAGTCTTGGGACCACCACTGGGGAATAAGACTCCCACAAAAATCTTCTCTGAGAAGTAGCAATTTCACTCTCAATGGAGAGCTCCAAGCAGAGGCTAAGTGGAGGGGGTTAGATCCCCTGTAAGGTCCCTTCCAACTCTGAACTTCCATGAGTTTATGACCTGGAAAACAGAGAAAGCTGCAGACTAGTGTGAGACCAGATGAGTGCTAGATTCTGATCAAAAGGAGGACATGAAAAGTAGAATTTTATAGTTGAATTGGAAGAGAAACACATCATTAGCAAGCTCAATGTCTGTGGGGCAGTGCTTCATCCCATTCAGTTTCTCCATCTGTGACAAGGTTACACTACATCCCTTTCATGGTCTCTTCTAGCCAACATTCTGTGTTCTAGGTTCTTAGTTCTCTCTCTTTTTCCATCCCAAGACTATTGAAATTATCTTGAATCATTGCATTGCTGAGAAGAGCCAAGTTCATCACAGTTGATCATTATATAGTCTTGCTGTCCCTGTTTACAACATTTTCCTGGTTCTATTCACTTTATTGTGCATTAGTTCATGTAAATCTTTCCAGGCTTTTCTGAAATCAGCTCATTTGGAATTATGTTCAAAAAGTTACCACACTGTGCATACCCTTTGACCCAGAAGTATTTCTACTGGGCTCATATCCCACAGATATCTTAAAGAAGGGAAAAGGACCCACATGTGCAAAAATGTTTGTGGCAGCCCTTTTTGTAGTGGCTAGAAACGAAATTGAATGGATGCCCATTGGTTGGAGAATGGCTGAATAAATTGTGGTATATGAATGTTATGGAATATTATTGTTCTGTAAGAAATGACCAACAGGATGATTTCAGAAAGGCCTGGAGAGATTTACATGAACTAAGGCTGAGTGAAATGAGCAGAACCAGGAAATCATTATACATGGCAACAACAAGACTATACAACGATTAATTCTGATGGACGTGGCTCTCTTCAAGAATGAGATGATTCAAACCAGTTTCAAATGCTCAATAAAGAAGAAAATCAGCTACACCCAGAAAGAGAACTATGGGAAATGAATGTAGACCACAGCATAGCATTTCCACTCTTTCTGTTATTGTTTGCCTGCATTTTTGTTTTCCTTCTCAGGTTTTTTTCTTTCTTTCTAGATCCTTTCCTTATGCAGCAAGATAATTGTATAAATATGTGTGTGTGTGTGTGTGTGTGTGTGTGTGTACATATATACACTGGAAAACTGAAAAACAGTATGACAAAAACTAAGTATAGATCAACATCTCACATTGTATAGCAAGATAAAGTCAAAATGGGTACGTGATTTACCCATAAAGGGTGATATCATAAGGAAAATAGGACAGCATGAATAATTTATCTGTCAGATCTATGAATAAAGAAAGACTTTAGAACCAAAGGAAATAGGAAAGCATTGCAATATATATATATATATATATATATATATATATATATTGTATTTAACATATACTTTAACATATTTAACATGTGGTGGACTACCTGCCATCTAGGGGAGAGAGCGAGGGGAAAGAGGGGAAAAGTTGGAACAGAAAATTTTGCAAGGGTTAATGTTGAAAAATTAGCCATGCATATATTTTGTAAATAAAAAGCTATAATAATAAAAAAGAAATCAGCCTGCTTATCATTTCTTATAGAATAATAATATTCCATTACATTCATATGTCATAACTTATTCAGAAATTCCCCAATTAATAGGCATCCACTCAATTACCGTTCTTTGCCATTACAAATTGTTTTAATTAGCATTAAAGTTGTTTTAAGTTAATTAAAGTAAATTAGCATTAAAGTTGTTTTAATTAGCATGTCTCCAACAAGTAGTTGTTGGACAAGTAGAACATTTTTTCATATAATTATAGATAGCATTGATTTCTTTGTATGAAAACTGCCTGTTCATATTCTTTCATCATTTATCAGTTAAGGAATGACTTATATTTTTATTAGTTTGACTAAGTTCTCCATATATTTGAGAAATGAGGCCTTTATCAGAAATACTTGTTGCAAAAACTTCTCTCCGTTTTTGTTTTCCCTTTAATTTTGGTTGCATTGATTTTGTTCATGCAAACACTTTTTAATTTTCAAAATGATCTTATATTTTGCAATGCTTTCCTATTTCCTTTGGTTCTAAATTCTTTCTTTATTCATAGATCTGACAGATAAATTATTCATGCTGTCCTATTTTGCTTATGATATCACCCTTTATGGGTAAATCACGTACCCATTTTGACTTTATCTTGCTATACAATGTGAGATGTTGATCTATACTTAGTTTTTGTCATACTGTTTTTCAGTTTTCCAGTATTTTTTGTCAAAATGGTGAATTTTTGTTTCAAAAGCTTCAACAAGCATTTATTGAATAGTAAATACATTATTAAATATTAAATATTTACTGGAATAAAAATTCCAAGCATTGTGTTAAGGGAATATGGAAAAAGGTAGAAACAACTCCTTTCTTTAAGGAGCTCACCTTCTAATGAAAGGACAACATAAAAATAACTGGATACATATCAGGTAGATATTGGTAGATGGAAGGTAATCTCAAAAGGAAAGAAACTAGAATGTGGAAGAACTGGAAAAAGTTTTCTAGAGAGGGTGAGATTTGAGATGAATCTTAAAGAAAGCCTGGGACTCACAGGCAGAAGTGGGGTAGAGAGCATCTCAAGAATTTCAGCCAATGAAAACCCAGAGTTGGGAAATGGGGCATTGTATACAAGGAACAACAAATGGACTAGTATAAATAGATCATGGAATTCATGGAGGAAAATAAAGTCTAAGAGAATCGAATAAGCAGGTTGTGAAGAACTTGAAATACCAGAGGATTTTATATTTGATAGTAGGTAGTAGAACATTTCTGGATAACTGTCTTTTGGGATAGAGGGACTTGTATAGCTCAATGAAACTAGAAGTTCTGTTGTATAGGGTTGCCAAAGATAGACAAGTTATAGTGAAGAGTTCTGATAAAAGGTGACCTGGTGGGGAATGAATTGGTAAAACACTCCAGTACCTTTGCCAAGAAAATTCCATGTACAGTACTAAAATGTTAAAAGAAGTGACATTGGAAGATGAGCCCCTCAAGCCAGAAGGTGAACAATATGCTACTGGGGAAGAACTGACCTGACCACAAATAGTTCCAGTATTAATGAAGTATCTGGGCTGAAAGGAAACTCAACTGTGAATGCATCTGGTGACAAAAAGGAAGTCTGATTCTGTAACGATTAATATTGCATAGGAACCTGGAATGTAATACCTATGGACCGAGGTAAGGTGGATAAGGGTCAAAAAGAAGACGGAAAGATTAAATAAATATTGACATCTACATGTCAGTGAACTTAAATGGAAAGAAAGATGAGATGATCATCACATATACTGTGATGGGAAAAATCCCTTAGAAGACACAGAATGGACCTCATAGTCAATAAAAGGGTGAGGAAAGCAGGGTTGGGGTACAATCTGAAAAAAAACTCAAAAAAATTGATAGTAATACAACTATATTCTTCAACCAAAGTGGCCAAAATTGCCCAGTTCTATGAAGGCCTATGACATCTAGAAATAACTAGACTATATGGATACGATCTAAATGACATCCTTATTAATATGAAGTAGAGATGATGAATGGATTTAAGGGATTAGATCTGGTAGATAGAGTGCCAGAAGAACTATGGACAGAGGTTTGCAATATTGTATAGGAGGTTGCAACAAAATATGAAGAAAGCAAATTGGCTGTCTGTTGAGGCTTTAAGAATAAATAACTGAGGAAGGAAGGAAAGAGAAAGTGAAAGATATATTTAAATGAATGCAAAATTCTGGAAAATAGCAAGAATAAGAAGATTTCTTAAACGAACAATGCAAAGAAATAGAAGAAAACAAAAGAGTAGAAAAAACGAGATTTTTTAAAAAGAAAATTAGAGGTATCAAGGGAAAGTTGCATGAAAAACTGAGCATGATAAAAGACAAAAATGGTAGGGATTTAACAGAAGTGGATGAAATTAAGAAGAGGTGACAAGAATATACCAAAGAACTATATAAGAAAAATCTTAACCCAATGATGTAGTTACTGATCTAGAGCCAGATATCCTGGAGAATAAGAGGTAAGTGGGCCTTAGGAAGCTTTGTTAATGATAAGGCTAGTAAGGATGATGGAAAATCCAGCCAAGCTATTTTAAATCCTAAAAGATGATGCTGTTAAAGTGCCGAACATTCAAAATACCAGCAAATTTGGAAACAAAACAGTGGCCACTGGATTGGAAAAGATAAGTTTATATCCCAATCCTAAAGAAGGGGAATGCCAAAGAATGTTCAAATTACTGAACAACTGCACTTATTTCATAAGCCAAGAAAATTATACTTAAGGTTCTGCAAGCTAAGTTTCAGCAGTATGTGTATTGAGAATGACCAGAAGAATAAGCTAATTTATTTTCTTTTTAAAAAATAGCTTTTTATTCTTCAAAAATACACGCAAAGACAGTTTTCAACATTAACCCTTGCAAAACTTTGTGTTCCAAATTTTTCTTCCTCTCTCCTCTCCTCCTTCCCCCTCCCCTAGACAATAAGGAACCAATATAGGTTAAACATATGCAAATTTTCTAAACATATTTCCACATTTATCATGCTGCACAAAATAATCAAATCAAAAAGAAAAAAATGAGAAAAAAAAAAACAAGCAAGCAAATGACAACAATAACAACAACAGCAAAAGGTGAAAATGTTGTACTCCTCATTCAGTCCCTATAGTCCTCTCTCTGAATGCAGATGACTCTCTCCACAAGTCTATTTCATTGAATCATTTCATCATTGAAAATAGCCAAGTCTTGGGATAGTTTAGGTGGCACAATGGATAAATCACCAGCCCTAAAGTCAGGAGGACCTGAGTTCAAATCTGGTCTCAGACACTTAACATTTCCTAACTATGTGACCCTGGGCAAGTCACTTAACCCCAACTGCCTCAGCAAAAAGAGAGAAAGAATATAGCCAAACTTATCACAATTGATCATCACATAATCTTATTGTTCCTATGAACAATGTTCACTTCATTTAGCATCAGTTCATATAAGTCTCTCAGGGTCTTTCTGAAATCATCCTGCTGATCATTTCTTACAGAACAATAATATTCCATAACATTATATACCATACCTTATTCAGCTATTCCCCAACTGATGAGCATCCACTGAGTTTCCATTTCCTTGCCACTACAAAATGGGCTGAGAGTAGGCTGATTTTCAAAGATGCAGAGGAACTAGAGACCAAATTGCCAACATTTGCTGGATTATGAAGAAATCAAGAGAGTTCCAGAAAAAAAGCACCTGCTTCTTTTTTATTGATTACATTAAAACCTTTGACTATGTGGATCACAACAAAATGTGGAAAGTTCTCAGAGTTGAAAGTACCAGATCATCTTACTGATCTTCTGAGAAACCTGTATGCAGGCCAAGAAGCAATAATTAGAACTGAATGTGGAACAACTAAATGGTTTAAGATTGGAAAAGAGGTTTGACAAAGATATATTATCATCTTATTTATTTAACTTATATTCAGAGCACATTGTATGAAATGCTAGGCTAAATAAATCAAAAGCTGGAATTAAAGGTTGCCAGGGGAAATAACAACAATTTTAGATATGTAGATGATACTACTCTGATGGTAGAAAGTGAAGATGAATTAAGAAGCTTCTTAATGAGAGTGAAAGAGAAGCATATAAAAGCTGGCTTGAAGCTTAACATCCAAACCCCTTCCCCCCCCAAACCCTAAAATCTTGGTCCCTTCACTTCCTGGCAAAAGCAGTGAGGGAAAAGTAATGGAGCAGTGTCAGATTTTATATTTTTGGGCACAAAGATTATTGCAGATGGTAACTGCAACCATGAAATTAAAAGAAGCTTAATCTTTGGAAGGAAGTAAATCTGGATAGCACAGAGGTACCACCTTGCCAGCAAAGATCTATATAGTCATAGTTATGGTTTTTCCATATGGTTTTCCAGGATGTGAGAATTAGACTACAAGGAAAGCTGAGCGCTGCAGAATTGATGCTTTTGAATTAAGGCTCTAGAGAACACTTTTGAGAATCTCTTCGATATCAAGGAGATAAAATTATTCAGTACTTAAAAGAAATTAATGCAGGCTCATTGGAATACTTTAGTCACATAATGAAAATATGGGACTCATTGGAAAAGACCTTGATATTGGGAAAAACTGAAGCAAAAGTAAAAGGAGATGACAGAAGATGAGATGGACAGATGGTGTCATAGGAAGACCAAATATGAGCTTGGACAGATTTCAGGAAATGCTGGAGAACAGAAGATCCTGTTGTGTTATGGTTGATGGGAACATAACTCAACAACAAGAACAACAAAGTTAAAAAAGAACCAGTGTAATTTGTTGAGTTTAGGAGTGAGGGGAATTGACACAGGCAGACTTAAATTTTAAGAAAATCTGTTTGACAGCTAAGTGGAGGATGGTGGGGAGTAGGGATAGACTTGCAGGGGGAAAACCAGTATGGAAAAAAAAAACTATTGGAGTAAATAGTCAAGATAGGAGATGATGAGGCCATGAACTAGGAGAAAGGGATATAGATGAAAGATGTCGTGAAGATAGAATGATAAGATTCAACAACAGTTTGGATACATAGGGGAGCAAGAATGAGAAGCTGAGGGAGACATTGATGTCACAAGCCTGGGAGTATGGTCACTATTCCAACTCCTACTAAGTAGACAAAAGGGTCAAAGTCAAGGATGCTGGGTAGGATTCTACAACTGATTTAGCCAAGCAGAATGGAAAACTCACCTAATGGTAAGGTCATCATCTTGACTTCTCCGTCCCTCTCACCTTCCCCCCACGTCCAATCTGTTACCAAATCTTTAAATTTAAGATTTAGTCTTTGTAAAATCGCTCAAATATGCCTTCTCTCCTCTGCACTGCCAGCCCCTGGTCCAGACCTTCCCCATTTCATTTCTGGACTTTAGCAATAGACTGCTACTTGGTTTCCTTACTACTTTAATTCATCCTTCACTCAGCTATCAAATTGATCTTCCTGACCACCTGTACCTACTCTTTGACTCAACAGTACTGTTAGTAGGTCTATGTCCCAAAGAGATCATAAAAAGGAAAAAGGACTTACATGTACAAAAATATTTATACTGGTGCCAAAATACTAGAAACTGAGGGAACGCCCATCAATTGAGAATGCTGAACAAGCAATGGCATATGAATGTAATGGAATACTATTGTGCAATAAGAAATGAGAAAGAGGCAGATTTCACAAAAGCCTGCAAAGACCTGTACAAACTGATGCAAAGTGAAATGAGAGAACGAGGAAAAGATTGTACACAGGATTAGTAACATTGTGCCTGATCAACTATGACTGACTCAGCTCTTTTAGCAACACAATATCCATGTCAAGTTCAAAGAATTCATGAAGGAAAATGCTATCCATAACCAGATAAAGAACTGATGGCTTCTGAATATAGATTGAAGTGGATTTTGTTTTCATTTAACTTTATTCTTTCTTGTGTTTTTTCCCTTTTGATCTTTTTTTCCTTTAACAACTATGATTAATATGGAAATATTTTTATATGATAGCACATGTGCAAACTATATTAAAATGCCTACCATTTTTGGAAGGAGGGGGAAAAGGGAAAGGAAGGAAAAAATTTGGAACTCAAAATCTTGTAATGACAGATACTAAGTTTTTTTCTTGACATGTAACTGGGGGAAAATAAAATACTATTAAAAAAAAAAGCCAATAGCTCCTATCACAGCCAGGTTCTATATAAAACCCCCATTTGGCTTATAAAATCCTTTATGACCTGACCCTTCTTGACACTTCCAGTTTTCTTACACCTCAATTTTCCCCTCTCTACCCCCACCACTTATTCTGCCATCCATTGACACTGACCTCCTTGCTGCTCTTTGACTAAAATACTGCAAACCCCAACTCTTGGAATTTTCACAGACTTTCTCCCATGCCTGGAATTTTCTCCATATTCATATCCATCTTTTGGCTTTGCTTGCTTCCTTTAAAACTCAACTCAAATTCCACTTTCTACAAGAAATCTTTCCCAATCCTCTTAACAAAGGGAAGTCCCTTCCCTCTGTTGATTATTTTCCATTTATCCTATATGTAGTTTGTCTACATGCTGTTTGCAAAGTTGCTTGCATGTTTTTTTTCCTTTAGTGGAATACATGCTTCTTGAGAACATGGATGATTTTTATTATCTTTTTATTTTTTATATTTATTATATTTCCAGTGTAGTAGGCTCTTTGTAAATCCTTGTTGATTTGACTTTACTTGACTCTCTGTTGCCTCCAGAGCTGCTCAAATATCTGCTCTTAATACCCAAATACCTAAGCATCTACTATCATGAAGTACTCAAGAGCCTACTATTAACTAATAACAGGTACTTAATAACTGCTTCTTGGTGGTTTATCTGATGATTCTAATTTGTTACAGCTGCTTACCATAAACCTCTGTTTAGAGATGTTTTCAAATCTTTTTTTCAATTTAGTGATAGCTGATCTTTATAATTTTGTTAATTCACTTTTGATTTTATGGTCGTAGTTTCCTTTCAATTTACATTGTTGTAGTTATTATGTGTGTAATTTTCTTTACTCTATTCGATTCACTCTACATCATTTCATATAGAACCTTTCATGCTTCTCCACATTCATCACATACATCTTTTCTTCAGCACAGTAATATTCCTTTACATTCATCATTGCAATTTGCTTAGCCATTTCTCAATCAATAGTATCTACTTTGTTTCCAATTCTTTGCTGTTATAAAATATGCAGTCACTAATATTTTAATGCATTTAGGGGATTTCTTCTTATTGATGGCTTCCTTAAAGTATAAACCCAGTCAGGGAATCTCTGGTTCAAAGAGATGAACATATTAGTCACTTTATTTGCATAATTCTAAATTGCTTTCCAATTGCTTCATCAACAATGTATTAGTGTGCCTATCTTTTCCAGTTCTTTCAAAACAGTGCAATTTTGGGCCATCTTTGTCAATTTGTAGGGTATCAGGTAAAACAGCATGATTGTTTTGATTTGCATTTCTTTTATTATTGGTGATTTAGAGCATTCTTTCATACAGTTGTTAATATTTGTTTATATATTAAATTACTTGCTGTCTAGAGGAAGGGGATTGGGGAAGGGAGGAAGAAAAATTTGGAATATAAGATTTTTCAAGGGTGAATGTTGAAACTATCTTTGCATGTATTTTGAAAATAAAAAGCTAATTTTAAAAATAAAGAACTCTTTATGTCCTTTGGCCATTTATCTATTAAATGGATATTAGTTTTACATTTATTGATTGATTATATATCTTGGACACAAAACTTTTATAAGAAAGTAATATAAAAATTTCCCCCCCCCAATGACCACTTCTCTTCTTATCCTTAGTACATTTATCTTGTCTGTGTAAAAGCTTTTCAGTTTCAAGTAAAGTATCTATTCAAAAAATAGATAACTAACTTTACCTATTGTAATTGTCTCTATCTCTTGTTTGATTAAGAATACATCTCCCACCCATAGGTGAAAGAGGTATATGATCTCTTTATCTTCTAATTTTTTTAATACTGTAATCATTTATATTAAGGTCAAGGATGTATTTAGAGGGATACATTCGTATTGTGGAATACAATATATTGTTCTAAACCTAATTTCTGCTAAAATGCTTTCCAGTTTTCATAGCATTTTTTTTTATGAAATAGGGAGGGTTTTCCTTAAGTAGTGTATGTTTCCTACTTTGTCAAATACTGAATTACTGAGTTCTATTGTTTCTGATTTTCTCTTGTCTAGTCTATCTCTCTATTCTTTAACCAGTACCAACCAGTTTTGACGACTACTGCTTTATAATATAGTTTGAGGAATGTAAATGCTTTTCCCCCTTTGTTCTTCTTTCCATCATTTTCTTTGATATTATAGACATTTTAAAAATAAAATTTATTATTTTTTCAAGTTTCACAAAATGTTACCTTGGTAGTTTGATTGGTATAACATTAAAAGTGTAGCCTAAGTATGAGTCCTGAATATTTTTCCAGGTATTTAAGCTGTTCATGATTTCTTCTTCCTCTCCCAGGGTCATACTGCTAGTAAGCGTTAAGTGTCTGCATGTGAACTCAGGTCTTCCTGATTCCAGGGCTGTTGCTCTATCCATTGCATCACCCAGTCATTCCTCTTTATTTCTTTAAGGAAGATTTTGTAACTTTGTTTTTTGTAACTGAAACTTTGTAATTAAATCTATGAAGATCTTTGACGTTTTTTGGTAAATTGATCCCCAAATATTTTATGTATTTTGTAGTTACTTGAAATGAAATTTCACATTCTATTTTTGCTTCTTGCGTTCTATAATTATTAAATAGAAAAGCTGTCCATTTTGAGGGTTTATTTTGTAGCCTACAACTTTGCAAAGACTATTATTTTTGTATCTTTGCTGATTCACTAGGATTTTCTAAGTAAACCAACATATATCACCAGCAAATTGGGATAGTTTTATTTCTTCTTTACATATCGTTATGCCTTTAGTTCCTTTTTCTTGTCTTTTTGCTCTTGCTAGCATTTCCAGGACTAATCAAACAATTGTGGGGAGAGTGAGTATCCTTGTTTCACTCCCACTAGTGCCCAACAACAACCATATGAGGTCAGTAGGGTACATAACATTTTTTTCCATTTGTGTACAGGAAAACTAAGATTCAGAGAGTTTAGGCGCCTTGTCCATGGTTACACAGCTAGCAAAGTCTCAGAATCAGGACTCAGACCCAATTCTTTCACCAGGACATGCTTCCTCCCAGAACACAACCACTTGAAAGGGACCTTAAAGGTACCATCTCTTTTTACAAATGAGTAAGGCAAGTCATTCTTTGGGGGGCATTTGTAAAATGAGAAGATCCTGGTTAGATGGCCTCTGGAGTCTCTCCCAACTCCAAATCTGTGATCTGGTTCCAAATGAATGGCTGTGTAGCTGAGATTTAGATGCTTTTTTTCCTCAGGATTTGGAGAAGAGGAAAGGTCCTAGTTGTGTGTAGTAAAGGTACTATCACAGTAAATGTCATGTAACTAATAAATGATAGGATTAGAAGCCAGGATGACACTTTATGTGGATAAGAAAACTGAGGCTGAGAAAAGAAAAAATGAGTGATTCCCACAGAGCCATACCTCTTGCTTCCAAATTCAAGGCTTTCTCCAAAACCTAGGGAATTAGTCTAGAAGTTTTCCCTTCTATAGTGGAAAGAACACTGATTTGGTGACAAAGGATATCCCACCTTGTTTCTTGTGTAACTTTGGCCAAGCCAGTATCTCTCTTTGAGAGGTAGAGGGAGGTGCTAAACTTTCCCTATAATCACTGAGGAAACTGAGGCAAGCAGAGACTAAATGACAACCAAGATCATATAACTAATAAGTACCTGAGTCTAGATTTGAACTCAGATCTTCCTGACTCCAAACCTAATGATCTATCTCCTGTATTACCTACTGCTCAATGTCTGAACCTTCATGCTTTCATTTGTACAATGGCAGAGCTGGTACAAATGACTCTTGGATTCTTACAATTCTAAACCATAATATAATGAGGATGTGATTTTTAAAAGCATGATTATAATATGTATATGTATATAATCAATCAGCCTATCAGCTAATATTTACTGAGCAGCTTGTCTATGTCCAGCCAGCCCATTGGGGATACCAAAGATATAGAAAACATGACCCTTGAGATCATGAAACCTACAGTCTCTTCAATACACACACACACACACACACACACACACACACACACACACACACCCCTAGGAGGAAAATACCAAACAAGGGGCAGGAGTTGTGGCCACCCATTGTGACCAAATCAGAGCTGAACACACCAGGTAAAATGTCATCCATCCAAAGTCATCAACACTGGCCATACTCAAGAATGGAGGCCAGCAGGCATCCCACCCTCAGTGATACCCAATAACAACACCCATTCATAACAACCTCCATGACCCATTCCTCAAAGTACAAGAATAAACTGTTCTGAGGCACAAACCCCCAGCATCCTCTGAATCATACAGCCCAGCTGCCACCTCACACTCCAGTCCTTTCATGATCTTTATAGCTTTTTCCCTCTTGAAATTACTTTGTAGAGGCATTTAGGTAGCTCAAAGCCTTTCACAATCCCTACCACAGTAAGATGGTTCAGTGGATAGAATTAGGAAGATCTGATCAGCTTTAGACACTTACTAGATATGTGGGCATGTCACTTAACCCTGATTATGTCAAGGAAAAAAAAAAGAAATTATGTTGTATATACTTTGCTTTTGTTTATCAGTATCCATGGATATTTTCTTCCCCTACCATTGTAAATTCCTTGAACATAGAGATTTTATAACACCAGCTCCCAGTTCATTACCTTGTAATCCAATTGAATAAGCATTTTTAAGGGTCATTATGTGCTGGACACTGTGTTACGGAGCAGAGTAAACAGATGTTTTAGACAATAAAGTCTGGAATACTTTTGAGAGATGCGTTGTACAAGGATGATTATCCCATTTTATTAATGAAGAAACTGGGGTTCAGGTGGGATAGGGTGATTTTGGCACATCTAGGAAGTGGCAGAGCCAAGGCTCAGACAGAGATTTGACTCCAATTTCAGCATGCTCTCTATTATCCCACACTGTCTCTCAAAGAAGACCTGGCTATGTGTATGATTCAGCACGAAAATTGGAGCCTAGGCATCTCAGCAGGGGGCAAAGATATAAGCTTTAGAAGGTACCTTCATCACAACCCTTCCCCCTTCCTTCCCCCTTAATTCCACTGCTTGCAACCCCACAGTTTGCCCTCCTTCCAGGAAAGGTTTAATAGTTAGTTGGTATATTGATGCTAGACAGCCCTTAAGATGTTATTGCAATTACAGAGGGCTCTGTGACTCATTTCCATAAATTATTAACAACAAGCCATTCATCATAAGTACTTTGGAGATGCTGAATTCTTGATTTATATCTTTATAGGAGCTTTACTTACTATATGGCACATGGATGAAATATGTATCTTTTCAGCAGGGAGGAGAAAAGCTTCATCAGTGCTTCTCCAGTGGGGTGCTAGAGTTGGAAGGAGCCCCAAAAGATTATCTAGACCAACCCTCCAATTTTATATATGAGGAAACTGACACCTAGAGATGGGTGACTTTTTCTAAGTTATTCCTCTCTTTCTATTATAAAGTGGAATGACTTGTCCAAGATCACACTAAAGTGACCCAGCAGGGATTCTAAGACAGGTCTTGAATCCAGAGCTTAGTCTCTTTCTGGCACTGATCAAAATATAGGCTAGGACAGGATCAAGCATTATTGACATAGTTCCAACTGAATATCATTTGACGTCTCCCTGATTGCCTCAATTCTTGAGGTTCCCCATTTGAGTTCTCTCTCCCTTTAATAACTTCAGCTCTCTCTTTTTTTTTTTTTGTCTTTGTTGCCCCTTCTGGATCTTCAGATAACTACTGATTCCTCTTTATTTCAAAACAAACTTTAGTTCTCCTTTCCCAAACGCAGCACCAGGCTGGCCCTCTTGAGCAGATTCATGCCAATAACAACAATACCACTGGACCACTCCAAGTTTTAGCAGTTTCTTCCAGCTGAGTACTCATGGGAATTGGGAGAATAGATTGTTAAATTTTCAGAGTGATTGCCTCAGAAATGGCAAATGCTCTAAGTCAAGGCTTGATTCTTCTGTTGAGTGTCTAGAATTAAGAAAGTGGTGGGAAAATATTAATAATGAAACAAACTAAAACTGTGTTGTGGGTACATTTTTTTTTATTTTTTCCTCTTAGAGAGCTTTGTTGTTAAACATTTTCCAGCACTTCCCTGAGCACTTTCTTATCCAGCCCCTCCAAGGCTTTAAAGATAATAGTACATGCTCTGTTTGTGGTTTGCAAAGCCTTCCCATCCATCCCCTCCCTTAAGGGCAAGGGTTATTAGCCCTGTTTTATAGAGGAGGAAACTGAGATTCAAAATGACTTGCCCAGTGTCTCACATGCAAGAGGCAAATTGGCCATGTTCTGACTTTGATCCTCGTTTCCTTCCAGCCTTAGCTCCAGTCTCACCTACAGAAGATCTGTCCCATCCCCAGACTAATGGACTGACTCTAAAAGCAGTGCCCATTTCCCAGAATAGAGTGTGAGTTAGGGGTTGGAAGAGAGAATGAATTACCACGTCCACTTCCAAGTCCTTCATTCTTAGGACTGATGCTTACCTTTCTCAGAGGGTTTCATTCTTTCCACCTTAATGATTGAGCCTCCTAGGGTGGGGGATTTGAAGCTGTCTTCAGTCATCTCCAGTGCCAGTGAAAGTTTCTTTTCAGGAGGAAGGAGAAGACAGGATGGCTGGATAAAGGAGGGAAGCAATTCTACTACAGGGGGAAATGCAAAAGAAGGAAGAACCAGGAGAAGGGGAGGATGTCTTTGGCAGCCGCATGGTTTGGCCACAGATTGGTTCTGACTACACTCACTGGTCTCAAAGACACCTTGAAATCTGCAAAGCAGAGTGAGGTGCGAGGTGGGAGGTGGGAGAGGTGAGATGCAGGGAACGCCACAGTCTGGGAATCAGAACTATGTCCAGATCCCGGCTCTGGCATTTTTAAGGGTGTGATTTGGGGCAAATCACTGTAATATCTTTCGTTTCCTCATCTGAAAAATGAGGAGAATCCGTACTTGTACTTCATCTTTCACAGGATGGTTATGAGAAAAGAGCTTTGTAAAGCTTTCATGTTATCAAAATGAAAACAAGTTTAGGTCAAGTTTTAGATTACTGGAGGAAAGGAGAGGAGAGGGAAGGGGACAAAAGGGGAGGACTAAAGAAGAATGAAGAGGAGAGGAAAGAAGAGAGGAGGACGGGAGAGGATTGGAGTTAATCCTTCATTCCTGCATCTGTGCTCAGAGGACTAGTCTTGCCAAATTTAGAAAGCTTCATCACTAGAGAGCTAATTATCAGGTAATGAGTGTTTCTTAGCCACATGAATTCATGAAGGTCACCTACTAAGAAGTGGAAGGAAGTTAAAAAAAATTACCCCTCTGTAACTATCCTCACGATGAACCTCTCTGAACTTAATAATAATAGTTAGCATTCATGTACTACTTCGAGCTTTGCAAAGAATTTTATAAATATAATCTCATTTCTCATCACAACAACCTGGGAAGGAAAAGAAGGGAAATGTCATTATGATCTCCACTTTACAGATGGAGAAACTGAGGTATAGAAATGTTAGGTAAACTTGTCCAGGATCATGCTGCTAGTAGGTATCTGAGGTTGGATTTGAACTCAGCCTTCCTGTCTCTAGACTTAAAGTTCTATCCACTATACCACCCAGCAGCCAACTTGACTAGAGCCCAGATACCCTATCCTTGAAGCCCTCCAGCCTGGTAGGATGCACTGAACTTTGTGCTCGATCGTGCTTGGCTCCTTTGGGAGCCGGGGTCATCCCCTCTACACAATGAGATCACACGTTGGGGCTTTGGAGAAGACTTTGGTGGGTGCTGAAACAAGGAGGCAAGATTCATGTGGTTTGTCTCAGCATCAGTTCATTCAGGTCTTGCATCTTGATCCCAATGTTTGCCTCTCGGTGAATTTTGCCTTTCCTACGTAACAGAAAATCAGCACCTTCTGCCCAAGTGATGATCAGGACACTGACCTCAAAGGGTGGAAAGTGCTAGAAGAGACCTGCAAAGAAATCACAGATCTGGTACACCCCCCATTCCTGATAGTCCAGAGGAGAAAAGGAGATCCAGAGAGTTTAGTTAAGGGACTTGACTGAAGTCTCACAAGTACTAGATAGCAGGGTAAGTCATCTACCTGCAGGTCTAGCATCCTTTCTCCTGCCCTATGATGAATCTCCTCTACAATACTTTTTGCTATTGGTGAGCAGGACTCTGCTTAATTGTTCGTGGGAATGGGAGAATCCCAACTACAAACTCCCAGGGCAGCCTAGCCATCGCCGGACAGCTCTCCTGATTAGCAAGTTCTTTCTCCTGCAGAGTTCAAGTTTGCCTCCAGACAATTTTTTTCCTTTTACTACTATTTCTTGATTTGGTGCAGTTGGTCAGGGGACCCCTCCCCCCTTAAAAACAAAAACCTTGAAAGGGGACAGCTGAAACTAAAATTCAATTTAATTCAATGAACCTCTATTGAAGTGCTAGCTCTGCAAAGCCTTGTTTTTAGGTGCTGAAGACAGAAAGATAGAAACTAGTGACTGACTGCCCTCAAGGAGCTTCTTTTCTTCCAGGGAGACACAATATGTACATAGATGAGTAAACCGAGTTCCTTTTGCCTGCACTTATGTTTTCATTGATTTAGGGAACTTCCTCAGTTGATGAGGATCCAATTGAGCGGTTTTTGAGGGTCACATAACTACTATATGTCAGAGATGGGCCTGGAGGCCAAGTCTTCCTGCCTCTGAAACCACGTCTTTGTCCAACATATGATTCTACTTCTCATGTACAAAATAATTTCAAAAGGAAGAAAGTGGTTTCCAAATGAGAGAAGCAAGAAAGGCTCTTAACAGGGAAGTAGGATGTGTCTTGAAAGAAGCTCATGTGGCCTGCCTTGGTAGCCATCTTGGGGGTCTATACATTATTTAGTCACTGAGTCAATTCCCTGACCCATAGACATTGATGCTGAACTAGGGCTACTCTAGGGATTCCAAGAGGCCGAGATTAGGAGGGAATGCATTACAGATATGGAAGGCCACTGTGTCTGGTGGCCAGAATTCCAGGTAAATTCCAGACCTGGAGGACCCCCTGTATAAAAACACTGGAGTGGGAGGTGAAGGGTTACCCTAAAGAGGGTAGCATTTCATTGCTTTCACATCCATGTTGCCTTATTGGCTCGTTCTAGGTTGACCATCAGTAGAGCCTCTCTTATGGAGGCAACTATACTGGGGTGGACATGGAACATTGAACTTAGGTCTAAGCCCTGTGGCTACCATTTATTCCTGTGTGACCTTGAGGAAATTGTAAGTCTTAGTAAAGTGAGGATTCAGACCAGCTGAGCTTTGTGGTCCCTTCCAACCCTGGCATTCTACACTGTCTTTTTAACATGAAGTGCACTTATCCCAATTCTCCTCCAGGCACTATTTGTGAAGGTCACTTTTTTAAACCTAAGTACCATGACGGGTGAAATTTATTTTTCCTCCTATTAAATTTAATTTTGATGCTATTAAATTTATATTTGCTCCTATTAAAGTTCACTTTATTGGTCCCTCCTGAAGATGTCTTTCCTAGCCTGGTTGGTGTCATCCAATGTATTAGCAAAAACTCCCAGCCCTGTGATCATGCCTGAGAAGTGGAATGTCCATCTTCCTTCAAAGAACTGATTATAGGATTATAGAGTGAAAGCCAGAAGGGACAATGGTGGTTAACAAGTCCAACTCCTCCATTTTGCTGTAAGAGCCTGGAGCCAATTGGTTTCTCCAAAATCATAGAAATAGGAAGTGAGGGAACCATTGTCCTGACCTATATCTGCCCACTGGACCCAGATGACTCTGGAGAAAGTGAGACACATGACTCTGCCCAGCCCTCTCTCATTTCAATCCAATGCATTTGCAAGCCACGGCATCATCTCCACAAGGTCATGGTCCTCTTCGAGAACGAAGGACAAACAATAAAAAACACAAGAACTAAGTAGTCAGAACTGGGGTTAGAACCCAGCTCCTTGGATTCACACCCCAGAAAGTGGGGTCAACATTGAACAATGTATTGTATGATTGAGTATAGAGTCCAACGACATAATACTAAGCCATCAGATTGACATTTCCTTATTTTAAGAGAGACAATATGATATAGGAGGTAGAATAGTAGGTGTGGAAACAGAATGAAAGCTGAGAAGAACCTTTGAGGTCACTTAATCCAACCCCCTCATGTTACATTTTTACATCGAAGGAAACTTAGGTTCAACCTAATTAGACAATTTCTCTGAGGAATCAGTGGTCTGGGAGCCAGAGTTGGCATTTGAACTTAGGTCCCATGACTTCAAGGTTAGCTGCCTATTCGGATTTGAATCCTAGCTCAGATGTGCCAACTGTATAATCTTGAGCAAGTCATTCTTTCCATGATTAAGTTGGACTAGATAGCCATGAAAGTCCCTGCCCATTCTCAAACTCTGTGATTAGATGATTTTACTTCTCTATGTGTCAGTTTCCACATCTATAAAAATGGGGTTGATAACACAATAGCTAGTATATATAGTTGCTGTGAGAAAAGTATTTTTCCATTTTAAGACACAATAGCAATGTGAATTGTGATTGTTATTATTACTCTTTGAGTTTGATCTCAAATCTACTCAGATGTGTCATTGCCAGGACATACCTATAATAATAATTATAATATAGAATAATACACATAAAATAATGATTATATATAATAATAGAAATAATAATATAGATATATTATAGATATAATAATAATAATATAAAATAATAGAGAGATATAACACTCTAAGATTTTCAAAGCGTTTAAAAATATCATCTCATTTCATCCTCATAATAACCCTTGTTGCTATTATTAAACTCATTTTACAATTGAGGGAATCGAGGCAAGTAGAGATTAGGTAACTTGCCAAATCCACATAGTTAGAGTCTGAGATGGGATTTAAAGTCAGAATTTCTTACTCCAGGTCCAGCCTTTGTCCATTGCACCATCTAGCTGACTCTGAGATTCTCTCTCTCCATCTTGTTGTACTACAGGTAGCATGGGAAGTTTTGTCTAGTTCAAGGATTCTCAATGTGGAGCCCCTGACTTCAAATCTACCCTCAGATACATATCAGCTATGGGACCCTGGGTTAATTATTTAATCTCCATTTACTGATCTGTAAAATGGGGTTATTAATAGCAGTCACCTCCCAGAGTTGTAATGAGGATATGAGATAATATCCATAAAACACTTAGCACATTGCTTGACACGGTGTAGACACTATATGAAATTTAGCTATTGTTAATATTTTGATAGTTGTATTGGGCTGGAGGGTGGTGCTGTGCTGTATGAGCAAAGCAGAAATGAATTAGCCCAAAGGAAACACAAAATACACAAAATGAGAGAAGCTGCCCCGAAGGTTCATATGGATTATGTGTGGCAGAGCATTCCGAGCTCGTGTTGGTCTAGAGTTGGATACAACTATGGATACATGGATACACTTTCAGCCATAGTTAGACACAACTATGGATACGTGGATACACCTTCAGACATAGTTGGACACAACTATGGATACGTGGATACACTTTCAGTCATAGTTGGACACACTGTAACTCGGCTCTAACGTAGTGATGTCGTTTTGGTCCACTTCAAAAATGAAGGACAACAACCGAGAGTTGTATTTCAAGATAATTGGTTTCCTTGTGCACTTAAAACACAATTCTGAGAAGGATCCCATAAATCTCTCCAGACTGCCCGAGTGTTCCCTAACTCCACCAAAAGGTTAAGAACTCTTGTTCTAGAGCCCTCTGAAATCCAAACCCATCATCTCCAAAATGTTTATCTTCATTTCGGGATGTCTATAGGAAAAGGAAGCAAGAACAGTTTGGTCTGGTTTGCATCCACGTTGGCACCCAGTTCATGGACACAGCTTTCTTTTGATCGCCATCTTGAATCAGTCTGCCCCCATGGCTACCAAGAGAAATATTAAGGAGAGAAGGGGGAACTTGTGCTGAAGAGGACTCTATTTTTAAGTGACCAGTGTGAGGTGGGGTGAGGCTCCAATGTATTAAACGGGATTAATGTAGAATGGAAAGAATTTCCAATCTGAAAGTTAACATTTTAGACCGTTGCGATGAGTAACTGGAAATATTGGACACAATGCATCTCTATGTATCTTTTGGGGGTGGAGTGGGTAGCATTTGGATTTGTGGTTTCATCGTATAAGGAAGTTCTGGTTTGGAACAGCCTCTGTTATGATGGATGGGCAGCTTGCCAGGGTTGTACAGTTTTAGAGAATCGCGTATGGAACTGTGAGTTAAATGACAGCCAATACATGTCAGAAATGGGCATTGAACCCAGAGCTTTCTTATTCTAGCACTTGCCCTCTATGCAACTTTTAGGTTTTGGAAATTTCATTGGTGAAGGGAACCTCTTGCCAACCAAAGCCAGTTAGCAGATCCTTTGCAACTTAGGAAACTGAGATATGGCTTTAGAATGTATACTGGGAGAATAGGGACTATCTTGTTCTTCCATTGGTATCCCAGGGCTCGAGCATTGCTTTGCACGAAGTAAGCACCTACAAGATGCTTTATTTTTTCCATTCATTTGGAGAAAGCATCACAAGCAGAACTCTAACTCAGCTCTTCCTGACTCCAGTATCATTGCTCTCTAGATCCCATGCAACACTGCCTATGTGAATTAAGAGCTAGCTGGAAATTGTATCTGTAATACTGAAAATGTCTTGCTCTGGCTGAATCTGCCTTTACTGGGTTCAGCAATGAAAATGTCACAGCAGCTAGAACTCCAGGATGGGTCCCAGCAAAGTGAGATTTTGGATGGGGAAGAAAGGTCTCCTAAGCTGGGCTTATAGGGAGGAAGATGTGTGACTTTGGGGAAATGACTCTGAATCTCAGTTTCTTCTTCTTTTAAATGATGGGGTTGATTCTGGAGAACAGTTTGGAACTATGCTCAAAAAGTTATCAAACTGTGCATACCCTTTGATCCAGCAGTGTTACTACTGGGCTTATATCCCAAAGAGATCATAAAGAAGGGAAAGGGACCTGTATGTGCACGAATGTTTGTGGAAGCCCTCTTTATAGTAGCTAGAAACTGGAAACTGAGTGGATGCCTATCAGTTGGAGAATGGCTGAATAAATTGTGGTACATGAATATTATGGAATATTATTGTTCTGTAAGAAATGACAAACAGGATGATTTCAGAAAGGCCTGGAGAGACTTACACGAACTGATGCTGAGTGAAATGAGCAGGACCAGGAGATCATTATATACTTCAACAACAATACTAGATGATGACCATGGCCCTGGCCATCCTCAGCAATGAGATCAACCAAATCATTTCCAATGGAGCAGTAATGAACTGAACTAGCTATGCCCAGAAAAAGAACTCTGGGAGATGACTAAAAACCATTACATTGAATTCCCAATCCCTATATTTATGCCCACCTGCATTTTTTATTTCCTTCACAAGCTAATTGTACAATATTTCAGAGTCTGATTCTTTTTGTACGGCAAAATAACAATTTGGTCATGTAAAAAAATAAAAATAAATGAGGGGGTTGGACAAGATCACTTTTAAGGTCCCAGTTCTCAGATCTAATCATTTCAATTCTGAACCTCAGTCATCTCATCTGTAAAATAGGGCTAATTAATAGGAAAGTATGCCTGTAGGACCTCACACTTATACTGTGTCAGTGAATGTTGCTGCACTCGGTGTTCCAATTACTCACTGGAACTGAAACTGAATGTAATTAATCACTTGATTGCATGTATATGTAATCCTCTAGCATGTAGGTATTGAAAAATAAAATTTGAATTCTTCTACTCAAGAGTATGGCTAAGCATGCAGTAAGAATCTGTGGAAGGAATACCTCCATATTTGTGGGTGGAAACCCTTGCCTCTAGGATCATGGGATTTTAAGGTCAAAGTGATCTTTGAAAAAAAGGAATCACCAAATATCAAAGCCTTCTCAGAACCAGCCCCAATCTGAACAGGAATCCCTGACACCGAATCCTCCATGAATAGTCTTCCACTCTTTGCTGGAAGACTCCCAATGATGGGGAACTTATTACCTTGCTCAGCAACCCTCAGTGTGGATGGCTCTCTCAGGAAATTTTCTCATTTGCTGAATTTAAATCTCCTCTGAAACTTCCAGACCCTGCTTTTGATTCTGCCGTCCAAGGCCAAGGAGAACAAATTTTGTCCCTCTTCCACAGAGCAGTCTTTCAAATATCTGAAGACAGCTATCATGTCACCCCTGCCCCGCAAATCTCTTCTCCAAAGTAAACATCCTCAGGCCTTCTCACTCATAGTCTCCTAATCCAAGATCTCTGAACTGGTTTTCTTTTTTTTTTTTTTTTTTTAATATTTTGATAACATGTGTAGAATCACTGGTTTCCTTTGTAATGCTGTGTTTCATTTTATGTATTTAAAATCATTGTTTTGGAGAAGAGTCCCATAGACTTCACCAGCATATGGAGAGATCCAGGACATACCAAGGAACCTCTGCCCTGATTCATGTAGGGGATGATCTCTACATCCTTCACTATTCTAATTATTCTCTTCCATTAGCTCTCTAACTAAAAAAGGGGTTCTCAGAAGTCACCACAAACCTCCAAATGTGATTAGATAAAGCAGAACACTTCTCTAGAGAAGCTTAGAACAATGCTTGGCACATAGTAGGCACTTAATAAATGTTTAGAGATTGATCGGGACAGATCGTCCCTAGATGTGTCCACACAGCTTATGTGGCCGCCATGACTTCATATGGAACTTGCAGTCCACTAAGACTCCTGGATCTTTTTTATGTACATGGTTTCTAGCCATGCTACCTGGCCCTCTGTTGCCCTAGCGACTTTGATTTTGGGAGCCCAAGTGAATTAATTGCATTTCAATTTCATCCGACTGGATTTAGCCCTTCATTTTAGTTGGACGAGCTGTGTTTAGGTCCTGCAGATTCATTAGCTATCTTTCCATCTCTGTGTTACTCACAAACTTGATCAGCTTGCCTTTTCCAGCTTGGTGCAAGTGCCCCAGGGACAGATTTCTGGGACACTCCACTCGAGAAGTCCTTTCGGTTAATGTTGTCTTATTAATGACAACTCTAATCATTCGACCAAATCATCCAAATGCTCTCTAAGGCCCTGGAGAGCTCTGAATCCTAGATCCACTGATCTGGTCCAATGGCTCCCACACTTTTTTATTATTATAAAGGCCTCCTTTGTGCGTTGGTAAATTGTGTGCACACTCACATGCAGAAGCTGGCTGTTTGTCCACTCGTCAGCTCTCTGATTTATCAGAGCCAAGTTTCCCTCCCCTCTCACTATCATTTTCCCCAGTAGATTATAAGCTTCTTGAATCCTGGCACTGTCTCCCCTTGGTATCTTCAGTGCTTAGTAAAAGGCTAATAATAAATTATTTTTCATTCTTTCATTCATTTCTGCTAGACATGTTTCTGAGTTAAATGAGTATCGAAATGGCCATGCTTGGGATGCGTGTGGGTCTGTGGCCCCACTCAGTAACTCTGCAACCCCTTCCCCCAGGGATTTGGCATTTATGGCTTGGGAATCACTCACTCAATTAAACCCCTTCACTTTGCAAATGAGGAAACTGAGGCCCAGGAAGGGCAGGTTACTAGGGCTTGGCCTGAGACCAGTTCCTCTGACTTAAATGTTTTTTCCATTCCACCCTCAAGCCTTCTTTGCAGTCAGAACAGAACTGCGTTAATGCTTGCTGCCCACTGGTCGGTAGAAATGACTCACTCCCGGAGGAATTGGCACAGGTGCCCAAGTGTCACTGGGGAAAGAGGGGTGTTCTTGTAACAATGCAGCAATTTCATCCTTCCTCCCTTCCTTCTCTCCTTTCTCCCTCTCTCTATTCCTTCCTTCCTCCCTCCCTCTGCTCCTCCCTCCCTCTTTCTCTTTCTCCCTCCCTCTCTCCCTCCTTCCCTTCCTCCTTTTCTCCCTCCCTCCATCTTTCCATACCTTCCTTCCTTCTTTCCTTCTTTCCTTCCTTTCTTCTTTCCTTCCTTCCTTCCTTCCAGACCTCTTTCCTGCCTTTTTGCCTTCCTTCCTTCCTTCCTTCCTTCCTTCCTTCCTTCCTTCCTTCCTTCCTTCCTTCCTTCCTTCCTTCCTTCCTTTCTTCCTTCGCTCCTTCCTTCCTGCCCTCTTTCCTGCCTTTTTGCCTTCTTTCCTGTCTTTTTTCCCTTTCTTTCTCCCCCTTCCTGCCTTCCCTTCCCTCCCCCTGTTCACATGAGGTATCTTGCCTTTATTACTGATGCTCTTAAAAGTTTTTTTTTTCCTTTTGGGTCTCCGAACTCTCCCAAGATACCTCAGGATTTAGTGATAGATTTCTTTCTAAAGGGCCAGGCCTTAAACCAGTTGCAGGTGGAGGGTTGGCTAGGTAGGAAGGGGGAGGTGAGAAGGAAAAGGGAAGGGAAACACTGTGGGGGAGGGGAGGGTGGAGCACGGGGTGCTATTCTTAGTCTGGAGAGGGCCATACTTCCTTGGAATGGCCTAGTCATCTGTGACTGTGGGTCACTCGCCTTCATCGTCTCTTCCTGAAGTCTTGGCTGTGGGACGATTCTGAGGCTGTTCCCTGAGCTCACCCCCTGGCCCCGGTCTGGCCCGGCCAGCGAGGAGGCAAGTGGGCAGGAGCACACCCCTCCTTGTTCATTCTGGAGATGGCAAATGTAGGTGTGGTTTCTTTCTCTAAGGGCCAGGTGGGGCAGAGGGCAGGACCTCCTGGGCCCACTTGGGGACCATCACTTGGGCTATTTGGGATGGAGAGCGCGGGGGAGGAGCAGGGGGAAATTTAGGGTCATATTCCCTGCGGGATTTGCTCCCCAGCCTGAGAGCTGGAAGCTTGAAGGTCGTTTAGGTCAAAGTCTATTTTACAAAGTCAGAAAGCGAGGCTCAGAATCCAGCTCAGGGCTGGTTGGGGTATGTCTGTGTGACTCAGCGGCAAGTTTGGGAGTCTCCACAGGCTCTGTCTTCTTGGACCAGACCCATTCTCTCTCAGAAACTTGGTTCCCTCCTTTGTAAAGGAGGAGGAG